>NW_009646936.1:975423-989741 GCF_000708025.1 Charadrius vociferus | reverse complement strand
CGGGGTGGGGGGGAGGGGGACGGGACTGCTTCTGCGGCCCTCAGCGACGCCTCAGGGGGGTGGGAGGCACGGGGAAGATGGCGATACGTGTCTTGAAAGCTGCTTTTAACCGAGCTGGGGCTTTATGTGCTGCGTTTGCGCACCTTGCTGCTGGTTCCCGCCTTTCCTCCGTGAGGTGCCTGAGGGAGCAGCACTGGTCTACCCGGCTGCAGCGTACCCCGGGGGTTTTAGGGGCGCAGCCGAAAGCGAGCTGAGGGCCTGTGTCGCAGTTGGGGTGTGCAATTGCGGGTCTGTGAAGCTCAGCGAGGCTCATAGCGGTATGTTTGCAGAGGCACAAGACCGCTGTGGGCCAAACACCTTCAACTGGTCTGCCTTCGTCTTGGTTGGGAGCCTGCCTCTCCACACATTGCCTTCAGGGTGGAGGGGGTGGAGAAGCAGCGAAGCAAAATGCATGGTTATTCCAATACGGCCTTTGTTCATGAAGCGTTTTGTCAGGTCTTACCTATGGTTTTACGTCAAGAGAAATACAGAAATTTCTTTCAGGCCATCTGTTTTCAGTAGCTCCAGAGAGTGCTATGTCGCTGCAGGTTTCTGAGAGGGAAGGGTTTGTGACCCAGCTGGCGCTTGTCCAGCCCATTCTTGGGTCATTTGACATCCATCTGAGTTTAAAATACGTCAAGAAATATTTAAAATACACTGAGGAATAACAGTTGTCCACCAGGAAGTGAGGATTACATTTTAAGGGCTGCAGTTTCGTATCTGTCAGACATTAATATTCATTGCTGCTAGATGTTTTTTAGTACCAAGGCAGTCCTTGAGCTGCGGGACCCCAGAGTGATTTACATAGGCATCAGTTATGCAATCTCTTTCTGAGGGCGCTGAAGTACAATGAAAAAAAGTATTTGGTTGGAGTTCTGAGCTGATTTAAAATGCTCTACTGAAATGGCTAACAGAACTAACTCCTCTGAATATTTTTGGTCGTATGAATATTATTGGGATTACATAGATCCAATTCCAGTAGATGGAAGCAAGTTGAAGGTTAATAAATGTAAGTATTACAGAGTAGTAGGTGCTAATCTAGTACAGGAAAAATATTGCATAGCTTGTCTTGTTGACTTATTTTTTAATTTTCCTTGCAATAGAGACCATGCCGGGTTATATGTGTGTGGTTTATATGGATGGGTGTCTACCTTCCAAACTGACTATGCTCTAATAGCAGTTTTTACTAATATTGAAACTCTGCTTTATCTTACAGTATTTGAAATGGTGATACTGCTGATACTAACTCTTATTTAGAATGACAGATTCTTTTTTAGCCATTTGCTAAGTGGAAGCATAATGACTTGCAAATCTGTAGTTTGGGGTGTTAGTTACCTGCATGCTACTATCAGAAAAATTGACTGAATGAGCAGTTTTTCGTAAGACTATCATGTTCTCATCTTGGGATGTAAGGCTTACATTACAACTGATAAACATTCAAAACCTTAATAAAAGAAGTGTATGTTGCCAGTAGCCAGGAACAAGCCAAACACATTGTATTACCTTTGCTCCTTTAACTTAGTGCTACTGAACTGTAAGATAAAGTAGGAACATACATTATTGTCAAAATACTTTATTGCCACGGAAGCTGATTCTGCTGGGTTTAGAAGTTTATTTTCAAAGTATATAACATGAAATAGCATTTACCAAATTCACCCTGCGACAGTTAATTCCGTTTCACACTTGATTTTTGCGCAATGAGATAGCGATGTCTTTTTATGGTTACTTAAAGTGGCAAGTATATTATTTTTTTTCTAATGTAACTGCATTGGTTAGGTTTTGATAAGATAAAATGACAAGCTATGTCATGAGGGATTAACTTAACCAAGTGTGGTTGGATGGATTAACGAAGATCAAGGGAGAACGGGTAGGCATGTTTGAATCACTTAGGCTATAGGCAGCATTTTCCCTCGATTTCTGCTGAGTCGCTACCTATAGTTATGTCCTCATCTGAATGACAAAGCTCTGGGCTTTACTGGTTCCCGTTTAGGTTACTGGAGACAACTGTGACTGTTCAGATACGGTTTTAGAGACTAAAATTGCTTTCCCCAAGATTATTGTAGTGATCTGGTACATAAGGAAAACGTGATAGTCTTTCAAAATATTTTCACATCTCTCTAATTAACTGTGCAAGAAACTGTCTTTCTAATATTGAAGATTAAACTGGACAATGCTAGGAGCTTCATGTCCTTTGCTTGCCTTACAAGAGCAAGAATACGGAGCAGAAACTCTTATTCTGCACTACCTTTAGAAAAGCTTTTCTGTCCACTCTGATGAACCTAGGGTTTATTGCCTCCAAACTTACAGCATCATGCCTTAAAGTAGGTGGTGTAAATATCCACATCCTTTCATATCTAAAATCTTGCTCTGTAATACTGTAGAGCAACCTTTGGTGCTGCTGGGATCAGGCAGGTTATAGGCAGCTTCTCTAGTTCTCTTAATTTTAAAGTTAGGGCAGCTAGTGACCCCCAAATTCCACCAGGGAAACCCCTACCTGCTGGATTAAGCTAGCTGTAAGTCCCTGACATGTGTCTGGCTTTGCCAAAAAAAAAAAAAAAACCAAACAAAACAAAAACAAAAACAACCCAGAAATCAGGAATCTAATATTTCTCTTTTTTTTTTTCTCATTAATAACGTCTTTCTAAAATTTGGGTTGCCTAATACACAATAGAGGTGGAGTTTGTGTTACAGCATTTCCGTCCATGGCAGTTTATAGGATATTTCCCTTTATCCAGCTGCCTGTTTTCTTGAAACTTGTAGAAATTGTGCTTCTGAGAGAAGATGCTCCCCCACTGTTAGATTTAATTTAAATTTGTTGATAGTTTCATGGAGGAAATTACCACACACACACATGTGTGACTGGTTATGAGTGATCTCATAAGCCTTATTTCCATTATAAAAAGCTAAGTAAACTCATCTCTCATTAGCTTTGGGTTTTTTTGAGTAATTCTCTGCTCCTAAAGAAGTAGAGAGGTCTGCCACCTTTCAGGTCTTTTTATATTCTAAGGGGACGATTTATGCAATGATACTTTGTTTTTATGCATCTCGTCTGCTATTACAGTAACTCCAACTTGATGTAGTTACAAAGGAGTGGAGGCCTCAAAGATATAAAATATCTGCAAGTTCCTACAGCTGGTAACTAGATAACAGAGGAAGAACATTGTGAGTGAAGACCTTTACTGACAAAAAGGCTGCAGGGTGAGATCGTGCCCTATTGGACACCAAAGGAAATAACCTTTGGGCTCAGCTTTGGGAAACAAATCTGCAAGAAACCAAGCTTCTGTATTTCAGATGCTCAGCTCCCAGGCAAAGAAGAAAGAGAAAGATGCAAGTGTAGGGTTTGGGATGGACTTTTTTTTTCCCCCTCAGCAGGTTAATGTTAAGGCAATTTAAGTTCCCTGGGGCAGCTGTTTATGTAAGATATTTCTAGGCAGCTTGTCAAAATGGTGTTCTGCTCCATGATTTGTGTCTTTTTTAAAGAGCCCACATTGGCTGTACTGATTTCTAAACTACAAGTGTTGGGTTTGGTTTTCTGATAGCCAGGGAAGTGAAACTGTTTTTCTTTTTGTTGTTTTTTTCTTTCTTTTTTTTTTTTTTTTTTGCTTCCTATAAAAATAGACATTTTTCCATGTCAGCAGTCTAGGAGGAATGGAGACTGCGTCATCTTGGTACTTTTATTCTTCCTTCTCCAAATACCAGTGGGAGAACAGTGAGTTACAAGTTATAAAGAAAACACCAGGGGAAATAATTCCACAGTTGGTCATTTTTTTCTTTGTTTTGAGTAAAAGCACTAGTCAAGCAATGAATATACTTGTAGGTTTTCCTGTCTTTGCATAATATTTACATTCTTATACCTTCAAAAGCCCCTGTTGGGATTATTGTCTTCATGTGCTTGGAAGTATGTAGACAACATAAGTTCTGCAAGTCCTTGCCTTTTGTGCTGAAGACGAAATGTGATAATTTCCCCTCAGATAGCCACAAACGTTCCAAGTTTGTCAAAATGTAGGATACCTCCGGGATTACAGTAACCACTGTGTTGATGTTCCAGAGGGCCTTTGCTGATTGACGGCAATGGGACCTGAGCGTTTGTTTAGGTGCATTGCTGAGTCAGCCCAAATGAATCATACATTTGTCATAACCCCTGAGATGATAGGATTATAGCTCCATAATTCAATTTTGCCTGTTTTTTTGTTGTTTTTTTTTTTTTTACTTAATGTAAAACAGTCTCGAATCTCTGCACTTTCTTTCCTCTTATGTGGCCTGTCCCTGAAGCATTGTGAGACCATGTTTGTCTCATGAAAATGAATCTAAATCCAGCAATAAAGTCATGTTCTTGCTTTCTATTAATAGAGTTGTGCAGCTCTCTCAATTTTGTATAAAAATAATAAAAAGCTTAATTGGCCCATGAACTAATAGGCTATTTAAAAACATATGCACAGACACACAAAAAAGGTGACTGTAAAATTTAGCAATAGAAAGGCTTTTTATAGATTGTTAAAATATGTTATCCCAGTTTAAAAAACAACAACCCTTATTGCAGGACTTTAAAAACAGTCAAGAAGTTTCTGTTTATCCTTCAAGAGTTCAAACTCGCCCTGAGACCTGAAGAAAATTTGATTAGCCTCAGTGAATTCCATGAATCGTATTAAAGCTGCTTTTAAAAGATGAAACCAAAATAGCTCCAATAGGGAATTCTGTAAATCCAAACTCTTCATTTCTGTCCTGATGGCTTTGCACACTTCAAACTTTTGAGCTTTTCAAAATATCCCTGGATCATGAGCTTGCTTTTTGCCTTTTTTTTTTTTTAAAAAAATTGTCCCTTGAGGAGCTGGAGGTGGCCAATAGCACCCTGTCACTTTTTCCCATAATAAGTTTGGGAAGAGCAGGTCAGAATATTGGCCTTCACATGCTAATTTGCTGTCCTCAGAATTAAAGCTCAGTAAAACTTTTTTTTTTTTTTTTTTAACAGAGGAAGAATAAAATAGGCTGACCCTAGCCCAGCCAAAACTCAGCTTTCTGATAAGACTCTGGCTGGGTCAGCTCTAGTTTTAGGTTTAAAAGGAGCTGGGATTATTCCCCCTAATCTTTTTGTGGCTCTGATGACAACACGTTCTGAACTTTTTCACAAAGAAACACCTAATCAAATATATTGGACCTGTTTCAAAGAACACAATGTTTTCTGTCCTTTGAGATGGAAGATTTATTTTCACTCGGTCAATATTTGTCTCTGGAGTCAATGACTCTTCTTTTTCACCTCACACTGAGTGAGTAGCCAGTTATGAATTCAGGGCATTTCTCAACTTTTGCCCTGCAGAACACCCAACCTTTTCAAGGCTTTAACTGGGACGTTCACCACCACAACACTGATCCCAGGAAAGAGCATTTTTGAAACAGTGACCGAATGTGCTACTGGGGCAGGAGGAGATTCATCCCATCTGACAGCATGCCCGCAACTGAGGCAGTAATTTGCGCAGCACCAAAGCCCTCATTCATGAAAGAGCAACTCCCGTTTCTTCCCCAGCCACCTTAGACTCCCATTAACTCTGATCACCAAGATCAGGGATCAGTTTGTCTTTTTCTTCTTTTATTAATTAAAAAAAGAGTTTTCGTCTGAACCAGGCTAACAGCAATGACAGGTTCGTAGGCTGGTTTAAACCAACTGTGAACCAATACTTTGGTACTAGGAATCCACTTACTTGTTCCTTAAAGAAACCACCTAGTCCTGATAAAGTAGACTGCATTTTGAACGGGTTTATGATGATTACAAAAGGATTGCAGCTGAACAGGGGAAGGTTCACATTCTCTTCCACTGGACTGATGTGCTGTGAGGGTCACAGGCACATTTCGGCAAGCCTTCCTCGGTATTTCTCTTGGTAGAAAATGTTTTCAAGGCTAGAATTCCCTCCCTAAAAGCATCATCTTAAAGATCATGGGGTTTTGTACTTTTTTCCCTAAGAGCAGGATTTGGCTATGCACTGAGCAGTAACGGCTCAGTCTCGAGTACCACACTGCTTACTGCAGTGTGATGTTGTAGAAGGAACCGTATCCCTTGCAAAGAGCTGAAACTGTGAAAAGCATCTTAAGTGTTCAGTATTACCTTTTAAATATACGCACAGTACTAGTGACCGTCACACTTACTAGATTTTTTTTTTCCCAACCTCTCCCCCAGCCCTGGCCATGCAGTGTTACAATAAACTGTTAGGAGGCTCTTAAGACTTTTAACAGATTGGCACTCAGATTCCTCTCTCTCAAGGGTTTAATTGAATTGAAATAATTAAATTACACGCCTTTCTTAGAGATCATAAATTATATTGCTGAGTTTTGTATTTGCTATGGTACCAGTGACAGAACTACTGTGTTGTATCCACAGATTCTATTGTCATAGCCTTTTGGGTTGGGCTTGCTGCGTTTGTGACGTTTCTTTTCCTTATTTTACTGTATATGTCCCGCTCTGGATCAACTCCAGTAAAGTAAGTACAACCAGAGATAAAGTAAGTATAGATCAGTGTGATAAAATAATCCGCATGAAACATTCATTCACTGCTTCAAGTGATTCAGAGATGACACTTTTTATGTTGTTATTTGGTTTGAGTGTCTCTCAACCCACTGCTGTTTGCTGTTTGTATTAATCACCTGGATAAAAATAAATTCATAACTGATGAGGTTTGCAGATGACAGAAAGATGGGGGAACAGTAAACCACGAGGATATGCAGAGCAGTCTGGGCTGCTTGGTATGTTGGCAAACAACATGTGTTTTACTTATGCCAGCTGTCCAGGTTGCATACTATGGAAGTAAGAGTGTATGTTTTACACACAGAGTGGGAAAGTATCTCTTGTAAACCACACCTGAGAAGGAAGTAGGAATCATGGTGGTAAAGCAGATGAACACAAGCTCCCAAAGCAATTCCATAAGCCTTAATCAAATTAAGAAAACACTTATAAGTGAGATCAGGAAAATAGTATATGCACCATTGCTTAGATCATCCCAAGAATGTTGTACTTACATTAGAATGCACTCTTTAGAAGGGGTATTAAAGAAATTGGGAAGAATTGGGGAAAAAATTATTTGAGTTCCAGAAACACATCCTACAGTGAGAGAAATCATCTCAAATCAATTAGTTTCTCAAGGAACAGTGGCTCAAAGATGCTCCTTGTGAACTGTCTGCATCTTTTAGAACACTAGTGTCCAGTTGAAGAGCCCCATGATAACTATCAAATGGTAAAGTACCATACGAAAATGCAACGGCTGGAAGCTGATGCAACACAAACTCAGATGTACCACATATTTTTTGTGAGGGTAATGATTCACTGGAACAATTTAGAGTAGAGTATTAAATGGGTTGTGATTAATTCTTTTTTTACTTGATGACTGAACATCTGAAAAACATGCATTTGTATTCATCCAAAAATTACCGTGAGGAGCCTATGGTCTATCATTCTCTGGCCTGTTATGCAGAAGGTTAGGCAAGCTTCTTTCTTGCCTCAAATAAGTGTGTGACTCAGTCCCTAAACGCTTTTAAGTTCTTGTAGGTTAAATTAACTCGGTGAAATTATTGATTTATAATTGGCTGAAGATCTGAGCAAATTTTCCCTTTTTTTTTTTTTCCAAATGCTGGAGGATTATGACAATACCTTCCTTCCCAAAGATGGCCCGTATCTGAACTTCTGCCTTTCAGCATAGTAAGCACACAGTAAAACTACTTAGAGAGAGTATTAATCAGTTGAAAGTGTGGTTGTGAAATGACCTGAAACACCTGCCAATGTGTAACATTCACAGTACGGATCAGCTTAGGAGTGAGACAACATGGTCAAATTGGGTTTTCTGTTGGGGCAGAATCTCCTGGAATTAGCCTCAGGCCATTTTATTAGCTGGGCTTGACAAAACAAGGAGATATCCTTGACAGGATTGATGGAATAGCTAATCTGTTCTAGTAGGGTGTGTCCACCTGTAACCTCCATGACTAAAAAAAGAGGCTGCATCAATACCTTGCTGTTGATGGGCATGTCCCCAGTCTCCTAAAAAATTAGAGAACCTGTCCTGTGAAAGTAGCTATAGTGGATGTGCCTGATGGAGACGCAGCGCCCGCTGACATGCACCACCCGTGTGTTGAATGGGAATGTAGTTTTAATGCTGCCTGTGATTTTGAACTTTGTTTAAGGAACTTTGTTTGCTGCTAGTTTTTCTGGCAAACACGTTTTATGTGAACAAGGATGCATTTGCCCACTGCACCACCTAGTCTGATGAGGACCCAGAAAATTAAGCTCAGCAGATTAGGCAGAGGTTCAAGATTAGGTCACAAACAAGCAGAGGGAAACGAGTATAATATGGTAGTAAAAAGGAGCACTAATATTCTAATTTATTTGCACCCTAAGGCCTCTGGCATGCTCACAAAAGGTAACAACAACAATAAAAAAGGCAACTTGCCCAAATAAGCTACAAAGCAGGAGGCAAGCTAACAATACAAGAAACACATGGAAATGGACATAAAATTACAGGGTAACAGAGGCATGTTCTCATTAATTTACTGTTCCTAAAAAACTGGCAGGAAAAGTCTATATACACGAAAATCTCAGAGCGTTTGGAAGACTTAAACAAAGGTATTAATTTATTTTTTTTAATTTTTCACTTTTGCATCATGTTACTGAGTGTAATACTTGGCTTAGAAATATCCATATTTATCCCTAATACGTTCATTTTTGCCCATTGAAAGAGCTACTGTGGGCAAGGCAAGTCTAGGAAAGTTTTGTGGAGAGCCCAGGAATCATTAGTAGAAAGCAGTATTGGATGAGATTTGCTTAGGCTTTGAAATCATCCTGTCTTATTTTTTTAGGCTTGAAAGATACAGTAAGAAAACAATTTTGGGACTGAAGAGGCTATTGCCCCCCAAAAAAAAAACAAACACAAAACCAAATCAAACCAAAAACGTTGCCCTTTTGGTTGAGTTCCATTTGGGTTTTAGCCCCCACTCCAATTACACCTCTCCCAATTCCAGCAATAAAACAAAGTGGGGTGCCCGAAAGAAGTTTTTCCTGTTAACTTCCACCATCCTCCCCTATCATCTTCTTTTTATGTCATCTATCCGTTACCCTTGGCACGACTATCATCTGATTTCTGTATTGAAATCTCTTGTCTCTTTCCCCGTGATAATTCTGATACATTCACTCAACAAATGTACAGATATGTCACTGGTCAAGGCTGGAGAATGTTTACCTTCACTGTTTCTGTGCTCATCCATCTCTCTGTCAAGCCCAGGGACATATAGGGCAGCGTGTACTCTTCCAGCTTGCTCAACCGCCTGGTGAAATAAGCATGCCTTCACGTCTGGTAGTTCATAAGAGTGTACCTTCTTGCTTCAGTTGACTGTCGAGCAAACCCCCACCGCCGTGTCGCAGCTGTCTTTATTGTCAGCTGGATCTCTGTGGGGTCCCTGAAGGTGACATTTTGGCCTTGTATAGCATGTAGTGAGTATCTCTCTTCCAGCACTGTGTACATCAAGGCCTTGCTATTTTGTCGAGGGCATGCCATCTACCACAGTGTAGTCTGCTGATTTTTACCATATCCAGACAGAAAAGGAGTTGGTGTCAAAGTGTCTTGTGAAAGGCATATCATAGAATGGTTTAGGTTGGAAGGGACCTTGAAGATCATCAAGTTCCACCCCCCCTCGCCTGAGCAGGGACGCCTTCCACTAGACCAGGTTGCTCAAAGCCCCATCCAGCCTGGCCTTGAACACCTCCAGGGATGGGGCAGCCACAACTTCTCTGGGCAACCTGTTCCACTGTCTCACCACCCTCACAGTAAAGAATTTCTTCCTAATATCTCATCTAAATCTCCCCTCCTCCAGTTTAAAACCATTACCCCTCATCCTATCATTACACTCCCTGATAAAGAGTCCATCCCCAGCTTTCCTGTAGGCCCTCTTTAAGTACGGAAAGCCTGCCACAAGGTCTCCCCAGAGCCTTCTCTTCTCCAGGCTGAACAATCCCAATGTGTAACAACTAGATCTACTTATGCCACAGCATAATCCTTAGACACTGAGAGGACCTGAATCCGTGGTCTGATTGCACCACGCTCTTCGCTGCAATACAAAGTAATTTGGTGCCAAGTCAGATGAGTGAGTTCAGGAGAGGGGGGAGGGTTGATGCTTGCAAGAGAGCTGCAGCAAGGAATCCATGTCCCAGTCCCTTTTGTCACCGTTACACTATCCCTACAGAAAGAAAGAAAGAAAAAAAAAAAAAGTTTTGGGGCATGGGACCAATTATTTCAAACCCATTAGCATGCCAAGGCAGTTGATTACCACACCGCTGTAATCAAGAGCCAGTATTAATATTTGCATCAACTATGTCTCTTACCAGCCAAAATGATACAGAAAAATAAGGGTTAGTGGAAGGGGAGACAGTTCCCGGCCAAGGCTGGAACTAAATGCGGTGGAAGGGGGAAGAGAAGTTCCTTCAGGGACCTCTCCAGAGGACACCCGGGTTTCCCGTGTATTCCACTGGAGGCTGTGCATTCCTGACAGCCGTGACTGAGACTGCTGTGGACATCCAAAATCTTCTGGCTATCACTTTACTTCCAGACAGTATAATGTAGAAAAAAAAAATAATAATTGGGTACCCAGAGTGTTGGAAGATCTGCATGTCTCATCCACATTTCTTGCTGTTGTAGTAGCCTCAGAGAGGCTCAACCAAGGGACTCTGGACTCCTTGGCAGCGTGAGCCTTGCTGGCTTCAGACTAATTTCTTGCAATAAGAAACCCGATTCAGTGTTTAGACATTTTTTTCCCCTGACTACCACCAACTTCTACCCAAAGTTTCTGGGGCATATGGTAACATAGTTTGAGGATACCACTTGCCAGACGGAGATGTGTGAGTTGGCTTGAAAACACTTATTCTGCAGCCAGCTTTCTTCTCAGTTTGCAGGTGAGAGTTTCCTTCATGGACAGACAGATAACCACGGATTTGGTGGACAGACTGTACATTGTCCACGTGCTCTTTCAATTTTTTGCTCCATCCAGATCAATTGCAACAGCTGCGTCGTTCCTGGAACTGGGGAACTAATTTGGATATTTGGCAGCTCAGGGGTTTTGGTCCCTAGGACAGAAAAAAAAAATCCATAGCAATATCCTAGATGTCACATGAGGGCAGATAGTTTTCAGAGGTGGTTTGTGGGTTTTTTTTAGCTTACCTTCAAGACTGTAATATTCATTAGTGAACAATATAACCACCATATATTACAGTAACAAAAAAGTACCTATTCCTGTATACAAAGGCAGTGAATCTGACACCCAAGGCACCATATTCCTCCAGATGATAGTAAGATGTGTCATAGCTCTACCTGGGCATGCTACCTTGTCTTTGGGGAGAGGAAGTCCTTTGTAATACTATAGTAAGAAGATCCTCATGAGAGGTACTTCTCTAGCTAAGCAGACCACGCTCCTGTTTTCTGCTTTCTTAAGGCAGCTGCTCCTGTTCTCTACTTTTTTCAGCCCTCTCTTTCCTATCACAGTAGACTGTTTCCTGGAGTCAAGGTAATTTGTCTGTTCATAAACTCACTTAAGATATACTCAACTGTGATCTCTACCTACTGGCTCTCACTGGCAGTAATCATGTATTCTCACATGCAGGTATCTTGAACTTCCTAGCCAAGATTGGCTAAGAGCTCAGAAAGAACCCACTTTCTCAGTGGTACTGAAATCTCATGGTTGGGATTCTCACAAGGGAGTCTCTTTGAGGTCTCATATTTGAGGTCTGCATAGATTGCAGCATCATTCCTTGTGTCGGTGGAAGCTGAGACAGCTAAGTCTTTACAGCGGGCTTCCCACATACGGCGTTCCTGGGGATCTATCCCAGTTTCTCCCCAAAACAATTTCTGAATTTAATCTCAAACAGCAGATAACAAATCTTGTTATTCTCAAACCTCTGGTTTCAAGGGATAAAGCTGTCTTTCACACTTCCATCATTAGGAGAACTTTCTATTTTTATGTTGACAGAACCAGCTCCCTTTGATATCAGCAGTTGTCAGACCCACGGGAGCAGAGGCTGTGAAAATGGTTAGCTATAAACTGCCAAAGCCTGTTATAAGACTTCAGTCACCAGAGCTCAAATTACGGTGTCTTTACAGGAAAGTATTCTCACTCCTGTCATCTAAAGAAACACGCTCCGTACCTTTTAGCAGGTATCACGCCACTGGAGAGAGGCCTGGGATCGGTGTCATACTTGGTAGGGTGGTGCTGAGGTTGTTCAGAGATAACTGAGCTCCAAATGAAAACTAAAGGGCCGGGATTTTGTTCAGCACCAGCCACTGTGTGAATGCATGTGTGAACTCAAAGCCAGGCATAGGGGTCACTTACCAGTAGCCAGTGTCCCTCCAGAACTCCCACGCGCTGAGACTCTGCAGTTGAGAGGACACCGTCTGCTGCACTTGAGGTCAGAACATGCCCTCTGCAGCTGCTGCTCAAACATTCTCTGAGTCTGGGGCCACCGGGCAAACATCCATCCAGGTGCGCTCTGCCGTGGACTGCACCGCTGAGGTACTGGGAAGCAGGCCGGCTGTGTTAGCATTAAGGCGCTCTCTGTTGCTTTCTGAAGTTCTTTGTAGTTCTTGCCCTTTCTCCTACAAACTGAAATGATGGGGCTTTTTGTTTTCAAACTGTTAAATGGTTTTAAATGACAGAAAAAGACTTCATCTAATAGTGACCAGCCAGACATTTACAAGTGACAATCAGGAGTGAAATAGCTCTCGAGCCATGCATTCAAATAGAACAACCACATTATCTAATCCAACATTCTCTCCTCAGAGGGTGCAGAATGCCCCATCCAGGCAGCCCGGAGATTATGTCAGCTCACTCTCAAGGGACATAAACCAAACCACAGACAACTCGTGCGCTGGAGGAGATATGAGAGTGCTGCCTGCTGAGGGCAGGGATGCAGGCTCCCGAAGTCTCTGCCCAGGTGCTATACCTCTGCAGAGGAGAACAAGTTCTTGTGTTTATTAAGTTGGCCAGTATTCCTTATTTCTCTGCCTAGTCAAATCACAATGCTTTGGCATTGCATCTTGGCTTAACTGATAAACTTCTTCAAAAAAATCAGAGCTAAACATGCATTTGCATTAAAAAAAAATATTATGGTTGTTCATTAATGAAGAATGCCAAAAAGTGATCACTGTGGATAGACAGTGTGATAAATATATGTAATTTTGGAATCACAGTACCACCTACTCCAGGCTTTCAAAGATGATGTCTGTCCCAAGAAATCCATAGATACAAAATATTAGCTCTACCTTTTTTTTCCCATGAATATCTCAAGCTTTTCTGTGTGCCACAATTCACTGTCTTTAGGGATAATAGTTTATGAAAAATCTGCAGTTCTCAATGAAAAATATTATTGCCAGGGTTGAGGCTTTAAATTTAATAAATTAATATTGTTTGAATAGGTCCGTCTTAACTAGCTGTCCAGTCTGTGCTATATGACTGTTTGCTCCTCCTCATATTGCTGTATCTTTATCAGCATCTTTCATTCAGAATGACTTTACTTTTGCTTCCAGATCACTGATGAAAATGCTGAACAGGGTGGGGTGCCTACAGAGCCCTGCTAGAAACAGCCCCAGTCAGAGATCATTTTCCAGTTGCTCTTTGAGAAGCCTAATTCATGCAATACCTGTTTAATGGGGCTTGGGTATAGTTCTTTTTGAAGAAGGCAGTACGGAATACTAAGTCAAATGCTTTACTGCACTTTAAATAGCGACATACATGCGGCCCCCTTTATCCTAATTGTGTTCCCCTCAAAAAATGACATCAGACATTTTTCGCTGTACCTGTCTTTCTATAAAACCACACTGTCTGGAATTAGTTTTTCTGTCCTTTGAAATACTTTTTCGGTTGTATCTTATCTTAGCTTTAATTCCATGATTTTGCCGGGGGCTGAGGTCGGTTGCACTGCCTGACAGTGACCTGGCTTGACCAGTTCACTTTCTTTGAGTACTGGGACACTGGGACTCTTCCAGCCTCCGCAAACTTCCCCGCTGTTCCAGGGATGGTTAACGATTAACAAGAGCCAGCCCGAGTTCTCCTCAGACAGTTCCCAGGTCTCTGGCACGCAAGTTCTCCAGCTGATTTTAAAATATGGATAGCTAGCTGATGATATTTAGCTACTTAATGGACTGGAAAGAAAACATCCTGTTTTGGTAAGAGTATTTTTGCATTGCTTCTGTCAAACAGAGAGAAGAGAGATCTCTTGAATATGCCTACATCATAGCAAAGAAAACCCCAAACCTGCCTGCCTC
>NW_009646936.1:914045-975383 GCF_000708025.1 Charadrius vociferus | reverse complement strand
TGCTGTGTTTGTCTTCTCAGGCACAGATATTCTAAGCTTTCATTAGCAATTAATTAATATAAATTTGAAATTATAAAGTTGGTATTTTCCTTCCTTCAAGTAATTAAAAATAATTACTTTCCTTTTCATCCTATTTACTTTGTCATGTTTTTTAGATTTTCTTACATTTGTGTAGCCACTGAAACAAACGTGGCTTTTAGTCAAAGATGTCTTCTTTCTCATCTCTAAAGCCATGGCTCCAGGACATTAATAAGACTTTTCAAAAATTTTCCATTTCATTCTCACTTTTGGATTACATTTTTCTTCCCAATATAATTTTCCTCCCCACCTTTGAAGCCCTAAGGATAATAGTCGTTGTTGGGATCTTGCGTTTAGCCATATTGAATTGAACTTACTGCTTCTAGGCCAGGACTCATCAGCTATCTATTTTTTAAGGGTGAAGTCTGGGAAGGTGCTGGGAGGGGGACTCAGGGAGGAGGAGGCAGGGTGCACTCTGCTGTTCTCTTATCATCGCCCCCTCCACCCCACCACAAACTTGCTTTTCTGACAGAACCGTACGTCTTTGTGCTGTTATTATTTGTACACTGGAAATTTCTGGCTACCCTAGTCCTACCCGCTGCTTTTCAGTCCGTCCCATTTTCTTGCCCCGATCTGCACCACCCCTTACAGCTGTGTTTTGCCATTTCCCAACTCCAGTGTCAGGGAATCTCCTCCAGATATCCCACAGCCCTCTTGTTCTTGCCCCCAGGGTGGCCATGTCCCTTGTACACCCATTCACTGTCCCACGGAGCTCTTATCCCCCTGCTCTTTTCCCTGGGAAAGAGACAGCCATGACAGTTCCCTTCACCCTCAGTACAGAGCAAGTCATAGCAAAGTTTCTAGTTTCCTCTTTAAAAATCCTGCTAAAGAACTACGCTTAAAGGCTGGAGTGAAGGTCCTGTCTTGAAGGGGAATGGGGGAGTCCCCAGATATCACCCACAGCTCACGCTTCTGCTGTTGGTCATATTCCATTTCCAGGTAAGGACATGATTCTTGTGGTAGATAAAGAGAGCTGAAGGCCAAAAGCAAGTCTCACGCTGGATTCAATGTCTTTGTGTTAGAAGAACCATCTTCTGTACTTTTTAAAAATTTGATAATGTACCTCCTTATGAAACTGCTGCTGTCTGTCTTCCAGACGGATGTCCCAGATAACTACTTTTTTTTCTCTTCACACATTACAGACAGGTGATTGTGGGGAACCCAGTAGAAGAAAGAAGTTCCAACGGTGAACAGCCTCACTGCAATGATCTCAGTGTCCCATGCTCAGATGTGGATGTTTCTGAAACACCTACCTCCCTTTCAGATGAAACTGGCACTCAAGGAAGGATCTGAGCCTGAGTTAAAACTGAAACAGGTTAAACAAAACCAGCAGTACAGCCCTCCTGACTGCAGGGAAAAGTTCAGTGCTGTGACTGCCTATTAAACACTGATAGAATAAACCTGAGTTAGTTCAGAAGAAAAATGTCTTTCAGCAAAGGCCAAACCTGAAAAGTCCCGGATGCATAAAAGGAAGTCTCAATGGCCATATTTGAGCAACGTTGCTGGGGTTGCCTGCTAGAAGAGCAATTTAGATCCTGATGATGATGACTGTAAAATGTCTCATATTCTTTTTGTACGGATTCAGACTCAAATTCCTCTCCCAGTTACACAGTGCAAAGGACCTGCTGCTGGTTGAGTGATTCTTATTAAGACCCATTTAGCTGAGAGCAGATTCACTCCTCCAGCAGTAAGTCTATACCAGTTCCACCCCGAGCCCCGTAAAGAGTTCTGCCTTGCTCACCTGAATGCGCACTCAGTCCTGTTATCCTCCGGGGGTGGCTGTGCAGCATCAGTTTTCACTGGGTTGTCTTGCTGTGAAAGAAAGCAGCATCCCATTGATCTTACTCAACAGGCAGCAGAACCCATATTGTTTATATATCATGGGGGCCACAAGTCATCGATTTCTGGCTCTGCCCTCAGATCACACTCATCAGCTGCATCGTAGTGACACACCTCTGCTTGGTTTTCTGCTGAAAAATAAGCAGCAATGTCAAAGGCAGCATCAACAGTAAAACTCTGCTTCTAGAAGGGTTACAACTTGCTTCACTGACTTAAAGCTCAGCAGTTCCCTCAAGGATAGAATATGCTTCTTATTTACTTTTCTATTGCAAAAAATATTTGGGTTATTTAAAATTTATTAAAACACTGTTTACCTAGAGCAGCCTTTAAAAAGCTAATGGCAGCACTAGCTGTCTCAAGTGAGTGCCTTACTGAATCAAGTCATTAGTTTTTACCAGCTGCCCAGAAATACACTTTTGCTACCAATAACCAATTGCTTTTTGCTTCCATTTTGAAATGGTAGGTGGAGAAGAAAATGTTAATATTGAACAGTCTTGCAATGGTACCTGCCAGTTACCCAGGCATTAGGAAGACGAGAATTCTGTTTGTCGTATTTTACATCAAAGGAAAATGCTGGCAAAACCACAAAAGCAACATCGCATTTCTGCCCAAGTTGCCTGCTGTCAGCTGGGGCTGCCAAACAGCTTAACAGAAGCTACAGCCCTCCTTGAGGGTCACGGAAGCTTTTTGGTGAGGTGGAGAGGATGGGTTTAGCTCAGCTGGAGCAGAGTCGGGAAGGGCCACTTGCACTCCCTCCCCCTTCAGTGGCCTCTGCTCTCTCCACCTCTCCTCACCCACGGAGCTCCACCAAACCCAGGCAGAACCAGGCAAAGGTCCGTGAGAAGGCGAAGAACCCTTAGAGCTTCAGTAAGCACGAAGCTGGGACTGCAGAGTTGGGCCGAGGAAGGCAGCAAGGGCTGGAACAGGTGTTAAGAGTGCATAGCTAATTGGTGGGCTAACAACCCAACATTCATTCGAAACTTCAGGAGAAGCTTAGAAATTCCACGTCCCCAAGCAGGCAGCAAAAACTCCTACAGTGAAGCACTGCGAGAGCAGCCTTATGCTGCATACAGGGAGAGTGGGCTGTGATGTTACCAGAGAGCGGGTGGGTTGGGCTGTGCTAAAAAAGCCTTAAACACAAGAGACAGACCAAACCACCAGGCGTATGTTTGTATTGCGGTTGGGTGTGGTGGGCTTTTTTTTTGAATCTCCAAATTTTTTAATCTTTGAGATAAACACTTCTGCAGTTTGCTTTTTGAGCAAACTGACTGCTGCTACTGGTGTTGGGCTTGGAAACCTGGCAAGGCGTAGTCTGTTGAGTCAGACTGAGTCATGGGCAGATGGAGAAAACAAGGAAAGGCTGCAGGAACTGAAGGTGCAAGGTGGACAGATATACATCAGAGAACCAAAGACTTCCTTTAGTCAACTCAGATGGCCACAACAGCCTTCCCCTGCCCTCAGATACCCTTCCCTTTTGCTAGAGCTGAGGTCATTCTCACAGGAGACATGACTCAACCCCCTTATTGGCACCAGCTCTCCCACTGCAAATTGGGATGGTGACCTTTAACCCCACTACAATCACACAGCATCATCAAAGACAGCTTGAAGAGGACCTGACCATGTAGACCCATTTTCTTCCTCACGGATGCAGCAGCTGCACTTTGATGATTCCTGCCGCGTCTCTCTAACCTGAGCTAGAACATCTCTCCTGCAACACTTCTGCACCACCTTCTGGCACAGTCTGCTCTGGCGTCCTCCTTCTTGACTCATATCATCTTGTTTTTCAAGAATCTCTTCTCTACAAATGGATTCCAGGGGGATTTCTGAAACACGTGAATGGTCCCATTCGTAACAACTGGTGTTCTTTCATTAGTTGCACTGGAACATGACTAAAACACTGAAAAGACTTGTGGTTTATTCCTTTCAAATTACCTGGAAGGCATATAGTATGAAGTATATAAACAGTAATAAATAATATGCAAAATGCAAGCCTATCTTATAGCACCTAACTTGGGAGGAGGGGGAAGGGGGGGGAGAGATGGATTTCCTTCTGCGACGTTTCCATACGTACCCATTTCAAAGCCCTTCCAGTGCTTTGCTCTCCACAGTGAGCACTTTATTTCCCCTTGCCCCAGAGTCCTCCATTAACCGAGGCCTTCCCTGTGTGGTCTGCAGCACTCGTGGATGGTTGCAATGCTGCACCCGTCAGTCAACAATGCATGACCCAACTCAGGTCATGCTGCTGGTTCAAAGACATAACTGACTTCTGTAAAAATGTCACCCCAAACCACTACCCCCACTGAAGCCACTTCGTTCTGCCCCGTTGCTCATGTTATGTGAGACAGTCTCCTGCCAACATGACAGATGTCCTCGCCTGAGCACTGGCATGAGCAGCCCATCGCTGAGATCCATTTCAAATCCTGAGGAGCCCCACCTGCAACTCAAACCGTACGTGGTCTATACACCAGGTATAACAAGAAGCAACATGTTCTTCTGGGCTGTTGACTTCACTGAGTTTTGGGGAGTTTTGAGTAAAAGGCTCCAAAGGCCTGTCCCGGCCATGGCTTCTGCGAGGGCAGCCCCGACCACTGAGCCCACCGCGGAGCCCTCTGGAGCTTCTTCCACATGGTTCTCATCACAACAGCATCCAAGCAAGTAACTTGTATTAAATTGTAGAAACTCCTTGTTTTAAAACATAGGCCCATATCTGGGGCAAGTGTTCCATTTCCAAATGCTCTCCACAATTTATTTTAATCAAGCTTAATTTCTTAAGATAATGACTCTCCATCTATGTGATTTATTAAAATGCATTTTGAATATGTTGGCAGTAATTCACACATACGAATCATTCAACTGCTAACCATCTATGGCTTTTAAAGATAGTTGACCATTATTTCTAGAAGGACTTCATAATTATCTTTTAATTGCCACATTACTAGAATATATTGAAGCTCGGAGGCAGTGAGAGATTAAGCCTTATTTTTAAAGGTTTCCACATGCACAGCTACATTCTCTTTACTGATAAGCACATATGGGCTACGTATCTTTTTACATGACAGGCTAGTAGCTTTAAATTGTCAGTTCATTTGCGTTATTTTTCTTTTTCTGTTTCCAAAACCACCATTTGAAAAACAGGAAAAGAAATGCTTATGAACCACCCTCTCCTCCAACCTTGAGTAGTTTGATAATAGCAGTATTGGAGATAGTAACAAAACGTTACAAGCTAGGGACAGGTACTCACTGCTGGGCCTTTCGGAATACTTAAGGCCATCAGAAAATCATCATTTAAGTATGATCCCTTGGCGTGGATTCACATGCAATCAGTCAGGATTTAGACGTGCTACCGTAAGGAAAGTGTACCAACGTGCATGACCGGCCCTAGTCGCGGTCATGGTCTCCTGATACTACTTTCCACTTCTATAGCAGTGTGCATCTCGTTAGCTAAAGCCCGCTATAGGCTTGGAAGTCATCTTCCTTATTTTAGCAGCAACAGAACTGCATTCAGAAATGCGTATTTCCATCCACAGAGGGAAATACCAAGGTGTACAAATAGCTGTTCAAGAACAAGCAATTTAGCACACCTGTTTGCATCTGCTGTACCCGTGTCTAGAATCAGATCTCACTCAAGAATGACTCTTCCAGCTGGCTGAGCTTCAACACATCAATTCAGCTCCTGCAGGTCCCACAGTTACACAATTTATTTTTTTTTTTAAGTAAACTCAGCCCAAGGGCATGTGAAAGGCTACTGCAATGCACGCGAGTGCACACCCGAAAACATTCTGGGCTTGCAACTTGCTGGAGGCAGTGTAACAACGGGGCTGCGGCATTTAGGTTTTGGGGTTTGTTAATTTATTAAGGGATGGGACAGGCAACACTACCCCACATTGCATAGTGTGGTGGGTTGGGTTTGGCTGGCTGCCCCGTGCCTACCCAGCCGCTCTCGCACAGCCCTCAGCAGGAGGACAGGGCAGGGAAATGGGATGACAAAGCTCCTGGGTCAGGATTAAGATAGGGAGATCACTTACCAGTTACCATCAAAGTCCAAATAGATTCAACTTGGGGAAAATTAATTTCATTTATTGCCAATTAAGACAGATTTGGGTAGAGAAAACACATTTCTGCATTACTGGCGTTAGGTTGGTTGAACGGTCTTACCTCATTAATTCTCTCAAGAAAATCATACTATAAACCACTGTTAGATGTGCTCAGTTCCTCAAGATGGCTATGTCATGAGTAGTTTCTTTTCCAGTTAGATGAGATAGCAGGAGACCTTTTATTTTGGAACTCCTTTGGTTTAATTTTACCTGTTTTTTTAATTAAGGAAAATCCTTTTTTTTTTTTTTTTCCCCCCATTGCAAAGAAAATTTCCTGTTGTCACACCCTAGAGATTTTATATGACATAAAATTCAGCCTCTAATAGGCTCACAGCTCTCTCAAGAAGTATTTTTTACTTTTAAATCAAGTCTTGATAGAGATACTGTGGCTTCTTTAGAACATTTACCTGTAGAAGCGATCATCATTATTTACGTCTTATGTGTTTTTTTTTTTTAAAAAAAAAAAGACATTGCAGAAACATCACAGAGAATGTGCATTTCTGGTCTTTTCCCCTGTACAGAATTTGTACAAAGCACCTAGGCACAGCACATATTCATGAGTCAAATTAATAAATCCTGTTTTACATTTCAAAGGTTCAAGTTCAGGCTCTGTATGTTTGCATATCTGGAATGGTATGTTAAACTGCCCTCGAGGCCACACTCAAGAAAAATTTATCAGATTTCACAGAGAATTTCCAATAAAAGCCATGTATAATCAATGAGCAGCAAGTCATTTAGGTTTTAGTTCCATCTCTCATCTTTTCAGAGTGGAGAGAAGATGGACCTTTGTTGCAAGTCCCAGCAGTGGTGATGGTCAGGGTTTTTTCTAATTAAAAAACCCAAACAAAACAGAGAGGAGAATAAAACCAGACCAGCTCTGATATAAATGCTTTCAAAAGAAGTTTAATTTAAAACCAAGAAGAATCCCAGACCATCACGATTCCAGTGTTCAGTCTTGTCCTGGTTCCGGCAGGGATGGGGTTAATTTCCCCAAGGAGCCGGCAGGGGACACAGATATTCCATCCCATGGGAGCCATGCCCAGGCTATAGGGGGGAGTTAGCCAGGGGAGGGGGCAGGAAGGCTTGGCGGGCAGCAGGCTGTGGCCGTCCGGTCCGGTCGGTGAGCCGCGGCACTCTAATCGCATTCATATATTCCTTTACCGGAGTTATTGTTATGGTTTTCTCTTCCCTTTGCTGTTCTGTTAAACTGCCTTTATCTCAACCTAGGAGTTTTGCCTTTTTCTTCTGATTTTGCCCACGGCCACGTGGTTCTTTGTTGCCGGCTGAGGCCAAACCACTACAAGTCTGCTATTCATACTGGTTTTGGTATCATATATCATGAAAGAAACTGGGTTCTTCAAGAAATAGTAAATCGTTGTGGTTAATCCTCTGACTACTCGTTCTTTGCATTTATACCACATTGTGGTGAAGTTCTGCAGTCTTTTTCCCCATCTTATATTGGAGAGAAGACGGATTTTAACTACATGGCGACTGAAATACAGTCCAGAGGCAATGCACTAACCACTCTTTTTTGGTTCTTCATAAAGCTAAAAATGCCTGTAATAAAAATGATATAAATAACATTCAGTGTCCCATACTGTTCAAGAAAAGGGAAATTATGGCTTTAATGTTCCACTGAGAGATGACAAATACAATTTTCTCCCTCTGAGTTTGCACACAGTAATAAAATATTGATCTTTATGACAAAACAAGTTAGATTTGTATGGAGAACAGTTCAGGAGGGTTTCATGGCTCACAGCAACGATGGCACAGCATAGAACGTTAAAGATTAAGTGTCAGTTCACTGAATTAATGCCCCAATGTAGCCAAGTAAAGGGTTTTACAAAGAGGCATAATAGTTTCTTCTCCTTGTTTATGAGTTTCCAATTTATCATCTGTAGTACTGCAGATCAATTTGACATGGGTTATTAACATATCTGGCTCCTGTGCTCCAAGCCATATGTCCCCAATGTAAACAGAAGTCAGGAATACACAAACAGCTGTGGAAGAAAAATTAAGAGAAAAATCAGAACACATATTCTTCTATTTCCACACAGTAATACAAAACTGAACCATTTTACCTCCAGACCTATGTTTTAAAGCAGTTTCCTAACTCATTCCCTAGATGGAAAATCGGTGGGGTTCTTGCTCGTATAAAGGCAAAGATCCTGCCCACAGTAACAGAAGAAAACAGTTTCTTGTTAGCACACCCTTCTGATACCTTTAAATAAAAAGGTCTGAAATTGGACCCGTGGTTTTTGTAATGTTATCATTTGATAACATTGAATAGTATATGGGTCACAACCCCAATACCCATATGGACTCATTTGTTGCAGGCTATTTTTCCCATTGGAATTACATTTTATATACTTCACTGAACTCCATTTTAATCCTAGAGAGGACAGTTTCTTTGGGGGAGTATGACGGTTGTACTGTCAGAAACTCCTACATGTGACCCTATTCTGTGCTACCAACCCCTGTGCCCATACCACCACCATACACAGCTTTTATTTTGTGAAGTGACGAGCACAACAGACGACACAGGCAAAGTTCAGACTTTTGATGAATTAAAAAGAACACGGAACTACCTATTTTCTACCATTCGCGCCTTGCAACGTGAGTGAAAAGGAGAGGACTAGTTACCTTTCTTGTTCGCATCCTCTTCCGTCATTGCCGACAGGCACAACGATTTCACAAGTTCATGAAAGCTGTTGTTGGTCAGGCCCCGAGCATCCATGAGGTGAAGCATGATTGAACTGAACACACAGAGCTCTTTAAGGAGTCCAGGCGTCCCACTGCTGGCCTCACAGACCCGGCTGTAAAACCTGAAGATGTTGTTTCTCAGTGTCTCATCCCTGAGCATCTCCTGCACTGCCACCGGGTAAGGTAAGACGCAATTCTGTAGCCACCGCAGAGTTAAGGAAACATTTTGCATATTGAGGCTGTGCTCAACCATGGACCTCACCAGCCACTTAGTTACTATGTAAGTGGACGCACAGGCAAGACTGACTGTTTCATCTGCAAGGTCAGCAGATTTGAGGGGCTCCCCTGGACGTTCGGTAAGCGGCGCTGGGAAAACTGGCTCCCAATGGGCAAATATAGAATTCAGATGATCTCTGCATTTCTCCAGCTCGGAGACTTTCAGGTCTGCAGCAGTGTCATCTTCTCTTTCTATCACATTCTTTTTTCGAATGTGATGATACGCATGAGATGAGGCTTGAGATTTGTTCTTTTCTTTAATGTTTCCTGTAGGAAGAAAAACACCACCAAAACACACATCTGATATTTCAAAGGGTTTTCTTGGTACAAAATTATGCAAGAAAGACGGTATCATGTGTTGTTTTCGTTGCTAAAAGGGTAAGTACTAGCCTCATTTAGCAGCCTAATTGAGCCTATGCAATTCAGAGCAAATGGGCTACAGGCAGCTCCCAGTGACTCACAGGCTGAAACACTTTTTGAACTGGACTGCTGAACTTTGAGGTGAGCGATAATGCCGCCCGGGCCCTGGCCCAAAGCCCAGCGAGGCCAAGGCAGTATTTCAGAGGTCCACGAGAGGCAGTTTTGCCAGCCAGGCTACATTATTTACACCCCCTCGTGAGAAACGCTCAAGCTGCCGTTCTGCGGGCTGGCAGAGGCAGAGCGCACGCCTGCCTACGGAAGGCGATACCAGCACAGCTGCGGTGCTTTCGAATGACACTGACTAAAGCAGCGAAGTTTGCCTTCCTCCAGCACAGCCGCGTGCTGGCCGAGTGTCTGGCTGGCGAGGTGCTGCCAACCAAGGGCACGTGAATTTTTCACACCCCCAGGGAAGACACAGGCAGCCGAACTGTGTACCAGCGGGGCTGCCCTCCGTTAGATGCTGCCTGCTGCACGGGAGCAGCAAAGCTCCCAAACAGCAACAGCACTTTGCCACCACTCCACTGCGCGTAGCATTTTATGGCTATCTGTTTTCGAGGAGTCATTGAGAAAATCATCGGAAATTTCAATTATGTTGCACTCTGCAGCTTAAAAATCAACTAAATGCGTTTCAGTATTTTTTCCCAGGGGCTGTGGGGGATGGGGTCGACTCTTGAAATGTAACCTCAGAAAAAAAATTCAGATAAGGATCCATATTTCTGACTACTTTAAAAGCTGCTGAGGCTTGGAGCAGCAGATTTTTTTAAACTTCACATATAGTAAGTTGCAGATGTCACTATAATTCTCTACAAATCCTCAGAAAGACACTAAGAGGGTATGAAAAAACTTTAGAAAAACTAAAGCTTTTATAGTATCCCTTAAATAAGTGATACTTTAAAAATTAGTTTAACTGATACAGGACATTTAAAGAAACCTACAGAAGTTCTAATGTGCACCAAGAGCACTTGTATTTGCAGGAAACCAGTGTTGTTTAACACCTCCCACTACAAAATTCCTTCTACATTTTATTCACAGAGATAACAAGAGGGAAGTCATACAAGTCCAAATGTATTTTTGCTTTCTTCCAACACTGACAACAATAAGAAAAATTAACTATTTCATTTTTGCTTGCTTTGCTGTGATTTTTTACTCAATTTTCACTTTCAGATCCACATCCACACTCAGAATGGTTCATATCTTTGAGCACAAAGCCCCCAAGCACCAGGTTTTTTTCAAAGCGTGATGCCAGATCTGCAACTAAGTTTCATTTTAAAGCTCTCTGCCTTTTTTAAACCGTATTTCTCCAAAGCTTCCAGAATTGTGTTGAAGTTAGAAATCATTACAACAAAGACCTGAAAAATGACTTTCCATTTCCGCTCCTCCTCCCCCAAGCTATATCAGATTGTCTGGCAAAAGTTATTAATGCTTCCTTCTGTGAAGTTTGCCTCACTTGCACGCTTAGCTTGTAACAACCTCAACAATATTACTTTCTGAATTATTTCAGTACTTACTAAGCAATTCTTTGATTTGGTATTTCTGAGCAAGAGTCTGCATATCCTCTTGGAGTTGCAGGTCTTTTTCAACGATGCTCCACTTATGCAGCAGCAGCAGGACCTCTTTGTTTGAGAGAACACTGTCATTCACAGTGAATCGGCTCATTTCTTTGAAGGCCTCAACAACTATGGCACGATATTCCAGCACAGAATTGAGCGTACTGAAAAACTGAGTCAGTTTGGCTAGATCTAAATTAGTCCTATGAAAAGAAAACAAAAGGGCCGTGTATTTTTCTGCATACTAATTAATAAAATAAGCACAGTTTTTTCTTCTCCTGCAGTTCTTTAGACATTTACTTTTGTTTCTCAGGATGCAGTAATAATTAGTTTCATGCCCACCGAATCGCCAGTACTTTGCTCCATTAGTGTTTGGCAGAACAGACCATGAAACACAGTCTTTGCCCTCCCACCTGAAAATAGCAAAGGCAGATGGCACACAAGGAAGAGGACACAGGTCTGGAGCTTTACCTACGCTTCTTTGTTTTGCATGAATTTTCAAAATTTTGAGGAAATAACATAGCTTCTCCAGGTTGCAGCAATACTTGTCTGCACGAAGATCTACAGGTCCTTATATGAACCCAAACAGAACTGCTTACCCGTTTGCTTTCTACTATCCCTGCTGCAACTGCTGCGTTTAGACAGGTTAAGTGCACTAGG
This sequence comes from Charadrius vociferus, assembly GCF_000708025.1. NCBI lineage: Eukaryota > Metazoa > Chordata > Aves > Charadriiformes > Charadriidae > Charadrius > Charadrius vociferus. Next base: position 963,766 of record NW_009646936.1, on the reverse strand, counting down.
TTTGGAGAGAAGAGACTGTCTCCTTCTTAACACTGTCGTGTAGAACTTTGCGCAGTTTCTCCTTGTACAATTTGCAGGCATGGTACAGACACAGAAAGTCTAAATCTTCGCAGAGTATGAAAGTTCTTTGCAGCAAATAGCGTTGCTAACTGCATGCACTAATCCAGCAGGAAAAAGGTAAAACATAGCAGCTAAAAATGGCCAGTAATTAAGGATGTAGAACCTGACAGTAACTATGTATCAGCTGTTATTTTATTCCCCATGTATTTAAACAGCTAAACCTTCCTGTCAAAGAAATCTCATCAAAATTTACTAGTCAACATTCAAACTGAAGGGGGAAAAAAAAAAAGCACTGAACTACCAGAGATCAAGAAATTCTTCTGGCCTTAGTAAATTTCAAACTAGACAGAGGATGAGATGCAAATTGATTAAAAAAAAAACTTACCAAATATGTTTGATTAGTGTGATTAAAACATACAGAAATTCATTTACAAGCTGAATAGGAAGAAACTTCCTGTTCTCTTGGGATTGATTCTTGCTTTCTCTCTTGCTTCCTAAATTTGTTAGCCACAGAGTATGGAGTAAGGAAATAATTTTATTTAACAGCTTGCTTTCCAGAAACCTGAAAAACAAACAAAAAAAGAAGCAAAAAGAAGCATTTGGACAGCAGATCCTAATCAGGAACCAGTCTATCACTTAGAGGGGACCATATTCTAGTGCGCTTCTGGAGCAACGAATGCCAGCAGGTGCCTCTCAGCCGGGACCCCACCAGGGCACGAGAGCATACCCCTTTGAAGCCCCAGCCACACAGAGGCCCTGGTTACTGCCCTCCGCAGACAAGGAAAACACCCAGCACCTCCTCCTGCCATAATGCCGCTGGGGAAACACAATAGTGTATCGCAGCCCCTGCATGAGACTAGTGATTTCTGGTCCGCATCTTTCATTACAGAGCTCTGCCAAGTATTGCATTACATTGCAACCACTGCCACCGTTTCTTTAGAGCAGTTACTGTTCGAGATAGCTTGGTTCCTTACGATCCTAAGACTGTAAGTAATAACAGCAATGCTTACAGCACAATACCAGGAGCCATATTTACTTTGTTATTTTAAAGGAGGAGGGAAGAATCTCATTTTTGTACAGAGGATGCAAGATGAATACTCCTCAAAAGTACAATCACAAGTATTGGGTGCCAGAGGCCAAATCCAGACTTTTTAACTTCCAAATGTCCCAAAATGTACCAAACAGGTGCACGACAAGGGAGCAGTACTTGTCCCCAGCACCAGCTCTTGGGAACTGTATTCACTCGGCCGTTCCTATTGTGGGGTGCTCACTGGAAACCTGTTCAGGCCTATCCCACTGCAGATGGATCCTGAAACCTTGCTTGAACCTGCCAGGGGAATCTAGGCAAAAGAGATTTTTTGTATGTGTGTGTGCATGTATGTGAGGGAGAGACAAGGGGAGGAGGAAGCAGTGGGAGGAGGAATGTTATAGCCAGCTCAAATACATTATCATACCGAGTACTGTGTAGGAGGTCCTACGACAGGATATGAATTGTGGGTATTTGAAATGAAAGTGTTGCGCATATATATATATATATATATATATAAAATAATGTGCCATTTTGTTTTCCAAGTTTTTCAAGAAAGCATTATCAAAAACACAAAGCCCCCCCCCCCCGGCGTCATCCCTCCTACTACAACCATAAAGTGTCTTGGGTTTGTTTTTAAAAACACAAAGGAACACTTTAAAGTTCAGCGAGTCCTGCCAGTATTGCCCTAGGTACCAAAAGTCACAACCACTGACAGGCCATCTCTGTATCCGTCACCCTTGTTTTCATACTCATACATTTGCCTAATTATTCTACTGTGGACAGTAAAATTGTTCCCATTTCACTAGTATTTCCCTACTTACCTTTTCTCTAAGATGTGCAGTATCCAGGTTAAGAGGCTATGATCTTGTATCAGCTCATAGGCAGCTCTGGTGACATGGGCAGCATTTTGTAGTATCTCCAGAATACGACTCTGAAACAGAAAATGTAATTTGTTCTTTTACAAAATTAGAATATAGTCAGGATCTAATTATTATCAATCTTTCAGAACGATATAATTAGCAATCTGACTGGTATCTGGGATCTGATCAACTTAAAGCTCAAATGTATTACCAAATACCACATGTTCTTAGCAACCCCAGGGAAGAAAAGACTTTCTCTTTGCAAAGCTTCATACACACAGGCACAACTCTTAAAAAGAAGTCTTAAGGTAGCAAGACAATTTTCTCTTTTTGTACAAGATCTTGCTACCTAACTGAGATAGTTTTAACAGACTGGATTTCTCAGGGTGGATGCTTATGAACATGAGAGCTTCTGGCATGTGATTTTTCTTCCTGCTCAAGCACTGTACAGGTAACATGCTGGTTAGGGAATAAGGAGACCTGACAAAAAGGCAAAGGCCTGACCATATGAGCAAAACTGCGGTATCTGCAATACTTTCCATGAAGGAGTAGAAACGCGACTAGAGCCAGACCACCAGTTGATGAAATTGAGTGAGGTTCCATGATGGCAGGGACCTGTTCTAATTTCAAGGGACAAGGATGTGACTATGGTTTAGATATAAGTAATTCTTTCCCCCTCCACACATACATAAAATCAACAAGGAACAGATTTTCAAGAGGGCAAGGAAGAGTCAGCTGCTCCTTTCTGCTTTGTAGGTGTTTAAGATCTCCAAAACACACAAACTTTTGTGAGTTTGAGGTTTTTTTGTGGGTGGTTGTTGTTTTTTCTATAAAAAAAAAAAATCTTACCTGGGAGCCCTCATCACACAAAGGACTGCTGAAAAAGGAAAGAATGACATGGAAAATCCTCTGGTAGTCATAAAGCTCGTAGCAATGTTTATCACGCAGCCCTTCTCCAACAAGTCTGAGAATCCATTCCCGCTCTGTTTTATACTAGAAGCCATAAGAAAAATACCACTATCAGACATTTCAAAATAATGCCTGCTCGTAAGAGCACAAAAAACCTGGTTGCCTGGGAGTGCCAGCACAGTGCTTAACAGCTTTTTCTGGACTTCTCAATCTTCATCCCTATCAAATTTAATCAATAACGTCCATCAGGAAGTTACTCTGCAGCCCAAATATTCACTGATAATGGAACTTTAAAAGTTGCTGTTTCTAAAATATCTCAATTGAACTCAACATTAATAATCTAAAATCAAATATGAATGTAAGCTGGCTAGGGCAGAACATTCTGGGGTTTGTGCTTACAGAGCGCGCCCAGCACAACTTATGATTTCATTATGTGTTACTTTTAAAAAAAACAAAGAAACCCAGAAATAATACTTCTAATTCAAATATAAAACAAAAAAAAAAAATGCCTCTATAATTACTTATAGAAGAATAATATTTTATTGCATTGTTTTGGGGTTTTTTTATTATTTTCTGAACAATTACTGGATACCTAAGATGGGATTCTCACATTACCTCGAAATCAAAACTGTAGAAAAGCTGGAAAAACCCTGGTACTTTCCTCAGGTCCAAATACTGGTGTTGCAGAAGGAATCTGTTTACCTTCATATACATGTGCTCCTCTGTGAAGGGAAGCAATAGTTATTGTGGAGGAGAACAATGTTCATAATACACAGCTACGCAGAAAAAGAAACGGAACCTGTACTTTCCAGCATTTCAGCTAGCTGGCAGAACAGCGTGTTAAGTACAATGAGGAGGGCTTTTGCTCTGAGGCTGTCCCTCCTCTTTTCTTCCCCAAAATGAAAAGCTTATTCAGAGTGCGCGCAAAGCAGCTGAGAAGATAAACATTCAACATGACTCTGATTTCAGCAAATCCAACGTTACTTCATTGACAAAACAGAAATCTACAGCAAAGAAAGAGGCAAATCTCTCCACATATCAAGCCTAACACTTCATGTTAAGCAATCATAATTTTTAACCTACAGACCAGATATGTCCCCCATGAGCAGTGGATCAGGCTGTCCAGAGGGACTGTACAGTCCCCATCCTTAGAGACTTTCTAGATCAGTCTAGAGGTCTGGAGGTTTTCTAGGATAAAGCCCTGAGCAAAGTAGTCTGCCCTCATATCTGTCCCTGCTTTGGATTTTAGCGAGAGTCTTCACAAGATCCCTTTCCAACCTGAACTACTCCCAGTTGCTATGATTCTCCTTTGCAACAGTGACTTACATTGGTTCAGTGTCTAAGGACAAAAGGAGACTTGGGCCAACCTACTCTGATCTACTGAACAGGACCCACACACTCATCTAGTCCTCTGCTCCCCTCCACCCCAAAATTACAAGGAGGTAGCGGCTTCATCCCTGATGGGTCAGCCTGGTTTTGTACACAAATCAAAACGTCACTTTCCACTTCTCCAGTAAGGCAGTCTACACAAGCATTGAAAGTTTTTCTTTGAAACACAGGAAAGCATACTTCGTGGCTCCTACCAGCATCACAGCTATCTCATCTTCCAGTATCGGTCACGGACATTACTCCATGCACAGTGACTCATTCCAGGAGTTCAACATGCACAGTAGGTTACAGTACCTGGCTTCAGAATCTGCTGTGCCACACGAGCAATGTAGAGGGTCAAAGAGAAGGTAAATCTGAGGTTTGGCTGCCCAATTCCATTTTGGACAGCATCCAAGAGATACAGCAACTGCAGCACAAGAGCACAGGGGAGAAAAGCTTGAACCATAACCCAAACAAACACAACAGGAGAGCATGAATACGTAAACAAACTTTTAGGGTATTTCATAGGCCACAAAACAAATACTAATCCTATCAGGATTTCCATTCATACAAATAAAATTCGTAAGAATTCCTAAAACACATTTTCCCCCCTTTTTCTGCCCATTGATTATAACAGGAGGAAGCGCAAAGCAATAGAGGGAAAACAGTGGAATAGAAGATAAAAAGCTTCATTTAGTTCTCTCACTATACACATGTAGATGGATGAGTAAAGCAGCCACTCTCCTTTAAGTGTCCACAACCTAAAGTGTCTAATCTGGCAAACTATCGGTTGATCTCAGTCTTACCTGACTCTTCTCTCGAAAGCGAGCTCCTTCCAGATGAGAACGAAAGGAAGCCAGGACAAAATATGCAGCTGCTCTCATGTTGGAATCATAGCTGCTAAGGGCAGCTACTGTTAGACCCAGGCCATTGACTTCGACAAACTTGTGACATGCCACTACGCACTCTGTGTGGGAAGAGGGAAAGAAATGAAAGAAAGACACCCAGTGAATTATATCGAGATGTCACAGAGTATATAACAGCACTATAATCCTTTAGAAAACTTCTATTCATAAACACCAATTTCTAGATCTACCCCTACAAACTACTACTTCACTGCATGCTGAAGGCTTCTTCAGCTAACAAAGGCATTCCGCAAACCACTCTGAACAGGAATTCTTTAGCTGGGCCAAAATTAGTGTGGTTAGTCTCATTTACCTGAGAAAAAGATGATTCTGCATGCTAGACCATGCAAAGTTAGGAGTAAATTCTGTATAGACATGACATATCTCACTGTTTCAGGAAAGTTAAGTACAAAGAAGAACAAGAGGGAAAATTCTCCTCCTCAAAACATTTTCTGGGCACCTGATAAGTCTGTGCCTGAAAGAAAGATGAGCATAGCCAATGAAAAGCCTATCTGCACTGAAGAGTTTCTGTAGTAGAATGGACAGGAGAATAAAACATAAATACGCCATTAGGCACACCAGTTGTTACCATGGAGGCATGACCAATTCTGCTGGTAAGACATGCTCCAAGCAAAGGTACCCCTATGCCCTTCTGGGACAAACAAAATCCAGCAATAAACAGTAACCAGTCAAACAGTAAACACACCCTTGAATCTAACATTTATCTTCCATAGCATTTTGCAATCAGGATTTAGAGTTTCTCATTTAAGGGCCGTGTGTTTTGAAGTGTTTGGTGCCATTTCTACCCACTGATGTCTACAAATGACTTGATGTAAAACCTCCAGAATATCTCCTATGCTATTTCTATTCCATTCACCAGTAATGGAGTACAATGGCACCTCAGTTGTATTTTACCAGCTAAAGTGCAAATGTATTGTGGTTCTGAGTTTAGCAACAATATTCACATATTTTCGTGGAATTCACACTGACGGTCAAGAGGAAGTTTCTGAGAAATAAATATTCCTATTTAAGGGGAGGCTGTAGTCTTACTGACAAGTACCTGTATTTGGTCCATTGATTTCCTCCCCCACCACCACCCACATACACACAACTTTTATATATGTATATTATATATATTTATGTAAAAATCACAGATTATTTATGTCCCCACAGCAGCAGCTGGGCTGTTTCTCTCATCTCTTCCTCAACTGCCAGAACTCCTACTTCAATTTAGTGCCTGGCAGTTTCATATCCAGCTCTGCTAGTCATGGGCCAGGCAACGGCACTGTCTCCACCTTCCAGCACTGCCTCCCAACCAGCCCACTGCTACGTGACCAATGCAAAAGCATCACTGAATTGCAATAACAGATCTTTTCAGTGAGTGGTTTTACAAATTATTTCAGTGCTAGCAATTACCCTACACTTCGCTACACCGCTCCTCACCAAAGCACATCAAGTTTAACTGGCGTAATGCAAAACACCTCAGTCATTCTCCCAGTGAGCGAAAAGATCCCTCGTTTGTTAGCATAGGATACCTCCCACATCATCAGAGCTCATACAGATACAGCTCTACCCCACTCTACTTCCAGGCACTGAGAAAGGCCACCACCTGACTGTCAAATTAAAAATGGTAAGAGGAGTAGCAACAACAGGGTAGGAGAAACAGAGCCCAGAGAGACCCCTAATCTATGCCTTCTATTACCTTCTGCCTGTGGCAAAGCAGCTCTGCACTTACCACTCTTCAGGCAAGATGCCAGGGTGCAAGGAAAGCACTGGGAAATGGATGCTTTCTGTTAAATCCCAAGGGAACATTCAAAGACGATCTAAAACTCATCTGCCTGCAGAGGATTCCCCATCACTTATGGTCATACCACACACAGCCCTGGCATATACAACAACCCCCCTTCAGTACAGAATCAAATATGTGTTGTATGCCCTTTCACAGCAAGCCACCACACGGCTCTCCTTCAGACTGCAGTTCTGGAGAGCTACTACTGTACAGCAACTAGACAGACAAAGAGGACAAGTTTATGGGGTGGTAGCACATAGTGAAATTCAAGGTCCTCACTTCAGCAGTAAAGTTCATGCTGGTCACACAAAGATTTATTTGGAAAACCTTTCACTGAAAACATGCAGTGGAAATATTTTCCATCCGGCTGACCTTGGAGAGTGTGCTCAACAACTAACATAACATAACAAGCTGTTATTTAAAAAAAAAAGTTAATTCTATGTCTGACATACAGTTTGTTTTAAGTACCTTGAGAACCATGATGGAAAAGCTTTCCACAAGATGCTTATCAGAGCTAAAGTTAGACTGAACTTGCTATCTGCCCAACTCTAGATTTACTTTTTACTCAGTGAGCATTAAACACTGTGCAATAAGTCTATGTTTATAAATTCAGCAGTTATATAACATCTGTGCACAGGGCACTGTGCAGCCAGTACACAGAGCAAATAAATAAAGAGGAATTGGGAATTCCAAGAGCAGCTGACATGGTTTAGGAGCACCATGGGACTTGAGCTCATAAAGCACTCAGGCCCTTTCAAAATGTCTCTTAGGACAGACTGTCAGTGTGGAGCAGTTAAGAGAACTACTTTTCCCTTCTCCAGTTTTAGAATCAGCCTATGTCGGGATACCCACTGCCTCCACAGCTCTGCAAGAACACGATGTGCAAGAGATCCCCCAACCCCACTGCTTCCCACACAAGCCGTTGTCTTCGCTGCCTGACTGCAGCGCTGCTGAGGCTGACCAACAGCCACCAAACACCTCCCACCAGTTAAGGTGGTGGCCTCCAAACTCAGAAAACTCCTCTAACATTGCAGGGCATGTTCTCCAAACTGCCCCCTACCTCTGGTCAGCTGCCTTTGAGAGCATAGCTGAAAGGAGATGATCACTGCTCCCAAAAATTCAGCCACAAAGCAGCCTCAGATCAGAGCAGTCCTACCAGCTGCAGGTGGAGCACTGCATGTAGCAGCAGAAGGTACCACCCCTCTCATACCCGTTTTGCTCATCACGTTGCTGTAACACCATAGCTGATGCAGAATACAGCTCTACACGTTCACCAGAAAAAATACTACCTTCCAGCTGGGGAATATTCTCTACGGATCCCTCATGCTATTTTATAATTACATTGTGCTGTTTTTTGTAATATACAGGATGTTGTTGTTCGATAGATCTGAGTACAAATCTTTAAAAACCTTTCCTCATCTTAAGCAGATGAATCTCTCTACATGGGGTTAATCCACTACATTTAAAAGAGCTATGAGGGTCCTCTGGACAAGAGTAGCTTGGCAGGAACACCCATCTGCTGCTACATTGCTCTATTTCTGAGTAGCCAAATCTCACAAGACACATTGCATTATTTGGAAAAGTGCTTTAGAAGAACTCAAAAGACTTTATGATATATGTTTCTTTCCTCCAAAGCCAAGCACAAATTTCTTTGTAGCAATAGCTCTTAGATCAAGAATAACAGAGCTACGGTTGGAGTCATGCAAACGACACTAAATATCAAAGAGAAACATTTATTTTACCTGGTCTGGTGAGTTCACTAAAGAGCTGAAGTAGAAAACAAGGATCGTAGAAGTCATCAAGATTCTCAACACTTTCATCTCGATATAGCGACTCTTGTACCTCCTGAAACCAAAAGCAAACCAGTATTTGTACAGAACAACACCGATTTCCAGTTTGGTTTCAAATTTCCCCAACCACCTCATCCCATTATAAAGGGCCCGATAATAAACCTTGCAAAATATAATGCAACGCAGGGCGAGACATGCTTGTGTTTAAATCTGGCTTTCACCATCAGGGTTCCAAAATCATTGCCTCTGACTAGCACAAACAGGCATAGAAGCATGTTAGCAAACTGTATGAAAGACTGAAGAGCCCATTGTCAGTGGATCCTTGGACAGTCAAATTTAACAACTGTTTAAAAGTCAAATTCTGGTCTCACTCATACATAACAATCTTTGCAACGCTACACAGTCACACCTGCCAACAAGATGTGGTCCATATATTGCAATTAATCTGAAAAGTGCTCCCAAATAATTAATTCCAGCCCTCCTATATATTTAAATTACTCTCCTGAAGTAAACAAATTGCAATGTATTACACGAATGCAAGAAAGAAATTGCTAAAGTGAAAGGCTCTTTTTCTACATCAAAAGAAGGATAATTCAGCAGTCTGAACCAAAGCACCTGTGATGACAAAAGACGGCGATGCTGAGGGAAAGACAGAATTGTCTTCATCATCTTTTCTCGATCTAGCAGACACAGAATCTCCTCCATGCTTGGCTGCTGCCATAGTGACTTCCCTAGACTCTTGCAAGTCTTGTGATGCTCCACAGCAGCTGGACCCCATAGCAGGATTCTTAAACATTGTTAAGAGTAAAAGCATTAGTCAACAAACTGCTAGCACTGAGTGAAAAGCAATTACAGAGGATATAAATTAGTATTTAAATTTTCCCTTTGCTTGTACTTATTATCCTGTGGGAACTTGAAACTAGAACTTGTTTCCCTGGCAACACCTTTTTCATCCATCCAAAAGCTTTTCAAATTCAGTCTGAGGGTGTCTCATTAACTATTTCCTACCCTGCTAATCCAAGTCAGAACTTACCTTCTCAGAAAAAAACACTTTTTTATTTAAGCTGTAAATGCAGGTAAGTATGATAGCAGCTGCATGAAGAGGCAGTGATCAAGACCTGGTCAGACAAGGTTGTCTCAAATGCAATCGACATTTCAAACCAGCATCACTGTGGTTCAGTAAAACACAAATCCTTACTCTCCTTCTCCGAGTTGCTCCTTAGACCCCGCTTACTTTGCTATTGTGCTTTAAGCGCTATTGATATTGTCATTTATTACGTGGGTACTGCCAGCAGCATGCCTTACTGTCAGTGAGGCAGCTGAAGGGATGGTGTTAGGCTTCTTATCACCCAGAACCTGAAGGCTCCCATTTGTGATACAAGTTGGGCTCTGCTGGGTTGCATGTACAGCACTTTCTGAATGTTCTCTATATTCACTCAAACCCTTCAGTGCTGGGATCACGTCTAACCAAGTGTCTTGCTACCAATTCACTTCAGGTTACAGTATGAAATTGATTTTCCTTTAAATAGCCTACAAAAGTTTTGAGACCTAACTACCTCTGAAACCAGTCTCCTCCTCGCATAACACCCTCCCATTTGCAAACACTTTCAGTAAAGATTTATGCAAGATGCGGCTAGTGCCAGAGCCCTGCCTTCTGGAAGCCACTTCAATTCCGTGCTAACAAGAACATTTCCTGTCCCCCTTCGTAAGCTGCAAGGATTATCTATATTCTCAGACAAAGCTAAGGGAGGTTCTTAATTCAGAGTCCTGTCCAGCTCCAGCTGCCTGAACCGGTACTCTTGCATTGCTGCTAATATTTATGCCCATACCTCAAAGACAGAAAAGCGCATTTGAGCAAGGCAGAGCAAAACCACCAGTGTCTGTAAGAACAGTTACCAACAGACTTCCCTGTGGACTGCTTGGGCACAGGGCCTGAAAAGAAACTTGATTATTTTATACAATACATGGTTCTCTCTTACAAAGCATACAGATGTACTGCAAGGCTGCGCTATAAGGAAAGCTACAGTTCAGACTGGTGAAAGACAAGGAAGGCACTGATATCACATTAGTACCCCAAAACTAACAATATGTGTGTTCATGCAAGAGGTTATACGCTCACTCCTCCACTGGCATACTCCTCTCCTCTCCAGCAAAGCACCAGAGCCAAGTATCACACATACAGGGGCAAGATCATTGAAAAGGGGAAGGGCTGTGCTGAGCGGTGAACCCTGTATGCCAAGGGAACAGGGAAGGGGGAGAAGTCCTACACTAGCAACTTGTGCTTTGGCCTTCATCTGTAATGAAATCCCTATAGTGGGTCCTCACTGTAGAGAGTGAGGGCCTAGTGAAATCGGACAGTTCCTCACCCAACCCAGACATACCCAAAAGTTTGGGCACCACACAAGAATTACGTTAAGAATAGGAAATACATGGGAAAAATGTTTCCAAAAGCAACATTCACCTCTAGGTTTGGCCTTGCTTACTGTTTATCTCAGTTAAAAATAAGACCCTGGAAAAGCACCAGTTGTGAGACTGCTTATTTGCATGGAGTTAGTTGAACAAAGGAAGGTGGTCAGCTTACCTGGAATTTATAAGACTTTGATTATTCTTCTCATATAACCAAAGCAGTAGCAGTACCTTCTGATCTGAAAAACAAGATGAAACCCAAAGTCAGTCAACTATGAAGATGAACACCAGATCTAGCAGGAAGTACCTTTCTCAGGCTAACACTTACCTACAGCACTCAGCGTAGCCCCGTAAGCACCCAGCAACACGGCAAGGTGACTGCTCTCACAGAGAGAGGGGCTGAATTTCACAACTGTCAGCAGTATATCCACCAAGGCCTCTGAAATAAACACACAGCTTTAGCTTTGTTGCTCTCTCAGTTAGATAGTGCATATATAAATGCCCCTACACACATATACCCTCTCTAAATAGATGTACACACAGTACTGTACATTTTAGATCAAGATCTATCTCTGTAAGTACCAAAAACCATCTCCCCAACTACGCTAAAGGATTATTATGATGCATTTAATTCAAGTGGAACCACTTTTTTTGAAGATGTTAAAACAGTGTTTCCAAGCTGGACACACAAATATTATTGTGAGGTGAGGTCCACCATGTGGCATACTACCCTGCAGAAACTTTCCATGTGTACACATTTGCTCTCTGGTTAAAAAGAAGTGCTCTCCCCTATCCTACCTTACCGCAGCTCCCTCCTCTCCCAGGAAGGCATCTTAAATTAGCTCAGGAGTTGCACAGAGTAAAGGCAGACATCCCAGCAACCTCCCCAAGCTACTCAAGAAGTTACAGCTAGAACTCATAAGTTCAGACCCCAGCTGCAGTAACTTATCAAAATGCTTTTACGCTACGCATCATTGCTGAATCCAATTTGTTAGCAAGCTACAGGAACTCTGTCCTGGGGCGTACAAAAATTATCCACCTTTATTTTATAACTATCTGGAACACAGATCAAAGAAGTGATCAGGTTACTCAAAGGCATATAGGGTATCTGTGGCAGATTCAAGATCTGAATCCAGATTTCTTTACTCCCAGTACCTGAAAAGGCACAGCCGTTTTCCCCTAATATCTACAGGAACATAAAACGTATGTCAAAACAAAGCAGATCACAAAAACAACAGCCTGTACAAATGTACTCTTGACACCAAGTTTCTGAACTATTGAAACTAGCCTCAAATAATTCACCTTGCAGCTCTACAGAAATATATTCAAAAGGTTAAATGCACATAGTATGGAGCAAAATCTATTACTTATTTTTAATTTCACTAAATTTGTGACTTCACGAGAGCTTTTTCCTCTTTTCAGGTGATTTACAACTTCAAAGTTTGTTTACATGTTGCTCATAGATTCTTTGAATCTCAAAGCCCTGTACAGTGGGAAAAAGCTGAGGTGTAGGTAGATTAAATGATTGGCTCAAGGTCAGGCAGTATTTCAGTTGGCAGAGATGAAGAAACAAAGCCAATCCAACACATGAACTAGCACCCAATTTATATTACTCATGGAAGGATATTCCTCGTGAAAGGTTGCAATATAAAATACACATCAAGTAACATTTTTGATACAACTTGCAAAATCAACTTAAAATCTTCTGTATCAACCTATTTTAAAATAAGTTTAAATGTCACATATGTTTCTAAATGAACCTATCTGCACCTATAAGTGATTTTACACTAGCAGCCTCACAGAAACCAAAAGAATCAATTCAAGATTTCAACAGGGTTTAAAAATCAACCAAACAAAAAACCTCAAACCCACCCTTTCAGTAGTTTTAGAAAACAGAAGTGCTTAAAACTGGCAGCCATAAAATGAATGCAACATTTGGATCCAAGTAGAGGTAGAATTTAAAACTAAATGCTAATATTCTAGAATTGTTTAATAGCTCTGCAAGTATATGTAGGTGGATAGGTTACTGGATGGATAAAATATAATGCCAGAAAGACAAGATTACTAAATATAGTTAAAGGGAAGAAGATGATAAAAAATACCTCTTATCTGGATGTTCGTGCCATCTTCTTCTCTTGACCTCAGTATGGCTGGCAAAAATAGAGAGTGCTGCGTGACCATCATGTGAAGTTTGGAGAGCTTGACTAATCTCTGACTAAGTGAGGATTCTTTCTTGTATAATAACTGAATAGCAACGTTCAGGACTTTCAAAAATGCTTCATCTCTGTATCGGTACCTTTAGAAGCAAGGATCACAGAAAAGTCAGACCCCAACCAAACCCACAGAAACCTGCTTAAAAAAATCTGTTTAAGAAATTAAAACTTTGCAAAGAAAGCAAACTTAGTAACACCAAAACAAATTTAAAAAAAAAAAAAAAGAGCAAAGTCTTTTTAAGCTATACTGGTATCTTAATTATAAAAAAATAAAGGAGAATGAACACACAGTCACACTTGCTGCTGCACTGATCTTAATAAAGGATTAAATTTTTGCCTACTAACCCTTCAGACAGCAACCCTTCAGATTAACACTTCTGCCTCCACAGAAGGTAAGATTATCCTAAACTATTTTCTATTTCCTTTATTTAAATGGTCTAAATTTAAAGGTGAAAGATCTGATTCTGTTTTCATATGAATTGTATTTAAGAAATATCTTAAATAAAAAGAAAAAAACTTATACGAGCATAAAGCTTCTTTATGCCAGTTGAAAAGAAGCTAGTCCAGCTATCCAGTTAGCTATGTTAGTTGTGCTAACTGGAGCACAAAATCCAAATCTGCCTGCAGCTGTGCAGGTTCAGGCTCCAATGAAGCCAGTGGATGCAACATAAAATGCACCCTGAGAAACAAGGAACACCGTCAAATTTGACTGAATTCAAGGGAGACGGGTTGTTTTCACTAAAATGCATGGCGAGTGAACAGAACCATACCTCCTACAGCACCCTTGGTTCATCTCAAAATTACTTACTTGAGCCCCGTCTTCACAAAGCTGTACCAGTCATCTGGGTCCACTTCTTCAACAAAGTGCTGAGCATGTAGTAAGTAGAAACAGATCGTTTACATTTAACACATAGAGCTTCTACAGATCATCAAGGCCAGCAGTTTTTGTTCAACAGACACACTAACAACACGCAAGCCAAACACTCAGGTGGGATGATCAAAGGATAACGGGGAAGAAAGCTCTTGTATACAACAATCCTACCTCCCATTCAAATGAAACTGCAAGTCTTGTTTTGTTGGTCCTGGGATCAAGGGAGCATATGGGCTGTATGCAATTAAAAAGCAAGCTGATCTGTAGGTACCAAAAAACCCAGAGTCTTAAACTCTTTACGCTTCCAAAGTGTGAAAGGAATAAAAAGTCAGCAAGTCAAAGCAAGAGACTCAGGTACTGGGCTTTTGCATACCCACAATGTGTTTAAGCTAATCAACTTTTGCACGCGGTGAACAGGGGTGACTGGGTGTACATGTTATTTACAAAAACTGATCTTCCCTGAAATGCTATAAACCACAATAAGCAACAATCGGTTTTAAGAAGACTGACAGCTGCACATGCCAGCTGTCCCAGTAATGGTAGGTGCCAACCTTGTCAGGCCTGCAAACACCATCAGGATGAACATTATGAAGTGGCACCTCAGGTCCTGCAAGACTCCCATCCTGTACAACCAACCGTGTACTAAAAGAGAGTCTCACCAGAAGCCAGCAAGAGGTCAAAAGCATTTACTGCCTGCAGAGACCTTCATTTTTATGCCTTGCATGGATCCACCTACCTTACTGAACTACAAAACAAACAGTAGTACAGAGGGAATGATCAAGTAGTGTTCTTTATCATCAAAGTCAGATTTCTATGATCAACCAGATTTCTGCCACAGACTCAGAGGGCGCGGCAGGTCGGTCTTGTCAGAAGTCTCTCTTATCACTCTTTTTTTTTTTTAAATAAAAACATCCATTGGCACCCTTTGATTTTGAGCACTTCAAAACCTCAAACTGATTTTCTAAGGGGACTGTAGCAGAAAGCCATCATCATGAACAACCGAAAACTGCTTCTTATAAAGGATTAGCAGGGCTAAGTTAACACTGTAAAAGCTATTAAAAGCCAACAGAAGCCATAATCTATAAAACAGAAAATCAAGTCCAGTCTGTATTTACCCAAGACAGAGGAGCACAATAACATACATGCACACAGTCACATTCTGGCAATGCAGATAGAGAAGTCTCACCAACAGTTCTTCTAGCCTCAGCAGCATGGACCTCTCCGCTTCTTGCTTGCTTTCTTCTTTGCTGCTGTTGTACATGACAATTAACCCCTTCATGCAGGCCGATAACAGGCGTCTCCTCCAGGAATGCAGCTCTTCAGAGTTTTCAAGCAGTCTAGATATGGCATCTGCCACTGTCCAACTGCAGAAAGATATTTATTTATTTTTTTAATGTTATAACATGCTTTTTGTATGTGCTAAAGATGTCTTGCTGCCAAAGCTTTGAAGTGACAGATTCTCTGAGGAGAGGATGCTATTGTCGTTCACAATATTTGCATTCACGCATGTCTATCACAATGCTTTATGGGACAAACCTAGTCCTGAAACAGGGCAACTGGATTTGCCTACCTCTCATTATTTTCTGCTTTCTCAAGAGCAGCAGGAAGCTGGTCGATGAGCTTTCGCAGCCCTTTGCTTTCTGAAGATGGCAACAACTTTGAAAGAACTTGCAGTTTCACAGCAGTCTCATGCGATGCTTCTGTGTCTTGAAATACACTGCAGAGATCCTTCCACAGAGCTTTCCTCAAGACAGGTATAACAGCTAAGGCAACTGTTGGGAGAGAGCAGCAGACGAAGGTTTCACCATTTAAGTGTGTTAAGCAACAACAGACTTATAATTACAAAACTCCCAAACCACTTTTCTAATCAAGCTCCAGATTACTTCATTTCTAGGAAATTACACTACAGTAGCTGCTAATGTGCTACAGAGAAGCACACTCTGTATTGCTCCATAGCGCCATTAGGAAGTATTTAGCATATGTACCAGACAACAACTTGCATACAGCTGAAACGATTAGACATAAGCAAACAATGCAGACCTTCAAGAGAGGGACAACTTCCTGATAACAGGCCTTGTCCTTGCATCTCAGGAAGAATGAAACGTTACCAGTTCTCTGACCCTGGGCTGAAAGGAAATTTTCTCTCGCATCAACAGACAGCTAACAGATACGTTATAAATCAAGTCAGTCAGACAGCAGTTTCCCCTTCTAGTCACGAAACCACCAGTGAGCACTACGTGCTAGAGAAAGGCTTAGTTCTTTAAACGTTCCTCTACTTTCCTGTGTTCTGACACGGTCTTTTCACTACTTGAACTTCTCCTAGATAGAGCTAGCCTTCTCCACCAATAGCTACGTCAGCCTGCTTCTGTTGATATTCACATTTCTACGCAGTAAGAGAAATGAAATCAAAGTGACTCTGTTCTGCCGAGTTGAATCCTAACTCGTAGTTTTGCTAGCAGAAAATTTAACAGTCTTGTCGATTTAATGCTGCTGTTGGTTTGGAAAGTTTTGGACTGCCAGCTTAGGAAGGCATTACTGTAGGACGCTATATTTGGAGATCTATTTCAGAATAAAGTTTTGGACTCTTACACTTGTAAAAGTGAAAGCTTACATTCTGCAAAACCATATGGCTATGGCATTCCACTCACCAGATAGTGCTCTATCTATGCCCGAGAAAAAGTTTTTACCTCCTATACTAAACCAAGATAAGCATGAAAACAAATTTCCACATGCACTAAGTATTAAATAAGGGCTTCAAAAGAGAAAACTGGGCAACAGCAACTGTAAGAGTACTTTCCTTCAGTCTAACAGTCAACCTTCACTAGTTCTTTACCTTTTATGCTGTAGAGGTACTTACAAGACAATCATTACAAGTTAGACTTGTAAATTTTATCACCACTACTTATTGTGCAGAGGATCCAAGACTTTAGGGCCAGCAGAGCCTACACTGGGAATCTGGCCTGCCGAATCACAAATAGGTATCAGCTGTGGCTTTACCTGTGGCAGGTCGGGTGAAATCATACTGGTCTCTGCACTGCAAATACACACTAATGAGTGGAAGAAAGCTCTCCATGTTTTTCCTGAGGTACTTTCCAGTGGCACTGCTCAGACACCACAGCTCAAACTGCAGCAGGTGAGTCCTACAGTGTTTTATCAGCATGCCTACAATGGCAAGGGAGATTTCTGACCTCTGGTTAAGGCAGTGAACATGCACCTCTACACTGACTGCGTGTGCAAGGACTGGCTCACTTTGGAGAGCCTGAAGGAAAACTTTCTCCAAATCTTTGCTGGCTGATGCTGACATCAACATCCCCAAAGCTTTAACGTGCTCTGTGGATAGCAGTAGTTCTCCTTGTTGGGGCTGCCTTTGGTAGCTCTCTATGAGGAGCTGCACCAAAATCTGTCCGTAGAAGCTTAATTGTTTCCCTTTTTTAGGGGATTTTTCAGATTTCTGAATAGTCAAGCTCGTCTCAGGAAGTCGCAGCATGGTTAAAGTGATCTCCTTCAGCTGAGCTGCAGCCATGTATACGTGCAACTCCTCCAGAGCCTCTAGCTGGTGAGACTTCTTGGGAGAGACCTGGCTTGTGTCTTTCCCCGCAGCCTGCAGCTCTTTCAAGACACTTTTTGTGATAGCTTCAAAATACTCTGATAACACATGCTTGTGATCCATGCTCTGCAGCATCGGGGCACCCGTTTTCAACAGCTGGAGCACACCAGAATTGAGGTGAGCTGACAGGAGCTTCACAGTGACAGGGTTTAAACTGTGCTGAGGAAGAGAACGTTGTTCTAAAGCCAGGAACCAACTCTCCAGCGTAGGATGTCTGAAAATCAACATGAGCGCGTCTTCTAATGTCTGTAACAAATGGTTGTAACAGTATCACTGAATGAGTAACTATTTTTTTTTCCTTCTCCCAAACTATAAAAGTCATTCATCTGCCTATTTTCCAGAGCATGTTTATTTCAATTGCTGAACATGAAATTGGCTATTAAGTGGTCAGAGGATAAAAATATTAATGAATTACAATCACATAAATACCATTCTTCCAACACTTATGATGTGGGAGGCATGCCTTCACTCAACATTGTCCGCATGTCTAAGCACAGTTCCAGGGGAAAACTGTATATTGTGGGGTTTGTCAATACAATTCCATTCTATTCTCCACAAATCCAAAGAACAGATGAAAGGGGGGCAACAATTCACTCCTCCAAGTACATAAGTTTCATAACCAGGCTTTACACAGGGCTTAGGGAATACAATTTCTTCTGCAAAGGTGAGTGATCTCTGTCAGGACTTCTTCTGACTGCATTCAAGCTCAGGGGTGAAACTGTGGATGATGCAGCTTGGCTAAATCTCAAGACAGTAGTTTTGTAACTGCTGGACCACATGCTCAAAGTTTGTAAGTCCTCCTCCTAGACCTTAACAGCTTATCTCTGCATCAAACTGCTTCCATTCAACACAACTCTTGTGAAATACAGACGTACAATAACTCCATGCCCTTCTGAGGACCTGGCAAAAGTTATAGTAATGCTTCCACAAAGCAGTAAAACCCTATTCAAGCCCTTATACAGTGAGCATGTGACAGACACACTTTAATCCTAACTGAAATCCCAGAAATCCTCATTACTATTATAAAGTCACAGCACTCAAAGCCTGATCCCTGCTAGATCCCCTGTTCTCTGTCATGTTTAGCCAGTTCCATGTTTTGGTGATCGGTGAAAATGTATCAACATAATTTGTGCTCAGAAATCATTCATGTTTAAGATCATTTTCTTTAATTAATGGTTCAGCAAAACATGACTATTTCCCCAGAGAATAAATCAAATCAAACTTTACCAACAGGTGAGCTTCTGGCTTGTGCATCAAGGGATTTGGTACCTTGTCATTTGAAGACTCCTCTGTAATCAAAGACTCCTCATCCATAAAGAGATCTGATTCAGTCTGACGTTCTTCTCGTTTCTGCTGATTATCCAACTCTATCTGATTTCCCCGGCACAACAAGCTGCTCAGCAGGTCCACATAAAGGTCAATAAGGTGAGGACCAAAAGTTTTACTAAGCTGTGAAAATAACACATTTGAGAAAAGAGAAGGATGGAAGCAGAAGGATAATTATCCAACAGGAACAGAAATCAACTAAGAACTTCTAGATTCCAACCTTTTCTGTGGAAGGAATCACTCCCATCTATAGAAACCTGATTCTAAGAAAAGTCTTAGGGTGCCAAATAAGTATTTATAGATTTTCATCTATACTGTGACTTCTGGCGTAACACAGGCCAATGAATTTCACTCTCTGGAGAGGCTTCTTATGGAAACACAGGAGCTAGACTAAAATCTGGAGTTTATCTGCACTACGCACAGATCAGTAAGGTAACCCATGCAAAGTAAATCCAAGTCTCCTCAACAATTAGAAGCACAAACATCTGTTTACAAATTAGGTGCAGGTTTGGTGCTCTATAGCCTCAGTGAGAGCCAAGTATGTGAAAAACCTGCAGAACTGAATCACTAAGTTTTAACAGCCAAGTCATTTGTACTTGCTGCATTAAAATAAAACAAACCAACCCACAATATCATCACAATATTGCTCTTACACTGCCGAAGTTCTCCACTGTGGATTTTAGGTAGAGCAATACATGCTTTACTCCTAACAAAAGCTGTTCACATGGGAGCTGGGAAGCCAAGTCTCTCAATTTTGTCTGGATATCATCTTCTAGTAAGGTATTGCTTCCTCTCTCATAGGCTTTCTTTAGCAAAGTGGTAAATACAGAATCCAAGGCCACAGCTGGTTCTTTGCGTACCTCTTTGCATTTTTTAAACTGTTTAAAAAATGGAAAAAAAACATAAAAGAAAAATAAAGATGAGTATGAATAGGAAGTTTCTTTAGCTACCTCTGTTTTGAAATTACTTCTGTGCTGAAAGCAGGACTGAAGCTCCAGGAGCATACCTGTACAGTCCTGCTATGACAGAGCTAGTCAAACGTGTCCCATGGCAAATCCGTACATGGTCACTGCTGGGTTAACAGAAAAACACAGCAATCCCCAGCACAGCTGGTCCATGCATTCCCAACCAACACCTGGGTGAACTCCAACCACTGTAAACTGTCTCCTCAGGCCACATCATACATTATGCTACACTCTGCCTAATGAGTTGTAGTCTGGGTGATTGTGAACAACCTGGCTTCACTTCCCAACCACAGCACAGACTTCTTGTGTCGTTAAAAAAAACCATCCTTGAGTAAATTTTTTTCCCCAATGTCATCAAGAAGCAGTACAGAATAAGCTTAATGTAAATGCACTTTCTGATGAAAACGTAACCTTTATACACTCTGAGATTTTATAGTAATACTGGCTCAAGCATTCAAGTGACTTCAGGTATTCCATACCACAGGTTCCTGAGATTGCTGGGGTATCCAGAGTTTATAGTACTGGTTAAAGTGGTAGAGCTGAGGATACTTAGAAACTTTCAGGGACTGCAGATCTTTATCATAGAGCTGGAACATCAAGCAGAGGGCGAGGGGTTCTCTCTGCGAGTGCAAGAGGTCAGTGAAAACGGCAACAAGATACTCTACGATGTGTGCTCCTAGATAAGCAAAACAAAAAAAAGAAAAGAAACTTCTGTTGTCAGAAGTAATCTGCATGAGCACAAACACTAGGGCAACCTTCTTTCCTTAAACCCTGGGCAAATGGCCATATAGCATCATTTAGAATACTGAATAGGATTAAAAGGTGTTTGTGGCGAGCTAAACAACTGTTCCTGACCCAGTGAGGTATCTGGAAAAATAGTCCATACAGTAGTCCTTGTTGATGTAAATAATCACCCCACTTTAAGATACATGCTCAGGTTGGCCTGTTTACTTCCAGACAAGCATATAACTAACTCTGCCTTTACTGTGTTGTGCTAAACTTGCCCGTATTTTGATGGATAAGGACCCCAGCCAAGTACCACCTAAGAGGAGAACTGATTTGTACTAGGGGAACACACCCAGGTTTACATGCACTGGTTAGATACGTAGGATTTTCTTTCAGAACTGGGACTTTCAGTCCCACCCCATGTGCTACTCAACAGCCAAATATACATAGGACTTACTTAGGTGCTGTGCGGTTGGCAAATCCTGCTCTGAGGCCAACTGCTGCCCCTGTGACTCCACACTTCACCAAATCCTTTCCTCAAGGAGGAGGCAGAACCTTGCAACATTCACCCCTGGAGCTTCATCTCTGAAGAATTTTTCTTTGGAAAACACATCCATTTCCTATTCAACAGTGCTGTCCTCTCTCTCCTACTGACTGGTCTCAGTGGAATAGCTGCCTACAGCCATTGAAACCATCTTCCTCTCATGATCTGCACACTCTGTGCTTAAAACACTCAGTTATTGAAGCACAACTGCTTCCAGGCCAAGACTGTCCATGCAGGGACAGTGTCTCTGCACTGCGTCTCAGTCCCTACTATACTGTGCTTAGAGCCTGGGGTCATTCTCCTCCTCCACTTCCC
This sequence comes from Charadrius vociferus, assembly GCF_000708025.1. Classification (NCBI taxonomy): domain Eukaryota; kingdom Metazoa; phylum Chordata; class Aves; order Charadriiformes; family Charadriidae; genus Charadrius; species Charadrius vociferus. Next base: position 942,082 of record NW_009646936.1, on the reverse strand, counting down.
TGCATCTCATCGAGGAAAGGCGGGTTCTCTTTTTCTAACCTGGAAAAGTTTGTTTTACCACAGTAAGAGCTCTCTAGAGTCAAATGGCGGTTTATCGAATGCCTGCATTTCCATTTGTTTTCCCTACTCCAGAAACCAAGAGCAAGCTTCTTTAAGGTCAGGAAAAAAGGACAGAAGCACTTCATAAGCTTTAATGCCTCTCTTGAGCAGGGAACACCACAGATCTGCACCACCTTCTGCTTGCAAGGAAGATAATAAAATGTCTCAAGGAGCTCGTTGGGTAAGAATGATCCCAATTCCACTCCACCAGCATAGACAATACATAGAAACAAAAAATTCTGTACCTGTTCCATTTTCAGTCTGAAGCAACAGTATATTCCTGGCTTCTAATGCAGCAGGGACAACAGCACTGAATGGAAATGTTTGGATAATCATGTTTTCGTTTAAAGCGAACCCAATTTCTTCATCTAAGCCATCACTGCCCTCAATTAGGACATCTACCATATCCAGGACATCTATTAAGTGAAGAAAAAATGTAAGCAGAGGATTTAAACTAACTAGAAAACAATGGAGGTAGATCCAACCCTCCAGGAATACAAGGCGGTTTCTGAATTCCCAAAGCAGAAAAAAGGATGAAAGACATATTGGTCAACCAATGTAATGCTAAGTGCAACTGTAAAAATCACTGCCTCTTACTGTATGTTTAACTTTACTTTTTGCCTTTCAACACTGCTGGTCAGCTGACAGAAGTAAGGGAAGAGGTGCATCACCTACTGCTGTCTTTATGGAATTAGGCAAAGATGATCAGAGAACAACCATGACAGGAAATGAGTATGAGGAAGTATGAAGGAAGCAGCCATTTCCCCATTAAAAGAACATTCTGAGCAGTCCTTGAAGAGTTCCTCAGCTATGTGGTTAGAGAATCACATCTTGGTCATGAAAAAGTCAAAGACAGCTTTAACATACAAAGAAGATACCACATATTCCATGGCTGACGTTACATCTCTGTAATACAGTCAACTCAAGGCAACTTATCCATCTGGTACCAAGCGTTAAACTACCTCAATTATCTTACATTTATGTACTGCAAAATCCTACGCATGGACTGTTATAGCAGAACAGCTAGCACATGGTAAGTTGTCCAACTGTCCACATCTGCAGAATTCTGAGTTTGTCTGCAGTAGGGCTGTGACTGGTCCCAGAGAACAGGAGCAGCAAAATTCCAGCTGTGTGCCTGGGAGTAAGAACATTCCCTGGGCACCCCAGCCCCTTCCTCTCAGATGAACAGGTATGAGCAGCACCCGGGAGAGGAACTGTAACAGTTTTCATTTTGGTTAGAAAATGCTGCTGCAGAAGCCTGAAGAGAGAGATTTAAAATACTGTTAAAACAGCGTAACTGCATCAGAAATTAATTTTGGAGGCAAGGTGATAACTTTCCAGTTCAGGCTTCCAGTTCTGATACTAAATACAACCAGAGGGCTGAATCCTGTAGGTCCTTACTTAAGCAGGATTTCCATAGTTATCAGTTGTCAGTTTGCAGATTAGGGCTAGAAAAGTTAGCACAAAGTCTTGGAATTCTCTGTTGTTGAGGGAATCACCACATACCGTCAATGTGAGAGATCGGGATGCTGACGTTATCAGAGTCTTGCTTAAACATATTAACTTGGAGCATACTGGCTTCCTGTACAAGGTCTGCTGCTTTATCTGTATATGGATAGGGATTTGTCACCAGTTTCAACAGGATCTGTTAACAAAGGTTGAGAGAGAAACAAAGTGCACAGGCTATTAAGTCTATGGCATCCATATCTTGTTAAGAAAGATTACGCTCTAAAAGTGGTTGGAAGCTGGGAAAGTTTTAGGAGGACAGCTTCCACATACTTCTGCAGGAATCTACCTATGGTTACTGCTGTACATGGAACACTGGGTTTGATGGAAAAAGAAACGTCCACTGCAATTTCGCACCTGAAGTACTACTATAGACTGAGTCCCTGAGGAGACTGCAATGAAAAGGAAGCACTGGGCATTTAACATCCTGAAAAGTAAACAGGAAATGTAAATTTTTCTTGTAAAAGATTACAATTTACTCAGGTCTGATAATTTTGGCAGATATTGCCACATAAAGAGGAGATAAGAGCTACCCACACACAGAACAGTCTACTCTTATACCAACAATGCTGTAATAACAACTTATCTTTCTGGATTTAATTTTCCTCCAAATCATTTCACTGTCCTCCCACCCAAGACAAGAAAGATGTCAACTCTGTATAAAGAATTACAAACACTGCTTTTCTCAGAATTCATTCACTGATCTTTGACAGGTTTCTCAACAATAGCAACAAAATAATTAGTTTCCATTAATGCTATTCTTGGCATTGTTTATCCAGCTAATTTGAACAGTTGTTACCCTTTCCAAAAATTGAATCACTGCTTCCTTTTTGTCTTCTTTTGTATTATCCAAGTGTTCCAGCCAAACTGAAAGTTCCTTCCATGTGTACTCAAACACTCCGCTGTCACGTAAAACCTGTTCAGAAAACCAAATGGCGAGGTTAAAAAAAACAAAACCAAAACCAACTTAAATACAAAACCCCCAAAAAGCACAGATCATCTTGTATAGAAACTTCATGTTTTCTTCTTCTTGGAAAGAAAAAAAGAAGAGCAGGTTTATGAAAAGAAATATCTGTCATTCTCACCCTCGCAGTTCAAAAGGCCTTATTCCCACTCACCAGGTCCACTCTAACTGCATAACAGAGGGCAAAACTGAATGCATTTTTTAAAATAAAATCTCCCAAGACTGTATCACCTCACCTCAGCCTAACTAGGACCAAGGCCTAGTGTCTTCGTCACGGCTGTTTGCTTACTGCTTTCTGAGCAAAAGCAGTAAGAAGTGAGGCATGACTATGTTAGAGCGGCTGAATGAAACCCACTGAGTTTGGTCAGACACACACAGGCTCTGTAGGAAAAGAGCAGGAAGCGGTGCTGGGGCAAAGGAGGGCTTTAAGAATGACCAAAGAGGCAAAACATGGCTTACTCTCTCTCACAACTGGGAAAATCAGCCGACAGCAAGTTCTTTCTGCTCCTGTTTTCTCAGAGCCTCTCCTCCTCTCACCTGCTGTCTGCAGCACAAATCCACTTGGTTCCTGCTCTCACAGTGACCGTGTGTATGGTATGGATCCCATACGCAATCCATTCAAGTACGCTGCCAACAGCTATTCACTGGATTGGACAGCGAGTGCATGGCAATCTCACTATGAACATTCACTCCCACGCATCTGGAATACAAGACTGCTACAAGCACTCGGGGCACATGAACCTGCTTCAGCACATGCCAGGGGCAGCACGCACCAGACCCAGAGGCCCTTGTGCTACCTGCAGTGCTGTTCACTGCAGCAGCCTCTCTGCCGCTTCCTTGCTCAAGGCGTACGGTGCAGGGACACAGAGGAAGAGAGCCGGCTGCAGTACAGAGCCCCAGCCAGGGTCAATCCATCTCACCGGTCCCAGCCTGCAAAAGAGCCTTAGATGTTGGACAGCTTCAGCGGAGCTAGTGTGTCCCCTGACCCATCACGTGGCCTGAAACACAAGATGTGTCCCCTGCAACGGGGGCTACTACAATGCTGTCTCACACACTGGCAAGAAAGGTCTCTCCCCAAGGTAAGAGCCAGGATAAAGGCTAGAAGGACTTTTGGTCCAGCCACATCGAGTCCTTCTATTGTCAGCAGTCAGTCAGCACAAGCCCTGCTGAGGTCAAAGTTGCCTCAACACAGAGCATTCATTGCCTCCACCTTAGTAAATCTTATTCTTACAATCTCAGGGGAGCAGGCTACACTGCTTTAAGAGAGTTGTACATTTTTATAGTATTATAGCAAGAAACAAAACCCACCACACTGTTAAAAACAGCCTGTAGGCAGGCTTTTGAAAACTACTAAGGTAATATAATATAAAGAAAAATCACTGCTAAATTAAATCTAAATCTACCTGTGCTTAAAAGAGTAGGGCAGATGGGTGAACAGTCAAATAAATGAACAGTGGGTTGTGGCCACAGCAAGGTCCAGAAGGAAGCGTAGGCATACTCACGGTTGCTGTGGGTGGTGAGGTAGACACAATTTTACCACAGTCAAGTAATAGGGAATAAGATATTTTTGCCCACTTTCATGATATCTAAATTCAGGCTCTTATTTGAGGCACCTAAATTAGGAACTTGGTGACCCTATGCTCTGCCTGTAAAAGAACGAAAGGACGAGGAGGGAGAAGAGGAGGAGGAGGAGGAAGAATGGCTGTCTGAAGGACAATCCAGATGACAGACAATTTGAACTGCACAGTGGTAGAACCACCTGCCCCTCACTCTCAACAACAGAAGAAACCTTGAACAGCTTCCTAACTCTGGCATCTACGGTAAATGACTGTAATTATGAAGGATGAATTCGTCTCTGCCTTTGTTTTTCCTCACACACAAAATACAAAGGAAGCTATCACAGCTCATTTGCTCTACGTTTACTCTGTGTACACCACCATCAGCTATAAAAATAACATCACTGCTTACACGAATCTGACAGGATAGTTCATTTAAAGAAAGAAAAAAACCCGATTCATTTTTAAATAATTAACTATTTTTGGCAGAGTCTTGATATAGAAATACACTTGCAGCTCTCATGAAAACAGGCAGGAACAGAATGTGAAATCCAAAAAAAAGCCTTCCGATTATATGGTACTGTGCTGAAAAATAAGCAAAACACGCTCATTAACATCTATTCTTAGCAGCCTTTCTGCTGACATAACTGCCCTAACTTCACTGCTCCTGTATTCTCTTCAGGGAAAACGAAATGGACTGAATCTAAAAGAGGAAACAAGAATGAGTCAGGCAGCCCACGTCTCCACTCAGCAAAAGAATCCAAATACATTAGAAAAACTGCACTGGGTAGCTTTTGATTGAGATATTCATTACTGTGAGACAAAGTTAACCTGCCTTTAATCCCTTGCAGAGATCAAGGGCAACTAGTACCTAATTCAATCACTGTAACTTTGGTGTAGTGGTTTGGACACTACAATTGCACCCTGTGACTGAAGCTAAGTGCAGAAATTAAATGCACAAAACTATATACAAACTTGTATGCCACTATTACCACGGGGCACTCCACAAGGAGCCCTGTTCAGGCCTTCCAACAGCTTTTTGGGTTTTCTTTTGGGGGGTACAGTTGTTTGGTTGGGTTTTGTTTTTCATGTAGGTCTCTACTCCTACTTAGATAACTAGAAGATGCCCAGTTTTGAAACGATACCAGAACTGACAGCCGCTGGTGCCCTCATGAGATTTGTAGTTGATCAGCACTTCTGAAAAGTCAGACAACTTATTTAAATGCACAGAAGGGGATTTTAATTCATTTTTAAGACAGAAGTACTCCTTGCATCAGAGGTTGTATCAGACTGTAAGAAACAGGACTATCTTGCAAGGCCAAAGCAAACTAGCTAAGGCTTTAGGAAGGCTAGAGGGATGAAGTACAGATTAAATAAACGAGGATAAAAAAGAAAGATCAAAAATAATCTCTTCTTGATCAACATCAAGACCTTTACAGGAACAAATTACATTGGTTTATTACAGTATCGGAATTAATTCAGCCTAGGGAGGGTGGGTGGGCAAATATTACAGACATTTTCCTTGCTATTTCATCAACTGTTGCAGCAAATTCAGTTGACAGCATTTACTTTCAGAGAATACTTAGCTAATAGGTAGTTATCTTACAGCAATTTCCAAGAACAGTCACAGAAAATGGGAAGGACAACTGTTGGCCACACAACTATGCAGTAAAGGTATCAGCTTTAAGAAAAATTTTAGAACACAAAAATTTTAGATTAATGAGATATAGTAAATATCCTGATATTTCAGATCAAACACTTACCTTGATGATCAGTTTTTTGGTTGAAATCTTCAGATGAGAATGGTTACTTGTAACAAACATTTTCATCAGTAAATAGAATACTGACTTTTCACCAGATACCTTCTCTGTCTCGGAAACATCCTAGAAGAAAAATATATTTAAATTCCCCTGGTACCGCAACACTGTCCAGGATTATGTTGCACTGAAGCAGATATATAATAAAAGTACATTATTTTATAGACCTGCCCAAAAATACCAAGGCCAGAAATGAATGGGATCATTTATACTATTTTGCATTCAGTAAGCCAGGAAACTGAGTACAACATTTTTTTGGGAAGTTTAAGGAGAGAGAAGTAACAGAAGTACCAATACAAGTGTCCAAGATAAAGCCACCTTCCTCTACAATCATCCATCCTACTTCTATTTCTGCTCTCCCCAGGAATTCACATTTCCTACAAGTACTGTCTGAATAAGAGATATAATTTAAGAGACTGATCCCCAAATAGGAAAACAATGCAAGTCACAGGGATGCTGAACACTATGTGAACATCAAATGATGATCCTTCAGCCACCTCCCCTGCTTTTCTCACTGACTTGCATTTGACGTCTAACAACCACAACCCTCTGTAACATTGCCAGATTTAGCTTTTATCTTTTCTGTTAAAACCTGTCTGTACTAGAAGGGTAAAGCCACAAAAAAATACTTAAGTTTCTTTGCCTGTTCCCAGGTTTTCCTTCGCTTGCTCTTAACTCTCCACAGTTCTCCTTTACTGCCAACCGGAAAGGACAGAAAATCTCCTACAAAGCAGGGTCACAGTCACACCACCATGAGACCCATGGTGGTGTGACTCTGCTTCCCTCCAAAGTTAAGCCCACTCATTTCTCCAGACGTAAAAAGCAAGGCTCTCTTTACAGGCCTGCAGTAAGGAAGAGAGCAGGGGCCCTGAAGGTTTCCAGTAATCACGGAGAGGAAGGACAGCCTTAACAAATGCCAGAATCTTCCCTGGGAACGGGCGGGATGGCTCCTATCAGCAGCTCAGTTCCTTGGTCTGAAATTTCAGGCTTTCCAGACAAGTGGAAACCAGCAAATTCTCACTCTTGCCCCTCTCTAAGGACAAGAAGAGCTAAAGGAACCTTGTCCAGCCCTCTTCAGGGATGCAAAAATTTCTGTCCTTGTAGAACAACTTTTCAGCTCAGAAGGGATTCTTCACTAGTGCTAAGACTATATAATTCTTACTGGTTTTGTAAAAGGGTCACCTCCAAAAATGACTGGACTGGCACTAGTTTAAAACTAGGCAGCACTAGATGTAAAAATTTGAGGACAACAGGCCAAAGAAGTATAAATCTGCCTTGAAGTTGCTTACCTGTACTCTGAACCAGGCAAATTTATTTGCAGGAAGTTCCAAAGCTACTTTCAGTATATGGTGCTGCAGAACAGGAGGGACCTCCTCTCGGAGGCCCTTTTCAGTGACGATACCTGAGGTTTGAAAGCAATATAATCAACTTTATTTTGGTATAACTTCCTGAGATTTCAGGAATACAAATCATGTAGGGTTCCAAACCACCACTGTGAGATAAGCTGGCAATCCACAAATTTTGATACCATGAGATCCCCAGACACACTACGATTATGCTTGGCCAATTTAAGGCTGGAATCCAGCCCTCAGCAGGGAGAGTCTAACACCTGCCCCTGGCGCAAGCCCATTGCTGGTACATGGGAATACAAAATCTCTTTTATCAGTGCTCAGCAACCCTGAAAAGCTGTGTCCTACAGGAAGCAAAGAGGATGGATAAACTGGAGACCAAAATACAGAATTTAAGTTAATAACAAATCTTAACGCTTATACTATTACAGTATTTGTTACAGGCAACTGAACTTTACACTTGTCTCTCCCTACATCACTTTTATCATCTGCTCACGACGACTGCTTTGGCATAGCCTAAGAATTATTCACCTTACAAGTCACACAGCTGTGCAGAGACCCGCACAGCATGCTCCAGAAATTGTCCTGCCCACACTTTAACTGCAGTTAAGTTATATACCGAGATCAGCTGTATAAAGTTTTGGTTTCAGTGTGCTTTTCTTTGTCTGCGTAGTATCTTTGTGGTCCACATTAGAGAGAGAACGATAAATTTTAAAAATGCATCACTACAAATTCTATCCAACAGTAAGACCAAACAATCAAACTGTACCAGCTGTGTAAAGCACATATTGCTACAAGGCAGAAAAATATGCTGCCTTTGGAGTGTATGTTTCAATCAGGGCGAGGGGAAGGAACAACAGAACTCTCAAGCTGGCATCTGAGAGATCAAAGTTTCAAGATTAATTTACACCATCACTTTCTACCGTATCATCTGCATCAAAATTAACATCCAGGCTCACTTCATTACATGTGTTTGAGAATAACATTTTATTTTCCACTCTATTCAACTTTTTAATTTTATTATTTTACAGTGTAACAAAACACACCATCAGAGATTTCTGCCTCATAAAAAGGTGTCCTTCCTTTTGTCCATTTTGAAAAAGCAGACCAACACAAGAAATAATGGGATAAACCGGATATGTGATTTGGTGAGTCACAAGTATACAAACCAATTAAATATGCTTTGACAGAGGTGGGGGAAAACCCTCATGCATGAGACAGTTGATTCTGAAGGGTTTTTTTTGTTTAAAGCCCATTTTTCCCCCGGCAAACTTTAATTAAGGCATTTACATAACTCCCATTCTTACACATCCCAGACCTGCCTAAAACACAGATAGTTGCTCTAGTTTGGTGGCCTACAAGCTCTAGCAGCCCACAGACAGCAATGATACCCAAACCACATTTTGCTCTCTCCTCCAGTACCGATTTTAAATGGCTGTATTTATTGTACCACAAGCAGTATTGGAGGATCTTGCCCACAGCCCATAATTTGTGGCTCATCATCCTTTCTGCGTTAAGCAGGTACAGAATGTCTCTGTTTACTTCTGCTGTACGAAGAGGAATACCCTCCGTGAACATGACATCAGAGACAAAAATACAACACCACTGCTAAAATGCTTCCGTATACAGATTTTCCACAGGAGATAATGCCATACAGAATACTGTTGTTCTCTCCACATACTGCCAAATTGTGATAAAATAATTCAAAACACAGCAAATGGAAAAAATACTTGAATATTAAAAGATTTTTCCAGAGGAGACTGGTTAATCAGCATGTGCTTCTTCCCCACTCCAAACTTTCTGTGAACTACCCTGTTAAAAAAAATTTCTATCCCTGCAGCTAAGAAGAGTTTGGAAATAACTTACTTATGTTGGATTGTTGACATAGGTCTAGGAGAATTACATACCCAAATCTCGTTAAGAGTTGGACGTGTCTTCCTCAGAAACATTAGAAACTGCAGGGCAACCTACCACTTTCAACAACTGAGTGTAGTAGAGCAGCTATGGAATTTAAGAGGGGAGAGTGCCAGAGCACTGCAGAAATAGCAACAATAAATGCCAACACAATGAAGAAACTAAAATGGGTTACTTTTAAATAACAGTTCTTTCTCCATCTACACAGAAGAGCAAACATTCCCTTCAGTTGTGGATTTTGTAAGCAGCCAGAGAAAGAAATGAAGGTAACAGAAATTACCCATTACATACCTTTTAGCAGCTTGCTAAAATCAAAGTTGCTCCGTGCTACCAAGTGGGGCACAACCTTCTGATAAAGGCATATGACCTGAAGCAGTGCAGCTTTCAGAAACAGTGTCTCAGCATCCTCTGAACCTAAACAAAGCATTTACATAATTAGTTTCTCCTTCCTTCATACCAAGAAAGCACAGTGTAGCACTTGCATTATTCAACATGAGAATTACTTACTGTATTTCCAATAGACTTACATATGAAATGATCAGTTATCTTGCTCATTAACAACAAGAAACAGAAAAAAAATGGAACCCCCAGTTTCCTTCCACAGCATTCCTGTGTGAATATTTTACAAACTAAACCAGCTTATTCAGTGCTTAAATTGGCATTTGCCATTTCTAATTTGATTCTAAAATGCTCACACATATAAAGGACAATCTCAACATTTTAACACTCACTATCAGAATCCAATCAGTCTCACTGCTGTTCAATTTAAGGCTGAACAACAGAAAAAAAGTGAAGGCAAGGACATGGTCACACTGCTGGTTTTCCGGGGACACTATTTTTAGTTAATGCCAGGTAGGTTTGACTGGGGAAGTGCAGGAGACAGTATACTAATTTATTACTTCAGTTAAAGGTTTCTTTCTTTCCCTTCCCTCTTCAAAATAATACTTTCTCAACATGACCTCTTGGCAAGAGGAAGACAACATCTGTAAGAGAGAAACACCAACTCCAGTTAAGGCAGCCGTTTACTTCTTAGGAAAAGCTGTTTCAGCAGCTAAATATTCTTTTAGTTTATAAAATGAGGACGCATAAAAGCTACATCTTATCCAGTCACTAATGAAAGGAAGCAAAATAAATTAAGGGCAGCCAAAACTTTTTTTTAACACCTACTTTTTTCCTGTTAACTGGGTCTCCCTCAGGGAGCCATGAAGAACTGGATGGATGCCATGCATAACCTTTGTCTTTGTTTGCCTGAGTCTCAACTCCCATTAAAAAAGAATTCTCCAGTGGCCACAGTGCAAATAAAGCTGTAAAAGGTGAGCTGAGAGCAAGTGATACAGTCTTATCACCATAGCGTGCAGAGAAACTACTACAGCTATAGTACTTTAGAGATTAGCTGCTTCATTGGTTTCAGCAGGCACTCTACCAATAAAGAGCCTTGGAGAGTCAGCGTTGACAAGTATTTTGCTGCCCAAAGTCGCACATAGAAGGATATACAGTGAAAAACTCTCTGCTCCAGGAAGTCTCACTGTGGAATATGCCCTCTGAAGGGCATGAAAACGGCTGCAAATTTATCTTACCTCTATAAGTAAAACATTGCAGGCTGCTAGCCAAGCTACAGAGAGTACTGAAAGTTCCAGGTCCCTACAATGGGACTATGAAAGCAAGTCCTTCAGGACAGATGCTGGTTTCAAGAGAGGAAAACTGAAGCCTTCACTCCAACTCTCTGTCCCTCTTCCAACTCATGCATGTTTTTACTCCTGTGCTACAAGCATTTGCGTAGCCACAGTAACTAACTACTTGGAAAAAAAATGATCTCATGGGAAAATATAAAAGGCAAACTAAAATTCTTCAAAAAATTATTTTTCAGGCATATCAGTTTCCCTTCCTGTTTTATTGTGTGGCTGCAAAATACTCCTACTAGCATAAAAGGATCAAGGACAGGAGGGTTAAGTTCAACAAGAAGAACTGCAGAGTCCTGTACCTGAGGAGGAACAACTCCATTTGCTGGGGGCCATCCAACTGGAAAGCAGGTTGGCAGAAAAGGACCTGGGAGTCCTGGTGGACTCCAGGTTGAACACGAGGCAGCAATGTGCCCTTGCCACAGAGAAGGCTACCAGTATCCTGGACTGCATTAGGCAAAGCATTGCCAGCAGGTAAAGGGAGGTGATCCTTCCCCTCTACTCAGCTCTGGTGAGGCCACACCTGAAGTACTCTGTCCAGCTCTGGGCTCCCCATTACGAGAAAGCCATGGACATACTGGAGGGAGTCCAACAAAGGGCCACAAAGGTGAATGGATTGGAGGATCTCTCCTACAAGGAAAAGCTAAGAGAGCTGTGACTGTTCAGCCTGGAGAAGAGAAGGCTCAGGGGGATCTCATCAACTTGTATAAATGCCTGAAGGGAGGGTGCAAAGAGGACAGAGCCGGCTCTTTTCAGCGGTGCCCAGTGACAGGACGAGAGGCAACAGGCACAAACTGAAACACAGGGGGTTCTCTCTGAACATCAGAAATCACTAGTTTACTGTGAGGGTGACTGAGCACTGGCACAGGTTATCCAGAGAGGTTGTGGAGTCTCCGTCCTTGGGGATATTCAAAAGCTGTTTGGACATGGTCCTAGGCAACCAGGTTGAGGCAGGGGGGGTTGGACAAGATGACCCCCAGAGGTCCTTTCCAACCTCAACCATTCTGTGACTGCAACAGCAGAAAGGCAAATTGCTTAATGTCCTTGTAGCAATGGCAGCCTATTTGTCAAACTGTGTTCTTAGGCACTTCTGACACTAGTCAGAATTAAACTGCCCAAAGAACTGAACAAAGCAAAGATGAATAGTAAATGCACAAGTGACATCTGGACTCTGTTGAAGTTAACTACCTTACATGGGATGAGGATTTCACAACATCCATTCACGCACATGTAAGAAGGGGTAACTCCACCTGCTTTGCCTACCATGCTGTTCGGCAGCTTCTGCTGTCTCGGTCATCACCTTCACAGTGGAGATGTCACTTTCCCTTTCCTCCTGTTGGCCATCAAGGTGTTCTTTCCCTTGCTTCAGAAGGGACTGCCAGGCAGCCACTATATTGTTCATGTCTGGTAAAAGCTAGAGGCAAAAGGAGTAAATTGCAACAGCTCTCCCGCATGAGACAAAGCTACTGTGATCAAAAAAAATCACAACCAACCAACAAGAGGATTTGCTGCTCGTCACAAAGGTTGTAACTGATCTTGTATGCAATTGGAAAAAGATCTGAAATCAAGTAGTACACTTCAATTTTTGCAGAACATAAATAATGGAAAGAACATTTTATTGAAAAGTCTCCTGTAAAAAAATTACATTTGGTTCTTTATCCTCATGGTATATTTTCAACCCAAGTGCTACCTTGTCTAGTAACTTCTAACTCTGAATGAACTCTGCTGGCTACAATTTCCTTGAACAGGGAGAATTTGCTTCTGAGCCTGCTCTTGGAATTCATTTGCAGCACAGTAGCTGCCAATGTTACAAATTTGTCTCATAACAAAATTTTATTTGCATTTCCATCAGACAGCTTTCTTAGTATATGTAATCTATTACCACACCAGTTATTAACACCTTTTAACCCACAGCATTCCCCTTCCCCTGCCCAGAGAGACTATCTCCTGGCTCCCAGGCCGCAACCCCTGGGGGAGAAAGTGCACAGGAGTAGTTATCTGCTGCAAAATGACTCATCTTACACCCCAATTTTCTTTTTACTTTATACCTTGCTGATGGCTTCTCTGTACAGCTGTACGAATTCCTGCATCATTGACAGTGTGTAGATTTCTGACTTTTGCCAAGTTTCGTCACTCAAACAGTACTGAATATTCTTCAAGGCTCTTCTCAGTACCATTGATACAAGCGACAGTATGCTGTGCTTTACTACTGTGCTGGGTAACTGAAAGAAGGAAGATGAATTAATGACATTTCAGTGCTTGTTCTTATGCTTTCCACATAACCTGTATTCTGAATATATGTTAAGATTTGTTAACGAATTAATTACTTCCTAAACGTTGGCTTGCAGGAAAGAATCTGTAGGTTTTCAGATTCCCAGCCTAAACCACTAGTGAGCATTAGCAGAGCCAGTGCTTGTGAATGGCTCTTGGAAGCAGTATCAATGGGTTTTAATTAATTTTCCACTGCTTCCCTAATAAAGCTTTATGCTGGGAAAGAAAATATAAAACCTACATAATTAACCAACTTAAGAAACTTCTTGGATGATCACACACTTCAATCAAACAGTATTAACTCAGACAGAAAAATCCACTGAAATATATAGACTGCTCTTACATTTAGTCCTTGGGTGAACATTATTTTATTACACACTGCAGGGACTGTTGTTACCATCACCATAGAAAGCAACCTGGGAAGAGGAATAAACTCTGAAGTCTTAAAAGAATTGGAAATCTCTGGTTGAGCCTCGTAGATCTGAAATAAAAATAACAATTTAATCAACATTGATATAGTCCTGGAGAGAATAGCGTCTTTAGGGGAGCATTTCACAGAAGGGTTTTGACTTGTCAAAAGTAACAAAAGCACTGAATACCACTCTTCATGCAGAAATGCTACAGAGCATCCCCCAGACTTCTATTCAACTAAATGGAACATCTGTATGTGACCTGCACCCTTGCTAAAGGTCACCCCTTTTCAACAAACAAACTACAGATCCTACTTGCTCATTTTAAGCTAAAGCAAAGAGTCAGAGGAATACTCAAAAAGGACAAAAGGTTTTTCTAGCAGAGCTTCGATGTTGCTGCATCTCAAAAAATGCATCATCAACGTGATGTTTCTCACTGCTTCTTATGCCAATTCCTTCTTTCCCGGTTCAGTTAAATGTTTATACAGCCTCCTGCTCTGAGTGTGGCTTTTTACCAAATGACCTTCCAACTCACTCTATGTCCACACTTTTTAAAGCAGCTGTGGCTCTGAGCCATGGTTCATTTTCCTCAGCACCCACAGAAAACAGGATGCCATTTCCCCCCCTCCATTTACGATCTTCGATATTTAACAGCATCCTGCTGCTTCTTTTGTGACATACCTACAGTAATTGATGGTATTATTTCAGAACAATTAAGTCCTTCCTGTTTAGCTCACTTAAAACTCAGCCCCCTAACTTCCCCAGTGCTGGACTGGTTTGTTTTTAAAGTCATTATTTATGAAATATTGTGCCCATCTGCTTTTTAGAGATTTTAATAAACTCTAAAGCACTGTGCAGTTACAGCTGTGAACACAATACATCTTCAGACATGTGAGTTTCCTGATACAGAACAGCTGCTTCTGAAACAAAACCATAAAAAAACCACTCCCTGATCCCCAGCTCAGTGCCTCCGAAATCAATGAAATCTTTTTTCTTTAGGAGGAACCTTCAAGAGGAAGGCCTCACCTAAATTCATCAATTCAGAGTTAGTTTATACCTAACATGGCTACACCACAGGCTGGCTGAGCCCTCTACTGCATAGTACCCAAACTGAAACGACATTTACATTGGAATGGCATTATAATATATATCTGTAATAAGAGCAATCAAAGGCAGGCTTACCAATCTCCTACCAACTTACCTGGCTTGGTAACTTTTCCGTAGGTCAGGAACATTTGACTTTACCATCTTTCCTATTACAATTTTGCATAATTCTGCACTACTGTTTAACAAAGACAACTTCAACTTTTGGAAAAGAAAAAAAAGAGTATTGGGATTGCATTTTTCTGTGGAGATGTGGTGTGCATCATTTATACTCTTACCTTTCTGAGTAACTTCAGATTGTCCATCCAGGCTGACTTCAGTCTAGGAACAAAGGAATACTGGGTCTCCTTAAAGTATCTATTCAATAAATCTGGACACACTTTAAGGATATTAACCACAAGATCAGCAACCATTTCATCTTCTGTTGCAGTTTTTAAACCAAGCAGAAAGCGCAGAAGCACCACATTTCCTCCCCTATTGAAGACAAAAAAATACTTAAAAAAAGAAATCCCTATTTTGATACTTTACACGATGCTAACTGTGCAACTCCTCTAACTGTTGCTGGGGTAAATTCAAGGCAAGACCTTTCACACTGCTGGCATAATTTCTAAGTTTATACTCAGAAAAGTAAGAACTGAATTTACCCCCAAGTTTTCTGCATGACAAACAGTAATTATTTTTAATTAAAACCACAATGTTTCAGAAATATTCTAAACAAACTTCACAAAGCTGAAAGTGTAGAATTAAAACTTAATATTCAACTTGGAAGTATTTTCCGGGTCTTTCAGTTCTTTTTGGGGTTTTGGGTTTTTGGTTTTTTTTAAGTTTTCTTTTGTACATCCCTAAACAAAGTGAGAATACCACAGATGCCAGATGAATACCAGTTAAAATTTTGCTCAAAGCAAGCAACAACCTGTTCTAGCACCACTTAGTACTAGCATCTGCTACTACAATCTAGTACCTTTCTTGCCCCGCTAATGTCACGAAGCATAAACTCACCCTATGCGAACCCCTCCATGGAACTACAAGAGTCTCAGTTATTTTCTCTATCAGTCATAACCCTAGTGCATATGTATTTTAACTAGTTAGCAAAAGGAAACAGTAGGACAAATAGGCGCTTCCAGGTGGTGCAAGCCAAATTCTGGCATTATTGATATCAATGTCAGCATTTTGCCTAAATCTGGGATAAACCATGTCCAGTTCTACAAAATGTAAATTAGACTAGATATTTCACCACCCTATGGTTAACACTGAAACTTTGACGCTTTATTCTCACATCAAAAAAATCTATGGCCTAAAAACCACAGCTTGCAGTAAGGGACTTGGTATTCATGGAGATGGCTTGGAGAAACATAACCCTTGCCTAAGCCCCTATGAATAGGGCAGACCACTCTACACTAGTACACAGAGATATAAGGAGATCCAATAGTTTGATCTTGGGAAGCTAAAAAAAGGAAAAAAACAACACAAAACCCCCAACATATTTATTTCTTCTGCCACAGAAGAAAGAGAGATGGAAGCAGAATTCAGTAAAGTTATGGCAAAGGCCTGGAAGGGCAGACAAGATAACTCGTGCGGCCTCTCTTGTTCCCAGCACAAAGCACACATACAATCTCAGCTGTCTCATGACTTACTTGCCAGAAGTTCCAAGACTTGGATCATAGAAAGTTATGCCATGTTTCAGAGAGCAGCAGACATCCATTAAGAAATTATGAACAAGTTCCCGTACCATCATTTTTCCAACCTCTTCAGAACCTTGAGTCACCTATAAAAAGGTGTAAGAAAGGCATCTGATTTTTGGTATCACATAAGAAAATCTTACATCAGTGTCACTCTTCTCTGAATTTTATGAAGCTCCTTTTATACAGAAATGCTAAAAGATAGTTTGGCTTTTGTTCAGATTAACAAGACAAATTTCAGTTTCTGTACTAAACACATCAAATATTACAATACTTTTTGTTTCAAGGAAAGCAAACCTCCCAGATTTAGGTACATGTGTGCTATCTGCAGGGCATTATTGAGTTAGGGCTTTTTGCAAAGAAGACAGGAGAAGACAGAGAAAAGTCAAGCTAAAGAAAAGCAGTGATAGAAAGCTTCCATAAATTGGGCAAGGCCATCCTGGGATTGTGAAGTCAAGGACCTAATATTTAATCTGAAATAACCAATGTTCAACCTTGCAGACCAGGCTCACTATGAGAAAGTTCAGAAAGACCAAAAAAAAAAAAAAAAAATATCACTGAAACCTTCAGCATAAAGCATGCGAAACAAGCACGTGTATGTTTTTTGGGCCAATTTGGGAGAAGATGGAACTTTAACACAGGGCAAGAAAGTTAGCTAACAACGCACTGCACATGCCAATGCTTCAGGGAAATGTGGAGCATCAATGCCATTACAGTCACCATACAAAAATGGAAGAAGTGACCAAATATCCATGTCAAGCAAAAACTTTAAAAAGTGAACCCAGATTCCATTAACCTTTTACATCCGGCACAACTTAAGATCCTTGCAAATGAGAAGTCTCTTGACAATTGTCGTTGGGAAATCACGAACCACATGACTCACAAGGACTGCACAGAATTATAAGAATTTAAAATTATTCAAAATCAAACTGCATGTTTATGAATAGGGTCATGTATTTGCATTGCTCCAAGCGAACACCTACTAGAAACAGATCTCCTCCAAAAAGTACTTACAACATATCAGGATTGGAATGGCATAGGCATAAACATCCAGTAGAGGAAGGATAAGAAGGCAGTTGTTCAGTGTTAGAAGTTTTGAAGAGGAATGGTTTGACTTCTAAAGATCAAGCATTAATCAACACAAAAATAAAAAGTCTGCAGCCAAAAGCCAGTGGAAGCATAGAATTCTTTCTACTGCTTTGTGCTGGGTTTATAGCCATGCCTTAGATATTCCCACAGTGAAAGGGGGGAAAACAGAGATTGCAAGATTAAGAAAAATAAAAAAAAAAAAGTAACTTATTTATGAAGAGAAGATGACAAAACATCTGCAGTAGTAACACACACCCAACAATTGCGGCCCTGATCCTTGCCTCATCTATGAATTTAGGAATGTGATTTCATGAACCAGTAGAATCAGTAACAGCTCAAAAACCCTGTCAGCCTCTCAGACAATGCAAGCCAAGTCTGGCAACCATCTTGGGACTTTAGCTCTCAAATCAGATCAGCGTGTAGGATGGGTATGAAGCATGCAGTAGGAACATTGCTATAGATACATCCTCCTATAGAGACACAAATGTGTCTAGGCAATGGAATACAGTACTCACACCCAAAAGCCTCATTTCTCCCTGGTTAACAGATCTCCACTGCAGTTCTGGTAACCAGGGAGGGGAAACAAACCCTCCTCCTCGAGTGGTGAGAAACAGCAGAAAGTCAGGATTTCTTTTTAAGTAGCCTCAGCAGATCCCTCTTCTTGAACTCAACAAGGCTAGAGTAACTGGGAGCTATTTCAAAACCTGTGCGCTGCTGGGGGTAGGGTCAGGGAGGGGAGCAGGATAAGGACTAGGGAGTTACAAAGAAGTAAGTTACCAGACCTTTAAATCCCCAGGGCTGACATCAGTAATCCCATTCCACCTGTAAAGTGAAGCAATGTGAATCAACACTTCTGCAGTAAAAAAGCGCACCTTCTGGGTTTTGGTGATACTTTTATTTTGAACCACCTGAAAAGAACGAAAAAAAAAATTGAACAGACAACCTTTCTATTTATGGCAAATTATCACAAAATAATGGCAAATTATCAACACACTTCATTATTCTAGTACACACACAGCTCGCTCTCCTCAGACCAGCAGACAAAAGGTTCTGCCTGTCCTCTTAATGCTTCTTTCACACGCTCCTGCTCCCATCTTGATATGGTTGAAGCCATAAGACTCTGCACCAAATTCTGCAAACATTGCATGTGCTGAACAGGATAGACTTTCAAGTTCAACTAAAGAGCACAGAACATATTTAGAGTAGCACAGCCACAGACTAGGATCATGGAAACCTGCTGGAGAGACAGTAGAACCCACTACAAATAAAGTCTGAATGAGAGGGAAAACACAGTGGAGGAAATTCTCAAAAGTTCTCCTACTGTTTTCTGCAGTCCTCATTTTTTTAACTCTCATTTTCCTTGCTGAAGAGTCATACAGTGTGTTAGGTTTCATCAATAACATAACAGTACGTAATGTATGATTCCTGCATAGGAAAACCTTCGTTTAGAAAACAAAGCTTCAAGAAGGTTTATTTAACATTTAAATGCTAGCTTTTTTCTCCCTCTTCTTCTTCTTCCGAGGTTATTGCAATAGAAAAATGAAAGAATACTTTTGAATTTAAATTGTCAATTGTGAAAAGCCTGAGTCTGAGGCAGACTCTTATGGTTACACTCTAAATTTGAAACTATACTTTCTTCATTCTCTCAATTGGTCATACAACAGCTTGTGCAACATTGCTACAGTAATTCAAAACAGAGATTCAAAAATCATAGATACTGGAACTAAAAACATTTTTTAAAACATTTTTATAGAAATAAAAAACTCTGGTGCAGTTCCTGTACCCACAGCAGCAATAAGCTGGCGCATCACAGTGAAAGAGGCACTGCCACGCTCAGAAGCTAAGGAACAACAGAGCACAGGAAAAGCAGTCAAGACTAAACCAACTCTCACACCTTTCAGCAATTCCTGCTTTGAAGTTTTCTGTCTCAACCCTGCTATAACAAGAGGTTATTTGTCTGCTATGAAAGAATCAGAAAGAACAACTTCAAAGAGGAGCAGATTTATCTCTCCAACAGTACTTTCTGACAACAGGTGGTATGTACCCTTTCTTTTTCACAAAAACTTCTCTCACTTTGGGAAGACAATTTTATGATAAAACTTAGCTTTTCCTCTACCCCACCAAGATACACTTTTGACTGAAATTTATCTCCTGCAGCAGAAACTTTGCTGTGTTAACAGCAAGCAAGTCCAAAGACCAACTAACAAGGACCACAGGACCTCAACAGAGCCCTGCCAAGACTGGTTGAGAAACAGTACCCCACACCCTTCAACTGCAACCAGACAGCTCCTCGAAACCCATTTCACGGCACAGTCTCCATACTAAAACCACACAAAATACTTTTTCTCCTGGAAAGAAGATTGTACATCATTACCTAGTACAGAGCTAACAAAGCTAGTCAAATCTAGCTGATCTCCCCATTTCAGCATGAGACACATTAATCGAAGGACCAATCTTACTGTCATGGTCACTGGACACAATGACTCTAGTTCTTTTGACCTTCAGGCTTGACACTGATGCAATTGCAACCCATGAAACAATGGGAATCTGTTGGACACCACACACTAAAGATGAGCTGAAATTAGCATCCAAGGACAAGCTATGCAATGACTTCCTTTAAAGGAGGGCATTGGAAAAGCATAAAAAGCTTCAGTCCTGAAACAGTAATACAGCGAAGCTATCAACCTTCAATATTTTCAGTAATGGACACACTGACAAACTTGCAGCAGCAGCACAGTGCCAACATGTTAAAGAGCTGTACATTTTATGAGAAATTACTGCAAAACTGTTTCCAGCAGCAAAGAAAATAGAAAACAAGAGACAACACAGTTTCAAGGGTATATCATACCTTAGTTCTCAGTGTGGAAAGTAGGAGATTGACTGTAGAAACTTTGTCTTCCTTTATTTCAGAGCGAAGAATATCTGGAATGAAATCTAAGAAGACATTTCAAATGTTAAGTGAAAATGTGAAAGCTATTTTCACACTAAAATGCTTCGGGGAATTCATACCCATTTCTCTTCAATGTCATATTATTTACCTTGTTATATTTAAGGATGAACCAAATGGCTGCAATCAGAGTTCAGAAGGATAATCTGTCTGTAACTAAAGTGATGAACAAGTAATTCTGCCAAACCCACTCTCATCATAACTAGATAATTTGCCAACTTGGTTATTAACACTTACAGCAATAGCATCTGTCAACTTCAAATATATTTCAGGCCCTAATGTGCTATGCACTATTTAAACTTGAGTTTCTATTGAAGGACTCACAATTGTTTCACTGGGTGATTCTCAAATGTTTGGAGGTTACATCTTCAAGCACATGCATCATCTTTTGGCTCACCTGCCCATCCCAAAATTAAAGAATTTCAGTTTACAGAGAACTTCAGTATCTTACAGGGGAATGAAAGGCAGCTGTGCTGACCGGGTCTAGGTGTGCACTGCCATTCCCTGTTCTAAAAGAACTGAACAACTGCGAGCCATTAAAGGAAATCAGAAGATTCCACGGCAGCATGAACAATAGATGTAAATAGTTATGGCCTGTTCTCACTCCCTCACCATAGAAGAAATGAACTGCTGCCAGCTGATGACTTACTTTTTTTTTTTTTTTTGAGTATTTCTAGATCCTTTCTGAATTCTTTCATAGTCTTACCAAGGGTCGCAATTCACAACCTGAGAACTATCACCAGTAGATTTCAAACCACTAATGTCAACAGAAGTTTTACATTATTTTCAGCACATAAGGGATCAAGTATTAATCAAGTGTATGTAAGATTCAACTTTCTGGATCCTCTTTTTTGCCAGTCGAGTTTGACCCCCTTCTCTAAGAGACATGGGTGTAACATACTCCTGGACTGCACTCCTGTGGAACGCCTCCACAAAGGATGCAAAGCACATTACATTGGTCTCCCAAATCATCGACAAAAAAACAGCCTAATGGAGTACACAACAGTTGTCCTGCATGAGAACAGAAAGGATACCAAAGTATGCACAGTCTTTAACACTTCAAAAATATTTTTTTAATGCAACATATCCACTATTACTGTGTTATGAGCAAGGCTAGAGGCCATGAAGTTTTTTTCTGCTTATTGAATCTATGGCCTCAAAGTTATATTTACCTTTTTTACATCTGTGCCACCAAAGGCTTCCTATTTTTGCAGTTTTTGCAAACATTATTTGCAAGCAGAAGAGGCACTCACTAGAATACTGCAGAAGTTTAAAGCTGTTCAGCTAAGATTAAAAATATGTATTTTGTATCTTATTAGTGCTGTTTAACTGGTTCATGTTTTGAATTAGCTCATATTTCTTATCACCTGTAAAAGACTCTGCCTTAAAAAAACCAAAACAAAACAACCAAAAACCCTAAGCAATTGTGAAGTACCTTTTAATTCCAGCACCTGTGTCAAGATTGCATTGTCACCAGCAATTAAAAAGGAGAGAGCAAACTGAATATAAGCCATACGGACATCAGTTCTCCCCTAGAAAAGACAAAAGGAACTGTTAGTTTACAGATTGTACACAACTGCAAAACTAATACTGCAACAATTGATTATCATTATAAGTACTATAAACAGGTAAATTACTATTAGTCTATAAACATGTTGCATATAGCCATACACATATATTTATATGCAATACATCCACAGTATATTCATTTGAAAATCTTGTGTTAAGCAGATCACAGTCTGTTAAAGTCAACATCAAAAAGGGAGGTGTCCTATTTCACATATTTTTCAATTCTCAAGCAATAAAAAAGAAGAAAATGTTAACAGTATGCCGTACCCTTGTACACACATCACTGAACATCCGCACTTCTGCACTACTTGATACACTGGTGAATTCACAAAAATACCCAAGAATGGTGATGGCAGTAGTGCTGCTCTAATTTCTTACTATACAGGCTTCCAGAGCAGTGACAGCCTTGGAGACCCCTGCTGCTCGTTGCCATTTCTGAGCTGTGGTGCATTACTCCCACTCCTCAGCTATCACAGCTGCTCACGCAGCTACCTGGGTCATGCAACTAAGACTGGCTAAAAAAAATTTAAAAAAAAAAGCTCTTAAAAAAAGGGGCTAATATCTTATAAAACTACAGATTCAAGCACAGCGGAAGGAATGAAAGCTTTGCCTAGAAAGCATCATAGGATATGAGCATGATTTGTAATTTTTTGCAACTTAGATGAAACTTAATTTTGCACAGTAAAAATGCCTGAAAGAAGATACTGACTAGGCTAAACAGAAGGCAGAAGTGACTCATGAAAGGGTTGAAAGAAATAAAAAGAAATGAGATTTTGCTGTAAGCTTTGTGCTTGATATTTTTGTATTAAAAAAATCACCTCCAATAGCCAGTTGTGACATAACAATCGCACTGAAAGCTGAGCAAGAGTAAGATCTTCAGTTCATTTCTGGAAACTTTTTTCCTTGTACCTTACTTGCATATCTAATAAGCTTGTGGTCAAAAGACTACCTACGTCCAAGCATTTTGATTTAAGGGGTGGAGGTACTCCTAAAGATAACTTCTGCAGTAAGGTCAAAACCCATGAAGACTGACATTCCCGAAATTGTTTATATATAAAGCAATCAAGCAGAAGGCAAAATACAAACACACACTTTTCTCCCCGACACCACCTTTTACAGTGT
This sequence comes from Charadrius vociferus, assembly GCF_000708025.1. NCBI lineage: Eukaryota > Metazoa > Chordata > Aves > Charadriiformes > Charadriidae > Charadrius > Charadrius vociferus. The sequence goes on along the minus strand of NW_009646936.1, from coordinate 919,007 downwards.
CATTTGTCACCACAGATGGCACAAACCCAACACAAATGTACAAGTTCTGCAAGTCTTCTTTAAAAAACTAGAAACAATCTATCAGCATTGAAAATAGTATTGGATTTATTATACACTTATATTTGGAATGAAATATAAATATTCTTGTTCTGAAACACTGGTTCAGGTTAACCCTGATTATTTTTAGCAAATGGAGAGGAAACAAGAAATAGTTCCTTTTGGAAAAAGAGGAGTGACTTTTTTTACTCACTTCCATATCCTCCTTAAGGATTTCTGCCAAGGGATTGTTTAAACCTCTTGGTTATATTTTCAAGCGCAATTATTCTGACTGTACTAGTAGTGGGCAAAATCCTCTCACCATTTCTACAACTGAAAAAACCTCTGTTTATTTCAGTGGGCCAAACTGCAATCCATGCTTTTAAAAAAGAACGAGCTTTTCCCAAACACATCACTGAATAATATTCAGAAGTTTACCATCATTTTCACTCCATTTTAGACACTAAAAGTGTAGCCCACAGAAACTATACGTTTATACTTCACCACAGCTTATTAGAAACAGACAAGGCACTTTAAAGTTTTGCAGTAAATCCTACAAAGCAGTGTAAAAACAATGTTATCCTGAGGAGGTCTGCACCCGACAAGATGAGAAAGACCAGCACGGGATGGAAAATGAAGTAAGCTATACCTCAAGGGTGCAGGTCAGCTCTCCCACTATCGCAGATACTCAGAAACATCCCCTGGGGATTTCCTATATAAGTAGATGGAAAGCTCTTGCCCCACAGATCAGTTCTGCTGCCAATTAGAAACAATCAAGAAGCATGTCAGCCTGACACAGGACAGGAAGGAAGAGTTAAGTTCTTGCGGATGAGAACACAGCAAAGAGACTTCGGCAACAGCTTAGTTTTAAATACTTGGCAGAGGAAAACTGATGGAGCCATGGCGCAGCATTTCATGGCACACAGCAGCTTAATTTACCTTCTTACATCTTTTTTTCAATAATCCAGGCAGAAACTTGTTATTGAAATCAAAATGGCTATACACATCCCTTGCTGAATCTGGCCCCTGAGCCACCATGGCTGATAACAGGGTAAGGCACACTCGGCTCAGCCTAAAACAAAAGGCAGAGGAAAACCTGCAGGTTATTTCCAGGATGACAGTTACACAAACAACCAAATCAAGAAATTAAAATTTAAAGACAGACCTTTTTCCTGTAAAAGAAATTATCCCACTCCACCTCCAACATCCACCCAAGCCTTCAGAAGTTTCAGGCACGACGCAGTTCTGAATCAGTCCCAACACAAGCAATCAAGATAGCCATTAAGAAAGTATCCCCAAATCATGCAAAGCTCTCGCTGCAGTTGATGGGAGCTTTAGTTGAATATGTAACCAACCATTTTAACGACCATCACAATACAGATTTAGGCCAAACGCAGATTATTCTGTTATTCACAAAGAACTTCGATCTTCTTTGTGAACAGCCTATTTCTACAAGCACATTTCTTGGACAGACCCCCCTTATCCTGCAAACGCTTATGCGCTTTACTGCCACAAGCAGGTCCAGAAGAGTCACAGCTGATGCTCAAGTTAAAGACACATGGAGCACAGGCCAAAGTTAAGACTAAATTTTTTGTCTTTTAGCTGAATGACAGAGGTTTTCTTCAGTTTAAGTATGCAGCATGGTCTCGTCATGAAGTAAATCCCAAGATCTACACTCAGTTTTGATTCTTGCTCACTGACCACTGGGAAAATGGAACATAAGTTAAAACAACTAAACCCCTTATTTTAGGCAGTGATAATGGCAACTGGGAAGAAGGGGAGAGGGAGGAAGGGAATGCCTATTTATATTCTTTGCAAAAATTAAGTAGTAAAGAGAGGCTGGATATTCACTTTATAAAGTAGGATAAAAGGAATAAAGTGCCAAAAATTAAGAACTCCTAAATTCCTGGGAGTTTGCCATTTATTTCAATGGGAACATGACAGGGCCATCGGATACAAGTCTGCAGATCCACTACCCATTAAGGGTTTGGGAATCTGTCCATCACATTTCATTCATGGACAATCTGTAAGAAAGCCATGTTATTAAAGCAGAGATCCCATCTAGACATACCACCACAATAAAATTCCTTTGCACGTCAAAGAGGTAGCACTGAAAAAGCAGAGCATACACCATCAGAATACCATCAGATATCTGCAGCCTCCTCTATGCAGGCTCTAGAACGACTTCTCCAAAAGCTGAAATCTTTAAAGGCTAACAAGAAGTGTAGATCTTGCATAGTTTCAAAATTTATTTACACTATACCTATCCACCTGTATTTGGGATTCTATGTACAGTAAAATCAACTGAGTGGTGCAAGAAGCATGGTCATGTCCATGAACTTGAAAGCAGAAATTGCTTTTCTAATTTTGGCCTCTCCAAAGACTGAAAGACAAGTCATCAGCCTTGGACAAGTCATTTACAGTCTCTATTTTTTTCTCTCCCTTCCTCTTCCTCCCAGATTTGTATTAAAATGTCTCTGGCACTTGGAAGTTCTCTCACCCTGTCCACAGAGCATGGGAAATGGTTTAGACTGGACTAGATAATACACAAGTGCTTTAATCGGCCTAAAATGGCCTTAGATTTAAGAGACAGGAAAAGCCAGTCTGAAAGAAAAAAATCTATTATAAACATGGAAATCTAACTATAAAAAATACAGTGAAATAAAACATGAGCAGCTCTTTCTGCCATCACAAGACAGACTGCTCAGTCTCTCTGAACTACAAGGAAGCCTGTTCCTTCCTGTCCCATGCAGTACATTTCACTTCACAAACCAAGTAGCATTAAAATAATAGGACTCAACATACCATCCACTTTACCTCTCACTAGGACAGGCAGAACTGATGAAAGCTACAGCCTTGGGAAAGTATCATATAGCATTAGATTGTGTATTGTATCAGAGCTTCCACCTTGCAAAGATTCCACGTGCAATTATTTTATGAAATGCGGAACAGTATCATTAAATAAAGGTGGATTATTAGCAATAAGTCACGCTGAACTTTGCAACGTTTTGTATACATGTCCAAGACCCAGACTGCCCGTCGGGATCAATTCAGAGCAACTGAAAGAGATTTCCACAACAGTACAGAGAAGACTTACCTGTGATTTTCAGAATACAAAGCAGAATAGACCAATCTCATGTAGGAATGGATCAACTTTTTGACTATGTTCATTCCCACAACAGAAAAATGGGAGAGGTCACTGGCTGTCCTCAGTAAAATGGCCTCTAGAGCTTGAAAGATTAATAACATCTATAAGATAATAGAGATATGTTAATATCTGCCAATATCAGGTACGGCTTAAAATTATTAGCTGAGCAAACAGTAATGAACACCATTAAAAGAACGAATAACCCCACCACAAGAGGAAAGCTTCCACATATGAAGTGGAACTTAAATTCCGAATGGTCTCCCAAATTAATGCTTCCTCTTCTAAAGGATTAGTTCTGAGAGTGCGAATTTTCAAGGAATCCCCTATACAAACACTATATGAAAGACTGGAGAACCACAGGAGGTCAGCCAACTCCTCTTTTTTTCAGTCACTAAACTGATGCAATTCAGTAGTAGGAAGGGACAACCTCCACTGGAAGCCCAAGCCAACATGCTGACTGAAGGCCTGGACAAGTAAAACTGAATGTAAAAAAAAGGTCCCTCCTCACGTGAATTGAGACCTACATGTATGATTCATCTCCATATGCACAACAGCCACTTCTGGGGATGCAAATACTAACTGCAGTGCAAACCTCAGCACAGGCTGATGGACCTTGAAGACCCCTTTCAAGCTGGAGGTCAAGGCCTGTGGCTAATGAACCAATGCTTTAAGAGACAACTGCTAGTAAGTGCACAATGAAACATGCTGAAGAAAACCATCTGAGCTGCTCCAGTCTCACAAGTAACTCCTAGATGAGTCCAGAGCCCACACAGCATTGGGACTGTATTCATTACAAGTACTAGCCTCTATTGGTAAAAGGATCTTGCAGAAAGCAAGAACATTGTGTCACTGAACATGACACAGGTCATCATCACACAGACGAAAGTGATAATCTAATGCAAAGACCAACAAGTGAAAATTAAAAAGAACACTATCCAATTTTATGTTGTAAGCAGATTTAAGTTAATAATGCTGCTGCAGTACACACAGTGAAAAGAGTTTTTTAATTCTTTAGTTCATTCATTATATCCTGATGAGAAAAAATTGGGTCCAGCTCAGATGAGAAAAATTAGGTCAACTTTACCAGTGGCTTCCTAGAAATACTGACATGTCAGCGAGATGTCAAGTTATCTAAAAACAATTACTTTCACTGGACTATTCTTTTTTCTTTGCATAACTGCTTCTGTTGCCCCCCTTATTTCATAAATGGTCTTGATAACATTTAAAGAATCTTAACAGTTTGCTTTTAGCACAACTACTGGTTGTGCATATCATTAAATCCAGGAACATCTTTGCGCTGAAAAGGACATTCCCCACTTGATCAGTGCTTCCGCCACTGTGAATTCCAGAAACAAAAAAAACCCCTAAACTAAACCAAAACAAAACAAAAAAAAACCCCAACAAAACCCATACCAAATTATCAGAGTTATTTACACCACAAAGCATTTCTTCAGCGGTTCCTCTCCCAGCCAGGATGCGCGCTGCCAGTCATTCAACTGCAACACCCACAGCCAACCTACCTCACTTTCAGGCTTCCTTTCTCCATCCAGGAGTTTGAATATTTCGGCACACTCCATGGAAATTTTTACGTATCCCTCCACGACATCGTATATTTCAGGCGACGGCAGCGTCTTAGCAACGGAAACGAAGGTCTCCAGACCTGCAATGACAGAGTTTCACCCGGGGAGCCACGGGCCCGGCCGGTGACACGCTACGAGACGTCGTCGTCCCCCACCCCGGGCCGGGGCCCGGACACGCCGCCGCTGCCGCCCGGCCGC
>NW_009646936.1:902070-911881 GCF_000708025.1 Charadrius vociferus | reverse complement strand
CGTGAGGAGCCGAGGCCCGGCTGCAGCGTGTACGGGCAGCCGTTCCAGCCTCCCGCCAGCCACGGTTCCATCTTCCCCCCGGGAGATTTCCCGGCCGTCCTGCCCGACCGCCTACCCCGGCCTCCCCGCTTCTCGGGGCTTTCCAGGTGGAAAATGGCCACCGGCGTGGTTCTGTGAGGCAGCCGCGGGCACTGGGCCGCGCCTTTTTGCTGAGGGACCTGTCCCTATCAGGCACTGCAGCTGTCTGTCCCTTACCCAAAAGCGGCCTGTGCATGCGGTCACTGCATGTCGGACGCCCTCCCGGCGGGCAGCCAGTCCCCCGGGGCAGAGGGAAGCAAAGGCGCTTGGTACCTGTGCGGGCATAAAAGCATAGACTGCCCTTTGCGTAGCGTGGGTATGCCTTTGGTTGTCAGTGCAATCAGTGCCCCAAGTCGCACATTAACAAAATGTGTTAAAAATAGTTGTCACACCTTTTCTTTCCTCCCACTTCTTTCTCAGGATGCTTCGGTTGCCTCATTTGAAGTGCAGCCACACAGTCCCGACTGGTACCACTGAGGGGTGAAAGCTGCTGGAGCAGGGGGGCTTCAAAAGCAGAGCTCCAGCACACTGCAACCATCTCTCATCCATTGCTGCTCGCAAGTCCAAGCAGGTTTTTTTGTCTCCGCTGGCATCACTGGTTCACAGGACTGCAGTCCCATGCAGTCCTGAACCAAGGAGACACAAACTTTGGAGTGGAAGGGGAAAGCACGGGGTGCCAGGAGCAGGGAGGGGAGAAAACTTCATCAGATACTAGGGAAAAAGTAGAACGATTGGCATGTGCAAAAGCAATACTCAAACTGCTTTCCAATTAACAAGCCATGTTTCTGTTGCATTTTTAAATCTGTCTGGTTAAAATGTCTTATATAAACACTAACAATTACAAACAAATAATAGATGGGTACTGGTCACCTGTCAGCCTGTGAAGCACATTACTCAATGTGGCCAAATATATTGTTCTCTAGACTTAAATTGAAAACAGAGGTTTTGCTTTCAGCAAGAGATTTTCCAGGAGAAGCACAGTGATAAGAAGAATAGAAAAAGGCTTGTTCCAACAAACTGTTAGATATGAAATGCCAACAGTTGAAACAGTAGTGGAAGATAAAGGAGATTTTTAGATGAAGTCAGTGAGAGAAAATGAAAATCAAGAGATCTATCCAAAGTGGATTCTTTTTCCTATTTGCAAGTAAAAAAAGCAACATTAATATTTTTCTGTTTTTTCCTGACATCAGATTTTGTTAAAACTGTTTTTTTAAACAAAACACTGTTAAAAAAAAAAGTGATCCAGAAGAGGGCAATATTAACAGCCATTCTAACTCTTAGGATGGACAAATGCTTTAATGTGGTGGAAGATGCTGCATTATTTTGAGAATGGGTGGTGGGGTAAAATAAAAGAAGGTGGAGTTAGAAAGCACAAAAGGGTAAAATGAAAGGTGTACATGAGACTGGGGAAAAAGGAAACGTGACAATATTAATTACTAGATGCTAGGTCCAAGGGCTTTTTTAAAGTAACTTAGAAGAACAAAGGCTAAAAAGCATCTTAATGCTGCTAGTTACATCATACTCCAAACTCTGCTAATCATTCATGATATTTCCAGAAATATTTAAATTTTAACTCAGTAGATTTCAACTATTTTTCTGCTTGTTTTGATGGCAGTTTCATTTGGAATTCACTGTAGTATAGCAAATTCTGTGCAAAGGCACAGACTGCCCAGTTCTTCCATAAAACCTTATTGATGGGTTGTTCTGGATGATGGGAATCCTTTGTTTCAACCTTACAGTTTTCCTGGAAATTAAATGAAGGTATGCAGATACACAAATACATTTGCAATTCCAGAAACTAGGGAGCACGTAATATGGAAATTAAATAACATTCTCGGGGGGAGTTGTTTTGTTTTTAAGGGGAAGAAAAGGAAGGCTAGAGCTAGTAGAACTGAAAAGAAATGATTTAACACAGATTTTAAAAGGCTTAAAGCATTCATACTGATATCTTCCAGGTAAAAGTCATAGTTTTCAGACTTATGAGCCTGGTCACTATCATCATGCCATATTTCATAGAATATGTAGTATAAAATCATTACTGCAAAATGCTAGTGAAAATTATTTTAATTTCAACTTTAAACTCAATTATTCTCTCCCCTCACTGCCTGAGTAGCTGTCATAGGCTTTAATGACAATGGTGAGGAAGGCTGTTAGTTTCACTTCAAGCCAGATTACTTCCATGTTCTTGCCGTAGTGTACTTTGAAGCCTATTTCCTTTTCTTTCTCTATTGTATCTATGACAATTTTCCTCCCTCGCGTCTGTTTTTTGGCAAGCTCCATTCCTGGAGGCCCAATGGAAGAATGAGACATCAAGCTCAGACAAAGTTCATCTGCTCTGTTGTGCCTACATGTTCAACAGATGTAAGCAGTGAATGAGTCAAGTATTAATTTGTGAGCTGCACAGTTTTCAGTAAATTGAAATGTACTTCTGTGATTCTTGCCAGATGAACATATAATCATATCCAAGATACACATTGCCCCTTCGGCATTTGCAAGTCTGAAAAATAATTCCCAGTCCCTCGCATGAACCTTAGCTCTCGCCTTTGTTCAATGAACAGTTCCAGATACAAAATTAATCAAGCCAAGTGACCCTTTCCTGCAACAGCCATGATCTGACTTCTGAAGCCTTTACTGGCTTGAACAGTATCTGAAGTAACAATCCCCAGCCCTGCAGTCCTGCCTAATTTGCCTTTGCCTGCCAAACTTGAACATTATTCCTCGCTCTAGGATCCTCACTCATGCAATCCTGAAGACAAAATCTGTTTCAGCAAATTAGGCCACTTCTTACCTAATAGCTTTATTGAGGTCTATCTTCTGATATCAGCCACAAACGCTCCTGTCCTGCTCACCCAGCTGCTGTCTCTAGCCTTTAGCTATAGCTCAGAAATCCTTGCTATGCCAGCCCTCGAGCTTAAGTCTGTTGATTTACATCATTCCCTAACCATGCCCTGGTGACCGTTGCTAAACTCAGCCCGATCTCCTGGCCTGCAACCTCACACTACAGATGAGCGACTATCCCTTTGAGTAGGGCTGCTGATAGACCCGTACCTAAACAAAGCCATACAGCCCATGCTAATCCTACATTAGACCTTTAAAAACACTGATGTTTGGTTTAGTGGGGCCCCTGCCAGTTACAGTACCCCTGCACCACTACTGGTCTTAGTGGTGGTATCACTTGATGGCCATACACGATCTGTCATCCCCTACTCCACACTAATTTTGGCCCAGAGCATGTAGGAAATGCAGTAGTTTCTTATAATGAATTTTTCACTTGATGTATAAATTAATCATAGAAGGCATTCAGAGGGACTGAATTTCATCAAAAATCACACCTTTAAAACTGCTGTTCTCAATGTTCTTTCATGGTTTACAGAATTATTTCACAGAAAAGTTCACTTCAGTTTTCCCAAAATTTCAAGTTCCTGTGTGACATATGTCTGTTTATCAGATCTTTCTGCTTTCCAGCCTTTGACACCTGAGGCATGGGATCACAGAAGGACAAAGGGTGGATGCTGCCAGGAGATGGGCTAAGTGTTGGGACCTCTTCCTCAACACAACCTCACAAGAAGGGAATATTCCCAACACAGCCCAACACTCTCACTTGTCATCACATGTCCAGATGCCCCATGCCCTGTACTCCCGCCATCCTCGCTCTGATCAGCCCAGTGCCAGCTCACGCACTTGAAGATACAGACATTGCAGAGCTTGAATTCCAAAAGTTTAGAAACAAGGGGTCTGGGTCATGCGCAAGAATGGTGTATGGCCTCAGGAACTGAGTGGGGAGGCTGAGCTGAGGCAATAACCCCGGGGAAACTGCCCTGCAATGCCAATGCCGCTCTGCCATAAGCAGTTACAGCAACTTAGTAAAACGACAACTTTTGTTGCTCTTGATGCCGAAAAACAGAATCACCCCTCCTCCTCCAGTCCCTTAGTTATTCCAGCTGGAGCAGCACTTCTCTGCATAACTAAAGGAGTGCATTTTAAAACCTGACTAATGACAGTTTATCTTCCCTCCCATTACACTAGAGCCCTATCGATATCAAAGGACCTAACTTGCCTGCGGCGTCAGCAGTATGAGCATGCATTAGCACCAGGGTTTTGAGCCAGAGCATGGTATGAGTCGGGAATCAGGCTGCTTGCCCAGATGCTGAAGATGGATGGAAAGATCAGAAAAGAAAGGAAGAGGACAGAAGAGCAGGAAGGTCAGCGAGCAGGATGGGAAGAGCAGAGGAGGTATAAGCCAAAGCAGCTATGGGTATCTACTTGTGATAAACTGAATAAACCCTTTAGTTCAATGTACAGGACAGGACCTTTGGCACTGTGGGATAGTTACATCCAGAGGCAGAGAAAGGGTATCTTCCATGTGTACTAAAATCCCTCCCACCTTCTATACATGGAATAATCTTCAGCCGTCATCAAGCCCAAGTTAGTATAATGTAGTCACTGAGCATCTCTTTAGAATTTACCATGGAACCCTTACAGTCCTGAGAGGAAAAGCAAGCACTTAGAAACAATGCAATATTATTTTCCAATTTTGTTATTTGCTTCTAATTTTGGGGAGCTCAGGTTGAATTAGTGTGAGGTCTGGATCTCAAAACTATTAACTCTTGCTGATTATATATTGACATGGGTTACTCTTTTCCGAAACACTACCAGTGTTGCATGCCTCTGCATACCTAACCTGAGAGACCTTGAGGCCTGATTTTCCAAGGCTTTTGGAAAAGCCACTGCTTTTTCAGTGCTTTGACATTGATTCTGTGGCTTTAAAAAGCCGCTGTCTTGAATTTCAAGTGCATAAGATCATTAGTCATTCTGGAAAATCTTAGCCTAAATACATATTAAAGGAGAAACAGTGACAACAACCAGCCAAAAGGCAGGCTCATAAACCCATAATAAGGCACTTTCACAAGTAAACAGGCTGATTTCCAAGACTGTGGTCCACCCAGCCGCTCTGTCCTAATGTCCTTCCTAAACTGAGAGACAAGACGCATAGTCTTTTCCAGTCTTTGAAGATTCATCTCAGGAAGTGACCAGGGATGACTTACGTGCTTTAGGAGGGCACTTTTTCTTGGTGCATTTGTTCTTCCTCCACCTTAGGTCTTTTTTTTTCTCTTGTTTCCAGCAGTAAGCTGTGTGAGATGGGGCATGTCTCTTACTTCATGTCTATACAAGTGCCCAGGTGTACCGCTAGAAAAAAATAATCTGTATACAGGAGAGGTGCCAGTAAGACTGGCAGCATTCAGCAGTTGCGGCGTGAGATGAGGAAGTTGGAATGAGATTTCATTCAGATGGAAGGAAACACGAGGAGATTGGTTTTACAAACTTCATCTTACTGCTTTTTTGTGAAGTGTTCAGGGTCTCTATGACGTTCTGATTAGTTCGGCCAAGAGCTGACTATGCAAGAAGCAATTTATGACCACAAAACTCAAAACTTGCTAGCTGACTTTGCTCTCTCTGAGGTGAGACCAAAAAAAAAAAGGGGGGGGGGGGGGAGAAAAAAGAAAAAAATTACTGGGGGGGGGAGCAGAAAACAGCAAATATTTCCCCTCCTTCTAACCCTGCTGTGTGAAGTACTGTACTTCAAACTTCTGCTTACATGCATGATAATGTTTCCTAACTACAGCTTGCAGAATTGGTCCTCTCAAGTTCAAATGACTGCACACTTGAAGATCTTGTTAGAGCTTAAAATCTGGAGCACCCCGTGAGAATTTACAGCATCCAAAGCACATTTAGAATTGAAAAAATACAAGAGAGGCTTCTCTACCACTATTTTAATTCTTGTATCCATAGGAATAGAGGTTGAATTGGGAAAAATGTGCTATGTTATTTTAAATAATCACCATATAGTGATTACTGTAAAGCATGTGCTTTGTTTTAACCGGTCTGATACTCATTTCCATAGAAACAGAAAGAGGATAGCAGTCCACTTGTTTGAACTGTCTTGCAGATTGCATCTGTGTCAGAATGCAGGAATATAAAGCATTTAAAGATGTGGGAAAAGCCTGGGGTTTTGTACTTTGATTTTTTGTTTTACCCCCAAAAGCTGAAGAGAACATTAGTGAACTTCTTGGAAGCTTTATTCTGGAAGAAGAGAATGAAAATGACATATATCAGCTCACAGTATATTTATTGGGGAGAAAAGAGAAAGAAAAAGTAGTAGTAGGTATAATGGGGATATGTGTATATATATGTGAAAAAGTATTTCTGAGATTATATATTTCTAATAATTTTTGTTACTGAGCTATAGACCTTGTTGTGTTTTTTTCACTAACAGAAAATTTTAGGCCATCTAACTCAACTGCCTTCTATTATTTCACATTATTTGTTTATTTCCTAACTGATAGCACTGATTTCATTTGAATTTCCATATACCAAGCCATGATATGAGTTTCAAATTGGCATTTTGGCTGTAGTTCAGAGAAAAATGAATAATATGGAGAAAAAAGAAATTAAGACTCAGATTTTGGCTTTGCTTTTGCAAAGCTTCCATGCAACAACACAGTTCCTGCAAGTTTTTGACACTTTGAAATGATTTCTTTTCTCCTGAAGTTCAAAAGAGAGCAACTGTTTGAAGCAGACATATATCTATCCTGAATTCTAACTTACAGGCTTTCATTTTTACTTTGGGGAAAAAATGAATCTCACTTGTGTTCCTCATAAGGAAAGGCCAAGACTGAGAGATTCTGTAATTCTACATGCTGAACATGTCTGGATTAGTTATATTGTCTTCCAACTATTGAACATTGCCAGCTTGTAGAAGCTGCTTTCAAGGCTATGGCAAAGAAACACATTTTGTGCATCGGGGTAAATAATACTTTATCCCTTCCTACCTTTGTTTTTTACACCACTGTCTCTAAGCTTACTATTTAAGCACTACCCATAGCAGGGAATAGCAGGGATTACCAAAAACATTACAGATTTTAGGTTAATGTTGAATAGCAAAGTAGCCCCCATTCAGGTAATAACTAACTAACTAAATAAAAAATATCAATGCTGTTTTACTGAAAGCATGTCTTCAATTCCTGTTGGCTACAATGTCCGTAAGTTGCTCTCCTCCATAGAAATGCTTCCCTAAAAGGCTGTTATCTACACATAGAAGCACCCAGCTGCCTCTTGTGTTGTTATTCAACCCTCACTGCTTCACCTCCCTGGAGGTTACCTACAACATTTTGAACCTCTCCCAGTTCAGTCATTCCACTTGAAAACTGCCTTTGCCTTTGGGTTATACCTGCACAGTGCCAAAAGCATACCAGACTCATTCCTGCACCACTGGATGGTCTTTTTTGTACAGCACCACAGGGCTAGAAAAAGCAATGTTATCTCATTGGAAAGAGAAGATTCACAAGTTCTCACTAGGCAAACAGCCCCGTAAGATCTTCTCATTCAAAACCTTTCAAGCATGAGTGCAGGATATCTCTCAGTCACTTTTGACATTTTATATATTCTTCTGCATGGGTTGTGTACTTGTCACAGATCCATTGTCTACTTGGAGTTACACACAGCAGACCGAGTTGCCATCCTTGACATCTATGTTCCTGGGATCAATGAGGAATTCAGAGAGGAGGAGGTGACACACTTCCTGTTAGAGCTCTAGCAGGTGGCCTGAATATGAGATGTCTCTCCATTGACTGTATAGGGAGTGAGGGTCTGGCATCCTGAAGCCACAGATCATCTGGCTGCACTCACTTGAAGTTATGGTAGGTATGTAGTTTGTGGAAGCATAGAATGGTTTAGTTTGGAAGGGACCTTGAAGATCATGTAGTTCCAACCCCTGTGCCATGGGCAGGGACACCTCTCACTAGACCAAGTTGCTCAAAGCCCCATCCAACCTGGCCTTGAGCTCCTCCAGGGATGGAGCTTCCACAACTTCTCTGAACAACCTGTTCCAGTGCCTTACCACCTTCAGAGTGAAAAATTTATTCCTAATATCTAATCTAAATTTACCCTCTTCCGGTTTGAAGCCATTCCCCCTCATCCTATCACTACATGCCCCTGTGAAAAGTCCTTCCCCAGCTCTCCTGTAGGCTCCCTTTAGGTACTGGAAGGCCACAATAAGGTCTCACTGTAGTCTCCTCTTCTCCAGGCTGAAGAACCCTAACTCTCTCAGCCTGTCCTCATAGGGAAGGTGCTCCAGCCCTCTGATCATCTTTGTGGCCCTAGTTATGGTAGACATGGAAGGTATGAAGTTAGGGTAGACAAGTAAGTTCACCATAGTCATTTAAACACCTTTCTAGAAGATCCAAGTATGGCCCCCAAATGTTTTCTTGTATGGAGGGGTAGAAGTCTGTGCTCCTTACAACATTCCCCTGGCATTCATTTCTGCCTTTGGTGGAACTGACCTGTGACAGCAAGAACAGGGAATGTCATATTAAATGACCAGGTATGGGACAATCAAGGGAAAAAATGAGAGTAGTAGGCAGGAGACTCCCACAAGTGTCCTTCCAGTACCACAGTTGGAAGACACAGGGTAACTGGGTTCAGTTCAGAGGCAAACACTGTCCTTATCTGAAGCAGCCAGAAGGAAGAGCTTCACACACCTGGCAGAGTTACTGTTCTCTCTTCCTGTCCGTGTTTGCAGTTGCAGATGCTTCAGAGCTATTCCATTTTATCCTGTTACTTCGGCATCTTTGATCCCATTTATCAGAGTTCAGTAAAACTTAATGGAACGTCCCTGACCTCAGGCAGGTTCATGTGAAACCTGGTCTGCTCTTATCTGCGCAAGACTAAGGAAGCATAACTATAATGCATGTGTTACCCAGTTGTTGTTTTGTGTGTGAAGAGGGAGAGGGTGAGGAAAGAAAGTGGACTCAGATTCAAACATGAAGTTCAAGCTGGTCAAAGTTCAGTGCAACGTCCAGAAAGAGGTTCCAAAGTTTGGAAATTCAAAGCTGGACGTCATCCAACTTCAGTTGAAGCAGGAGGAGAGGAACGGATTTAACAGAATTAGTTTGGTTCCGTCATCTCTCACCTACTCTCTCATGGCTTTTTTTCAGGAGAAAGGAGATCAGCGTGAACATGCATGCCAGGATGTAAACAGCTAGATGTTCTTGCCTACCCACTTTATACCCAAGCACAACCCCAGGGCAGAAGATGCTTTCATGCCCTGTTTCCAATGTTGCTTCTAGGCTCTCTTTCCCAAGGGCAGCTCTTACAGGAACTAGGAAATGAGTGCCCTGATTTATTTTCCTTAGTCCAAATTATAGCTCCAAATTATATTTGAAGGTGGCTTAGCAGGTCGTAACGACAATTTGTTTGAACTTCCCGCTGGTTTACTTTTCAGTCTTACAAAAGAACAACATGAACTCTCTCCAAGTAACTTCAAGATGTTTTCTCACTTTGCAACGAAAGCTTTAAGCAAGCCTGCACACTTCAAACTCAGCTGTGCTGAACTACGTTGAGTCTTAAAGCTAAGGGCTGCGATAAGGTGTTGTCAGGCGACAGCATGAGGAGACGAAGCAGAAGAAGGGAAAGTTTATTTTGCAACATGGAAGAGTCAGGGCCATTTCTTAACACAGCTGTCTGCCCGCTGAAATCCCTCACCCGGAGATCCTACCAAGCATAGCTGACGGCTGGGTTCCCCCCCCCCCTCCCCGAGACCTGTGAGACAAGGAATAAGGACAGGAGCCGGGCTGGAGCAGCAGACTTGGCAGGGTCTGGCACACGGGGCAAGGAGGTCCGCAGGAGGGGAAAGCGGGGAAGCGGCGCTGCGGGGGACGGGCAGTGATGGCGGGGG
>NW_009646936.1:899263-900929 GCF_000708025.1 Charadrius vociferus | reverse complement strand
CGGGGGGGGGGCGAGGAGGAGGAAGAAAGAGGAGGGTTAAAGGGCTTCCAGAGGGGCCAGGTGGGAAGGGACTCGAGGACTTGAGCTGTGGGTTTGTGCTCAGCTACGCGGTGGGAAAAGCTGTGCGTGAAGAGGCCAGGGCCTGACCAAAAGTGCGTGGAAGTCCCTGGAAAGGTTCCCATTTTCTCCTGGAGACTTGGAGTCGGGCCCTGAGCGAGCCATCCTTTAACTCCGGTAGCCAACGCGTGCCGCCGCGCTTTCTCTCCGCTGGGAGAGCGTTTCGCCTCGTAGCGCTGGGATGGGGAGAGCCCCTTCAAAGTGAGCAGAGGCACTAGCTGTCATTCTGCAATCACTGCGGGGGTGCTGCATCACTGCAAAATTAAATGACTGTAGAAGCTGGAAAGATATCCTTGTTTCCGGCAGAACGAAGCAGCAATCTTTTCTGTTTGAGACAACGGCACTCTTGTAACTTTTCTTGTGCTCCAGGACATCTCGCTGCTGTTAGAAAGTTATTCAGAAGCGCGGTTCCTCTCCTTTCTATATTTCGCAGTAAGCACAGCGTATTCCTGGCAGTTGCAAGCTTAAGGAACTGCCTCTAGGGCAAAAAGCAAACCTTACCCTTAATGAACAGAGCAGAACTTTCCAAAAACCAGTCCAGTGCACCGGAACAAAGTTAGTATATAATTAATAGTCCAAATGTGTTGTTATGCATCTTAATAGAGCTCATGTTAATACAGTTCAAAATGCTGGTGATGGTTCTGTAGAAACTATTTTCTCAGCAATAGGAAAATACAGTTTGTGTTTTTATTATTGTGTCCAACACTGTAAACTTGAACATTTCTAAGCAAGCAACCACCAAATATAAAGACCAGAATTATATACGTGGATAAACTACGTTTCTCCTATTAGATTCCTTTCACACGTAAAAGGCTTTTACATGCTTGCTATCTCATTCTTTGGTGTTTTATTGGCTTAACTGCTGGCTTGTAATGTAGATGTTAGTTTTGGAATCACATGGCAGTTCTCCACAAGAAAATAAAATAAATGTTCAAATTTTCCCTTTCAAATAGCCACTGAGTTAAAAAATATCCCTCTCGTTTATCTAGGAAAGTTCCTCTCACAAAAGTCCTTTCACTCTTTAAATGAAGTTATTTAGATAAGGTTATCCAAGATACATTTCAGAAGTGCAGCTGTATTCAGTATTTATTGTGCACTGAAGTTTCTGAATAGCTAGAATGACCAAGGAAAAACCTCTATCTCACCCCAGAGATCAGTATTAAAAATGTAATGCAGACAATTCAGTAAATAAGATGTAGAAGAGAAAGTCAGATTCCAAAATTCTTGCCAGACTGGGAAGTTTCCAGGCCTGAACAAATTCTGCTCCCATTTTCTTTTTCTCTTAATGTGGAGATCTCGCCCAGAATGACAGAAAAGACCAAAATGTTGCTGGAGCCTTTTAATAAAAGATACCCAGAGCACACTGAGAAGTTTTTAGCTACTTCAAAAGTACCTGCTGTGGGCCAGGAGCTGTCAGAGGTAAGATGACACCCTGCAGTGCCATCCCCAGTCTGTGTAATACCTGTTGAAAAATTACAAGCTCCCTAACAGCAGCTTCAAGCTGAGCTTCTCGAGCTGCCCAATTTCCTTATTTGCTCCCTCCCTCAGC
>NW_009646936.1:839218-899251 GCF_000708025.1 Charadrius vociferus | reverse complement strand
GGATTTTCATAAATTCTGCTGAATTTACATGAAAACAAATCTGCCTCGTTTAAAGGGGCAGGGCCCTGCAGCTGCCACGGTGTGGGCAACTCCTGGGGGATTATCCCGAGGGATGAGGAGCGGGGAGCTGGCTCCCCCCCGCTTAACCCACCACCTGCACTTTCACTTTTCTGGAAAGTGTCAGGTCTAACCTTGCCTTTCTGAGGGTAAAGCTCCCAGGCAGCAGGTTATGGGTTTCCACATGCAGCCCATATCATAGCAAAAGGAGCTGAGATCTGCACCTTGAATGTGCCCTGTGCAATTTCACCTGGCGCTGGGAATTTAGGAGCGCACGAAAAGTTGGAAGGCCAGTTGGTTAAACTTTTCCTCCTTTTCACAGATTTCAGGCTTTTCTACTCAGATTATCAGATGTGTACTTTTTTGGGTCATTGCCTTTTCCACTCTGTGTGTTTCCAGCATCAGATCTCTACCTCAGCAGCCCAAACCCTGTTCCATTCTCCTTCTCCCCCCCTCCCCCCCCTTCTGACAGCTTTCTATAATCGCTTCCCAGACTGCTGTCAAATTGCAACAACTGCACGTGTGATCTTTGTTGTTCTCTTTATGTGTGTATTAAATCACGCTAGCAATTCTAACCTGCTTGGAGTCCATCTGTTGATCACAAGATCTAGCTGCCTGTGTGTAACAACACAGAGATGACCCCCCTTGGGATTTGTTTGATGTTTTGGAAAGGGAAGCAGGGAAACAGTGTATGTGGATAGGAAAGGGTTATTCTTTTTTTTTTTTTTTAATGTTTGGCTTGTATTTATTTCCCCATTGAGAAAACTGTGGTCATTTTTTATGGATCACTTCACAGAACAGAAGCAATGAAACTAGTACAGTATTTATCCCTCCCTTTTCATACAAGAGAGTTTGGCAACTCTGGCTACAAGTAGAATCTCTTCATTTGTTTATTGCAGGTCAGTTGCCATTGTGGTCTTGTTACTACTCTTCCCCTTACAGGATATAGAGCTTCAGGTTCTTGTTCTCATATGTCTCTCATTCCAGCTTTTAACCGTGAAAAAAAATTTTGTTGATTCCCCCACCCCCCCCAACATTTCTTCACCGTGCAATACTGTTTTGGGAATTGGTATGTGAATTGGTATTTTCTAGGGAGAAAAATGTTCTGAAACAAGACTCCAGTAGCAGTTCTAAATCAAACTCTGTGAGGAGGACTCAGTGTCACTAAACAAAATTAGTTTCTCCTTTTAATAACAGGAGGTATTTGAAGTAAAGTGATGTTGATACACGTTACTTAAAGATCTACATAATCTATTCTTCTCTAGCCGTTTGGTGGCAACAAAGAACATATTTATTAATTGCACTGGTTATTGAAAGTGGAGGTTTGCAGTCCTCTATGTGATTAATTTTTTTAAGTGGAATCCAAGTGCGTATGCCCAAATTTGAAACTGAAAGCTGAAGGTTTGGAAGAAGAGATAGAAACAATTCACAGTTCTTTCCTTAGATCTTCATGCATACTGGTTTGATCCTACAGCTAGAGAATTTTTTTCCCCTCATGCCTGCTCTTCAGAAGACATCTAAAATGCTTTTTTACCAAAATATTTATGTCCACAGTTTCATTCCTACTTGATAAAGTTCTGTCCTCACATTGTTTTTCTCAGTGATCACTTGCAGCTTTCGCATTTCAGATCAGGTCCGGATCCAGGAGACTGAAGACTGCTGTGAATTTTGCTAAGTCTCTGGGAGAAAAAATCCTAAATACTCTGGGCTTCCAGGACACTGCTGGAAGTGGAGGGGGACACATTTTTCAAGAAGTCAAGGCCGCAGGACAGCCGTTTCCTCACAGCTCCTCTATGTTCAAGGACTGGTTCCCAAACCAGGCAAAATAAGGAGCTGGCAAGACCCACAAACTTATACTACTAGTACTTAAAAACCTCTGTTGGTGCTATAGAAAGCCCAAGTGTCTCCTACCACTGCTGCTGAGGGAGGGTTGGTTTTGCTGGGGATGGTGGCCATTGCTCAGGAGCATGTACCTTCCCAACAGCAGGAGTCAC
Organism: Charadrius vociferus; assembly: GCF_000708025.1. Lineage (NCBI taxonomy): Eukaryota > Metazoa > Chordata > Aves > Charadriiformes > Charadriidae > Charadrius > Charadrius vociferus. Next base: position 897,200 of record NW_009646936.1, on the reverse strand, counting down.
TTCTCCCTCATCTTATCTCATCCCCCTGCCCTCCTTGCTGGCAGGGGGAAAAGTGCTGGGCTCTCCCCTTGGCTCTCTGTCCTAGCCCTGCTCCTTCTCCCACCTTTTCTTCATCTGTGGGAAAAGTGAACTGTCCTCTTACCCTTCTGGAAACAAATTCCTTCTCACAAGCAACACTGAGGAACATATATATGTTCACCTTTTTTTTTTTTTTTAATATTTACTTGTGGGTATTTTGCATCCATCCTTTCACTTCTTCCTCTTTTTTTTCATGCTACTTGGAGCTTAAGGGTTTCTGCTTTGAACTGGCCTCCTTCGTTCACTTAATCAGTCAATCTCCCTTTCTTTACCTGAGTCCCAGCCAGGTTTTCTGGGCAGCTTTCAAGAAACGTGGCTGTAACCGAAGATCAAAAATGAAGTAACTGTGTGATTGCATAACTGGGCTGAAGAATGACTTTCTGGATGCGAACAGAAAAAGCAGCTGGTTGCTTAGGTAGAACCTTTTAATCTTTGTCCATTGGTGTCAACTTTTCTTTCTTTTTCCAGAACCATTCAGACAGAACTAGGCATTCCTTTAAAACCATAGACTTGATCTTATGACCCAACAATAGAAAACAAATGGTTCTAATGAAAAAGCAAACCAGTTCACCCAAGAAATATAATCTGATCTTGTGGCCTTTCTGCATTAAAAGTTTCCATTAAGTTCTGTGGCATTCACCCATCCCAGATTCCCCCAGGCAAAAGGAAAGCAAACAAATGCTTCGAGCAAATGCTTTGTTTGTAATAACGTGGCAGGATCAATCATGACCAACCACAATGATGCAGAGGTTTTTTTGTTGATTTTGTGTTGGTCAGATAAAATCCTGTATAAATTTTCTTGAGCCTGTTCTGTTGACTCACTGTGGCAAGTGGAGCTTGTCCTTCGAGCAGGATATTTAAAGAGGTGCTAAAAGGAGTGATGTCAGTGATGCATCTTCTTGATACTGCCTTGTAAATGTCAAATGCAAATTTTGGTTGCTTTGTTTAAAGAAAAACATTTCATTTTAGAAACATGTTTCATTTCAGTAATATGGGATTTAAGCCTCAAAGTCTGGTTTAAAGTTTCTCAAAGTGGAGCAGGTTTTGGATCTGGGATTTCTTCTGCAGAACAGAAGAGGTGTGTCTCAGAAGTGAGATTTTAGTTTCGATCACGGTGCTGAGATCCAAGGTTTTGTTTCAGGCTTGTCTGTGCAGTTCTTGCTGCTTTCCTGAGGAAGTGTAGCTTATGAAATCCCGTTTTAGATGTGGATTTTGCCTAACACTTGTTAAATCCACTGATCAGATTTAATCATCCTTGTTAGAGAAGTAAAAGCTTTGGTCCTATTAAGTTACTATACATTTTGTGAGGATAAGCAGCTAGGCCCTACTAGCATCCCCAAGAAAGGGTGCTGCTCCAAAAGCTCTCCCGAAGTGAGTTAAAGTGTAACGTGATGCTCTTACCCCTACAACAGATGTTGGGAAATTCAGACACGAGACACAAGCCTATAGGAGACCTGACATCCTGAGTTCCAGTGCTCAGAGGCCAACACGTTTGAGTCTGTCTTTCAGATTCTTACACCTTTAGGGCAGGAACTCTCTTTTGTTCTCACTGTGCAGATTGCTGGCACCTGACACATCATATGTTATTTTTATTCAAAATAAATAACAGGGATTAGCTCCCCCCTGCTTTCCTGTTCCATCTGCTGCTGATACCCTTCCTAGTAAGACAGAGCTTCCAGACAGTCTCAGCTTTATTAGAGAAAGGGGTTACAGACCTGTTTCGAATAAATACTCATATTTTGATAGAAGTGTCCCCAGACAGAGAAAGCACTGTCTGACCAGTCACCAGTTATCAGAATTCTGTCATCTGCCAACTATAATCTACAATTAAAATTGAAATATTTTGATACATTACCAAACACAGAGAAAATAGTGTCTTAAATGGAGTTGAAGAGCAGAAGGAGGCGTGGTTGCGCCTTATTTGTTCAGCATTGGTGAGTCATTTCTTTTGAATTTCTATGCGTTTTAAGAGTTTTGTTTCAAAGGTCTATTGTGTGGCTTCTGGCAACAAATTAAATACCAGTGATGTTTGGCTTTTAATTTAGAATTAATTTTAAAACATCACTCATAATATAAGACCTGATTGAAAGCCTGTGGAGGTCACTGGAAGGATTCCCAAGGATTTCACTGGGCTTTGGATGAGGGTGTCAACCCACAAATATCTGTTTATTTTTCTTCATTGTATTTATTCTTGGATGGGAAGACAGGAATTAACTTTTCATAATCATTTTGCAATTTTGGACTTTTCATTTCTTCAGGCTAAAACTGAGTTTGGGACCATGAAATGATGTTGTAAAGAAAATCACCAGGCTGTGAGGGGAAGCTGGGGTTTTTTTTGCTTTTCTGGCTTGGACTCACTGTACTATAAGGCATTGTAACGCTGCAGATCTGTGAGCTGCCAGAAGATGGACAAATTCCCTGATCTCTGATTTGTCTGATTTTTTTGAGTGTCAAATCTACATGGGAATGCAAGAAAATGCAGAGTTTAAGTCAGAGGTCTGTTTGCAAAATTTTTGTATTTTGTTTTCTGAGGAGCTGTCAATGAACAGCCTCCCCTCCCTCCCCAGCCTCAAGTTTGCATGGAGGTGCAAGTTCATAAATCCAAGTTTTCAAAGAAATATTTTCCTCTAGTCGCTGAGGTTCTCCTACTTGCAGTCTTTGGGCAGATCATAACTTTGGTGTCTCTTGGGCATAATGAGTCACTCGGTCTGTCTCCAGAAGCAGTTGCCGCCCGCTGAGCCTTTCTCTTCTTACTTCTTGTTAATGGTACTAGAAGAGGCTACTCTGTCTGCAGTCAAAAGAAGTATTTTTTTGGCAAGGGCGGAAAAGAGCCTTACAGTCTCCCTTAACAGTGCTGTACCTCTTGTCAGCATCTTAGGATAGGACAGAGAAAATCTTCCTTTTCTACTGTAATAGTTCCATATTAAGGCCCAGGTCAAGTGTTTGCCCCTATGGCTTCATGGAATAGCTGAGAGAAGTATAACTCACCATAGCATAGAGTTTACTACAGACCAAAATCTTCAGGGATCGGTAATAGTTTGCCTCTTCCTAACACAAGAAGGGAAAAAGGAAATAAAAAGAGAAAGTGAGCGCGGAAAAGGAATTGCATAGGAATCTCTCCGATTCCCTCAGAAAGCTATTGGGATACAACACAAATAAGCATCACTCCTAGGAGACAACACAAGGGAATAGGAAACTGTAGATCTGAAGGAAACAGAGAACAGCTGTGGCAGTATATGAGAGAGAGAATAAGCATCTGGTCTGCGAGTGCAGGATTCATGGATTTTCCCACTCTGCAAAAATTTAGTACAGATGACTGCAAGTGTGGGCTGAGTGGCACAGATATGAAGAGGTTATGTGGTTCCTGGAGAAACAATGCCCCTTTGGCATAACCAAAAAGTTATAGGAGATCTATACTTTCTTCATGATGTCTTGGTTTTGTTTTTGTGAAAAGAGCTCATGGCTTGGCTTCTTGCGTGTGCTGCTACTCCCTAAATAAACCCTGTTCACATACTAGAGTTTGATGGGGTTTCACACTGAATTATCTGCTGGTTACCTGGGTCCTCTCTGGCTTAAGTGGAACTAAGCTCTTGCTTAATTTGATGCTCAGATTTAGCATACAGTGAGAGCTAGGTTCAGTAAGATGGTTATGATCTAAGTTAGGATCCGTGATGTATGACTATGAGGGAAAAAATTAAACGAAACAATTCCCTTAGGAAAGTGCACATGTCAATAAAGCAGTTAATGGAAAACCTGACTGAGGTCTTCATCACTGATGCCGGCTTTGTTTGCCATACTGTCCCAAAAGCATTTTCACTTTTAACTTAAGCATTTTTTATTGAAGGCTTAATCCTTCATCTGTCATTAAGGCCAGTGAAAACAAATTGCTTCATTAGTAGCAGGCTGATTAGCTCTCTAGTATATGTATGCTGTCTCTTCAGCAGTGAGTTGACTTTTAGCAGTAGTAAGGGATTGAGTTGGAAGTGACAGCTCCTATTTTGACCTGTCAGCTCAGTGTTCTATTTTCATGAAGCTTGTAGGAACTTTATTTCTTTAAGTACTACTGTACCCCTCAGGTTTGAAACTGGCCATTGAGCTTAAAAGTTGTTGAGTAAGAGAATGGTACATGGACTGAGATCATGATCTCATAAGCTTCATCGCCTTTAGAAATGGTCGACTGAGAACTCTCGAGGTCTGATGCTAAGAAAAGTAACAGCTTTAGATGCTGTGAAACTGATATAGATATTTGGAAGTGGAAGGGGTTTTTTGTGGTCTCTAGCTTGTCACTAAAACTAGATTACCACTAGTTTTTCCAAGTGAAAATCAACCCCCATGTCAAAAAGATTTAGATAATGTAAAAAATACAATGATTATGCAAAAGTTATTTTCCTTGCATGGCAAACCAGCTTTTCATGCCATCTCCTGCAATACAAGCAAAAGGATGAAGTTAGTAGGATAGCAGTCACTGGTGAAGAATATGAGTGTTAAGAGGAATAGTGGAAAAAGGCACACTGAAGAAAAACATGCAGTGGAGGGAAATTAAATTAATGACTGTGCAAAAAAGCATATACTAAGCAATTATAGATTTTTATGTGTATCTGCTGAGTGAAGCTGTTATGCTCGTTTCTGAACAGTAAGTAGAATAAACAGTGCTTTTGCCTAAGGGTATTTTGTGTTGATAAAAGACTGTAAGACCAAGTCTGGCTAGAATGACTTCAACAGAATGCTTACAAGACACTTGGATGAAAAATAATAAAATGATAGGGCAAGAAACACAGTGTTGTGAATTTTAGAAACAGTGTCTTTCCTGGATAACATTTTGCCCTCTGTTGCGATTACTAATTCTAAAAAAGAGCTACCACAGAAAGAACTTGCAGACAACCAAGGTAAGAGACTAAAGAGAATTACAAGAGGCAGATCCTTGTTTCTGTGAACGGAGGCAAATGGACACTGTCATACCCACACGCACAGCCCAGCTCTGAAAGCAGTGATTATGCAGTAGCCCTGAACAGCAGTCTGTGGTGTAGCTGCCTCTCGAGACCAGTGGAAGGTATGGCAGAGGGGATGGGGGCGAAACTTAGGGGTTAATTTCTCTTCAATGCTTCTTTCGCAAACCAATGGAGAAAATATCAGATTGATGCTTCTAATGGTGTTTGTAGCAGAGTTTATCAACAATTCTGTTATCACTGCATGAGATCTCTTCCTTCAATCTTGCCAATCTTGCTAGTGTATTTTTAATGACTGTTGGCACAATTCTTCATAAAACTGCGGGAGCTGATGTAGATTTACCGAATGGATTAGCCTTCTGGGACTCCCACAACAATATGTGTGCTATTTCAGTCTATTTTGATCTAAAATGGATTTGTATGTCTTTAAAACGAGCTAGCAAATTGCTGTGCTAATTAAGCTAGATTGAACGATGCACAGGAACTAATATTACTAAATCTATATATGAAAGCCCCATTCTGAGAATCCTCGTAGGCTGTGTACTGCTCAGCTTTAGGCTCTGAAAATATTACATTGCAAAGCTGCTTTCTTGCCAACAAGACATTACATCAGTCAACGCTGAGATTGCATTTAATATGTGCACAACATTAGACTCACAGCTTGAAATGCTGTTCTCCTTGATGCTTCCATATGGTGAGGTTCATGCCAGTGCAGTGAGGCTGGACATAATGTACATATTTCTTTTTTTACTCTATTGCTGACAACTGAAAAAGGGCCTTAGGGCCTTGTGTTAGCATCCTCCACCATAAGGAATGAAACCAGCAAATCTGAGTACCCTGTACTGTCTTGTGCGGGACACGTAACACATCTCTTGGCTGACTGCTTCCAGGGTTTTTGGTAGTCATATTGTTTTAAACGGAAGCTTTCTAAGTTCCCAGTTTTTCAGTGGCTTTAAGAGAAAAAAAAAGTTTTTCTGCTATTTTCATACCTTCAGGTTCATTACTACCATTATTGTTGCTATTCAGAGCAATAATGCCAGGAGCAAATGTTGAGTATAAAAACTATCACCTTTTAAGAGCTCTGTTTCACACAGAGATACCTATTTACAACCTTTGCTCCTTTAGGCCAGCTACTTTTGTCTGTCATTGTTACTACAGTTTCAGGCCTCCTCTGCAACAAGAAGAGATCGGGAAGGCTTAAAGCTTTGTTCAGCTGCTCAGCTTCAGTGTTTTGTGTGTTTTTCTGGTGCTATGTTTTTTTAGTTGAGGTTCTTTGTCAACACAGTGGATGCTGTGACTAATTTGGCTAATTCTGGAAGAAAGGATTACGCTTGGATTCTGCATTGGTGTTTTGAGTCTCAGTAGAAAGTTACAATGCGTGAGTAGTCTGGGTTATGCAGACAGTTGGGTGGGATGATACCTTCTGGCCTTCAAATCAATGGGATCTCTTTATTGCTGTATGATTCAGGCTTAACTTCTGAGCCAGTCTGTAACTGGCTTGTACGTGATTTTGTATGCAGAGCACCCCATACGTTGCTTGTGAATGTGTGTTCTGGATAAATGGGAAAGCTCCTAGTGGGGCTTTCACACAGAGGCATAAAGATGTTATTGGGACACTGCAGTATTGCCAAGTTTTTCTAATTTAGACAATTCTCACAGTAGTTGAAATTTTTTAATAAAGTTTCATATTGTTTTAAAGAAGAGTGACGCATTATTTTTGAAAAAAGAAAGAGGAAATCTATAGTCCTCCTGATTTCAGAATAACGCTTGAAAAAGTGACTGCCATAGCTAAACACCACCTCCCCCTCCATCACCCAACAACCCAGAAAACAAAGAGAAAAACCCCAACATTAGGTTTAAACATTAAGTCATCTAAGGATTTTTTTTTATGGGGTCTGCTTAAGATTCTGTTTGCTCAGGGTAAGAAACCCCATAATTCACAAGTCTTCTGGTTTCCCAGTCCAGCTGCGCACGCAGCCATGACCTGACTCCATCCACTCTGGGGCGAGCCGTGGTTGTGCTCCAGCCCTCCCAGTGCCCTGCTTTCCAGGGAAAGGGAATCTCCTCATGTGCTGACTGGAGAGAATCTAGTGAGTACTTCCCTAGTACGCAGGGGACCAGGGCTTAGAGGTGTGTTGTAGTCCAGGCTCCCATATTAGATATTTTTAAAAAAAAAAAAAAGTTTTCTCAGAATTCCCAACTAACAGATATTGATTGATTAAACAAATACAAAACGAGAGATTCTGAACAACAGATAGTGCCCTGAAGTGCCTGTAGCCCGGGTGATGTGCTGGGCCGGTGCCTGAAAGTGACACAATCTTGCTGTCCGATTTGGACGGTGACACAACCTCGCTGTCTATTTTGGATGACCTGATTTAACTGCGCCAGTTGAGAGAAATGCAGAAAAGGAAGCATGCCTCAGAAAGACTGACAGACCCATTCAACTGTTACAATGCCCTCTCTCCTGATAATCACGGCTGTTATTAATTGTGCAGATAAGAACATATTTTACCCTTAACCTTACATTGTCATTTGGCTAAACTTGCTGCCTCAAGGGAAGTGTGTTTCTGTGCAGAATTTGGTAAACAACGTAGGGATACTCATGGTCTCAAGAAGATGAAGCTTTCTACCAGGGTGACTACAAGGCCATGCTGCCCAGGAAAGGAGGGAAGGCGACTGGAAGCTGCTCCCTCCTCCGCAAGCACTGCCTGGGATGGTGGTGAGAGGCAGCAGCTGCCGAGAAGACTTTATTCCCTGACCGAGCCCCGTCCTCCGGGTGGGCGCAGGGCAGGCAGCGCCTCAGCACGTGGAAGTGGACCAGCACGAGGAGAGGAAAGAAGCTGGAATTTTTCAGGGAACAGCAAGAGGAAGTCGTGACTTTTTGAGTGGGAATTCCTTCCCAGCATGGGCTGTCAGCTGCCCGGTCAGCACTGCTCTTCCCAAAGCACTGAGCGCTCCGCCTCTGTCTACGTAGTCTGTGTGTATAGTAATAAAAAATGCCGGTTTACGTGGTCTGCCATGTGAGACGAGCAATTTAGACACTAGTACGTCACCACTTCTCTTATCAGAGAACATTAGGTTTCAGCCAATTTCCATTACTATTTTTATCCTTTATTGTGTGCAAATACGCAAGGATTTTAATAACAGCAGAGTAACCTTAAATGCCGCTTGGAAGGCCGGAGAACACGATGTCTTATTTTCACCAGGCCATCTAATACTATTTTGACAAGTGAACCATATTGCTTATACAGAATCAGAGCAAGTTTTTTAGAAAGGCATTTTTTTAAAGGATTGAATAGTTGCAATTGTTGGAGAAAGGTGCTTAGATACTGGATTAGGAATTTGCAGGATCAAAGTAGCAGTTAAGATGCCAGGGAACTCATCCAAATCACAACATAGCTGATATTCTTTAGGGAATACTGGGCTGTTTTGTATACAGCGCTCTTGGCTCCAAGTAACTTAAAACCTGAAGAACTGAAATGATTACAAATATCGGGCTAAATCTTTCAAGGTGTTGAGTGCCCACAACTCATGTTGGGCTGAATGCTCTTTTACACTGTGGCCCTTTATGCTATGATGGCAACGTCAAAGGCATTCAGCGGCAGTAAATGCCACTGGAGGCCCCTTTACAGTAGCGGACCCCAGCAAAGTCGCTTGGGTGCTGTTGGGCATTCGGCCCATTTTCCTGGCAATACTCAGCACCTTTCAGGAGCAGGCTGACAGAGGAGTCGCTCTGGCAGGAAAGCTCAATTATTTGTGATCTCAATTACGTGGAAAATGTAGGGGATGGATTTGGTTTGGGTTTTTTTAACCTGTGAGAAGCCGTGGGGATTTCTGCTGGGCTGGTCTCCTTGAGATCTAGACTGCAAATACAGGGCATGAAATTCTCTCCGTCCTGGTTTTAGTGCCAGTGCTCAGACTGAGTTCAATGAGTTGAGGAACTCACCTGCATCTTTGCTGCACTGGAAAGTCCATCTAGCTGACTTCTGTCCTGTCGTGTGCTCTAGATGGGAAACAGCAAAGGCAATATCAGAGCAGGCTTCTCCTTTTTCCAGACTTAATAACTGATAGGGAAGCTGAATTTTCCTATCTGGTTGCACAGCTGGAGCTGGAAAAGATGCCAGAGAATAGAAATACTTTATTTTCATATAATTTACTTGGAATACTTAAATTTATATTTTAAAAACTTTTTTGTTTAATTGCTCATCTTTGGTGAAAGGTTTAAAAAGAGGGGAAAGTGTGAAAATTAAATGGCATGAGTGAACTCTTTTTCAATATTTTCTTTGAGAAAACTAATTTTTGTTTTAATGATACAAAAAACTTGTAATTCTAGTTCTGATTCAGCCACCAAAACAAGAAAATATGGCTTGGTTTTTTTTCTGTGTTATACTTAACATTAATAATGTTGCTGTCACCACAATGGCATAAGCAAGGCTTCTGAGGATGAGATACTAGCTTTTATCTTTAATTAGACCGATTATATGTTTGAAAAAGAGGCAAAGAAAGGAAAATTACAGTTTTTGAAATTAAAAAGATACATACATGTCATGGTTTCAGCTGGGATGGAGTTAATTTTTTTTGCTTGCAGCTTGTGTAATGCTATGTTTTGGATTTGGGATGGGAATAGTGTGATAGCACACTGGTGATTTTGGTTGTTGCTGTGCAGCCAAGACCTTTTCTGCTCCTCATATCGCCCTGCCAGCGGGTAGATGGGGGATGGGGTTGTGCACAAGAAGTTGGGAGGAGACACAGCCAGGACAGCTGACCCCAGCTGACCAAAGGCATATTCCATGCTATATAGCGTCATGCTCAGTATATAAAGTGGGGTAAGAAGAAGGAAAGGGTGGGGGATGTTTGGAGTGATGGCATTTGTCTTCCCAAGTAACCGTTATGCGTGATGGAGCCCTGCTTTCCTGGAGATGGCTGAACACCTGCCTGCCCATGGGAGGCAGTGAATGAATTCCTTGTTTTGCTTTGCTTGCATGTGCAGCCTTTGCTTTACTTATTAAACTGCCTTTCTCTCAACCCGTGAGTTTTCTCACTTTTACTCTTCTGATTGTCTCCCCCATCCAAACTCGGGGGAGTGAGCGAGCAAGCAGCTGCGTGGTTCTAGCTACCATCTGGAGTTAAACTACAACAGTATGTAGTCATGGTCTCGGTTTCAAAACCTCTACAAATCTTTTCTCAGATAAATCAGTGGAAGCCCTTAATGCTTTCTCATTACTTAGTATGTTTGGTTTGGAGAATTTTGTGGGGTTTTTTTGACATGAATGTGGATGAACTCGGTGTTCTAGAAGTTGGGAATTTAGAATTATACAGAATGTAATGCATGTATAAGAATAAGGAAACTATTCAAATATAGTTATTGTATGCAGATTAATAAAAAGTTTGGCTAATAGTGAAAGACTAAGAAAACAGATTTGCTTTGATTGTAGTATATTGGGTTGCCATAAAACTCATGGAGAAAAAAGTGGGTTTGGGTCTAATTTCCATGTGTTTATGGATGAGAGACGAGGAAGGATATTGCTTCATTTGTAGACTGGTATTTTGTATCCTTTATCTCTCCTGCTTCCCATGCCTCTTCTTCCCCTTCATCCGCAAGCCTTTTCTGCCTAAAGATAGATTCCAATCAAGTGTGATGGAGTGGTAGAGATATCAAAGCCTCATAAGTATAGGTGAGAGGAGTCTTTGAATTAAATTACCCCAAATAGTTTCCCCTCACAATGGCTAATTTATAAAAGTCAAAGGTAGCAGCCTGCATGTTTCCATTAAAGTATTCTGCAGAACAGAGAGAAGGGCAGTAGGAGGTTAAATTTATAAATATTTGTGGTGATAGCAGAAATCTTGGCTAAAGAGACAATGAAATACAAATCAGAAAAACAGCTGTCGTTAGCTCTGCTGCGCATGGACTTATTAAAAGATGCAAACGAATTGCACAGGTGGACAGCTGCATACAGATCCTACCGCTTCCTCTCCTGGTAACACTGACAAACTTTCTAGCAAATACAAAATTCTGTGTATCTTACTTCTGGGTTTCTGTCCAGCACCTACGTGTCCAGCACTTGTGGACCACCTTTCCTCTGTTATCCTAGCATCTGATTCAGCGATACAGAGACAATCACTTTTATTATCACCTGTGGGAAACATGACTGCCTAGAAGCCCAGAAGTGCAAAGCATCAGTTTAAGATGAGTTGTAAGAAAAACCTTAGCCAGCTGGAATGCAAGACTCTAGCTGGCAAAACCAAGTATTATCCCTTCTGACTTCTGCAAACACACTGTGGGATCGTTAGCAACAGCGACAGACAAGGGCCTGAGCCCATTTATTGTCTATGAAATTACATCTCCGACATAGTGCTGCTGTTGGAGCGGTGGTAGGGCTCTGACTCACTGCCACGCGACCTCTTGTTTTCCAGACCTGAGCATTACTAGCATGTAAAGGTTGACCCATTCACAGAACCATGTGGTGTGGCAGCGGGCCATATGTATAACCTTGACTACAATGCCCTTTCCAGAGACTGATTGTGGTTTTCTTATTATCTAACGAACTTGTCATTTCCTGTACTAGTTGTAACAGAGCTGAATATTTTCTAGGTTACCTAACCAAACTTCTGCAAAATCATACTGCCTATGCCTGCGATGGGGAACATTTGAGTCTGCACTGTCCTCGACATTCAACAATAAGTGTTCAGTCAGCATTTTATGGGCACGACTACCACATGTGTAGTACTCAGGAGCCTGAATCCAGGATGACAGAACCCATAAACTGTGTGGCACCCACCTCTTTACAGGTATTGCATGCTGTAAAGGCTCTTAATGCACAGAATGTTTTTGATGGTTTCCATGCGGTGAGCTATGCTGTGTGAAAACGGCAAGTGTTCACAGTGTTGAATGAAATGACATCGTGTCTATGTCAGTTTACCATCAAAAGTATCACAACTGAAAGGATTTGTCTGGCCAGCAGGATATTACCATAGGATTGTGAAAACTTTGTAGGTTGCCTTCTATTTTGATAAGCCTTGCTTTGGAAACCCCATTCTCAAAGCTCCCTAAAATAATCAATTGCTTTCTAATCAAGGGCTGGTCACGACTGAGCAGACCAGTCTTTATTCATCATGGAGGCCCTCCTTGTCCCCAGGAGAGGATACAAACATTGGACAGACCTGGGTTACAAATCCACTGAGTAAGATGGTGTTCTGGATGGCATTTGGCTTGTTCCATGTTAAACAGCAGATCCTAAACACTGGTGCAGATATCTGTATTTCTGTGAATACATGATTTGTATTGGTAATATCCTGTGATTTGTTTGCTGGGCCTGCTTAAGTATAGCTTGAAATGATTTGTACTTCATAAATTACTTTCTGCTGTGGAGTCTTTTGTAACAAGGGTTAGAAAGTCTTGACTTACACTGCTGTCAAAGGCTTGTTTCAACATAGTGAAAATGCCTAGTGTTCGGCCAAATTCAGTAAATCGTTGCAAAAATGAGTAGTCAGTGGAATCTGAACATGTTCTGTTGGTGAAGCTGTTGTAAATGCTTTACAGAAACTTTGATGAAGCTTACACCATTTATGCTTGCAGCCGACACGTTGTTTCTTGACTAGAGGGAATGTCTGTTCCCACCAGAGTTTTACGGAGTGGTTTGGCAGTAACGTCCTCTCTCCAGAAACAACATTAGGGCAGTTTTATAAGTGTGGCTTGCCCATGCTGTACTGCAACTTCTAAAGACATTCCAGACATGACCTATGGGCCATGTGAAAGTACATCTCTCCACCAAAAACAGTAGGCCAGATGCATCCTTGATGACATTTTACTGACTACAGTGAAGCCACACCAGTGATTATTTTGGGCTTGTGAGTGCCTTTGTGAGGTCTCCATGGGCAGTTTTTTCCCTTGAATATAATAAACACAGCATGGGATAACTGTTCTATAAACTATCATCATCATTCATGCACTGTCACTGATCAAAGGCATGAAAGCATTTTGATGAGGCCACAAACGTGAAAGATACCAATGCTCTGCATGTCAGGGAGTTCCGGTTCTGTCAAGGAGAAGAGACACATCCTGTAAACTGGTTTCTTAGGAAAGAGCACCAGTGATCTCATCCCTCCTCCCCTTCCCTTTGGAACTGCATCTGCAGTCTGCATAATCGGGCGTCATGCTACCCTGCAGTCGGGAGGAAGCATAACAGGCATTTTTTACAGTGACCTCCTATTAAAAGGTTCACTGCAAAGTTAGACCTGTCTCGAGATATTAACAGCTCTGTGCTATCTCATTATGAGTATCGGTGTTTGCCTTTGTGGTTGCGTGTTTTTGCACAGCAACATGATAGAAAATGCAACTGTTGTTTGCATTAAGGAGGACAAAATACAAACAGATGCACAGGAGATGATTCAGCTCAGGTGCAAACAGAAGGTGACTCAGTAGGGTACAGCTATCTCCCTTGCTGAAGATGTAACTCTATTTCACTGGCCTGTTCCAGAACAATCCCAATTAAGGAGTTATTTGTTTGCTTTCCAACTCTGTAAAAGAAGAATTGACTGATAAAATTAAGTCTGCTGTGCTTTTCCTTCCCTTTTAAACTCTTTAGAGTGCACTTAATGCTGCACAAAAGAGTGTTGGATGCAAGTCCTCTTCTTCTACCAACGGCAACAAAAAGGCAAGAGTGTTACAGGATTGCTGCAATGTGCTGCCTATGTATATCATTTCTGCTTGGGAGGGATGGCTTCCAGGGATGACAGGAGAGATTCAGCCACTGCCAACTCTCTCAGCCTGGAAACAAGAGTGCAGCTTGTGCTATCACAGTGGTAAATTTCTGATTTGGCCTCTTGGTATGATTGAGACCCCTTCTGATGAGAAATAAGGCAAAAATTCCCATAGATTTTACGGGAGTACCTAAAGCTATCAGAGAATGGTATCTCACAGTTACTCCTATTAAGAGTGGGGTGAGTTTGGAGACAGCGCCCTCCTTATCACGGTCTGCTGTGATTTTAAACATCAAGAATCCTGGGCACAACAACAGAGACTATCCAAAAATAGCGTATAGAAAGCCCGCTCTAAACTGGGGTTTGAAGGTGAATAGGAATTTCATAAGTATACTGCTGCATTGAAGCTGGGTTTTTTTAGGTGGTTTGGCTTGTGACTGTGTTAAAAACTGGACTCGGACTCATCTTGGGCAATGTCATTGTATTTTCTATAGCTACAGGTCTGAAACCACTGATGAAGTGGGAACGCTAATGTGAGCACTAGGAGTACTCAGTCCTTTTGCTGGACTTGGAGAGCGCCCACGTGACCCTCTCCATTTAACACTGTTGACCTTTTCATTGTTCTCCTCTGTTGCCGCTGCCAGTGAAGCAGCATGGTAAGAACCATGGTATGTGGCTGGGCCAAAAAAATCTGGGGTCGATATGGCCTTAGAACAGCATTAAAAAAAAAAAAGAGAAGCAGGTGTAGGATAGACAGGCACATCTGTGCTATCTGATCAAGCCACTTCTGAAATTTGTTCAAGTGGCGAGTCAAGTAAATATGTGATAATATGTGTAAATGCAAGCAAGAAGTAAGTGCCCTTTAAGCAGGAGGTCCTACGTATAGCTTAAAGCTAGGGGTGTGCTTAAGTGTCACTAAGCACACCGAGTCATTAGTTAGAACTCTTTCAAGTGAAGATACTACAGACCATGATAAGGTGAACTTGGGTAGATCGGAATTAAATGATTAAAAAGATATCTTTTTGTGTTACCATGCTTCACCTGAGCATTGCAGTCCCATAAATGCTATCATCAGGAGTGTGTGAGTGCCTCCGGCATGTTGGTGAAGAGGCTGGGAGTTGAGAGTGTTCCCACTTGCTCTGGGCTCTGCATGGAGTCCCAAGCACCGCTGAGGCTGTGGTGGCACACAGCAAGATGTGGCTGACTGGCTGGGGGCAGAGGGAAATGAGACAAACAACAGCAAATTGGGAACATCCTAAGTTGCCTTGGGCATCGCTGTGATGAATGTGTTCCCATAAGCTTGGCCGTGACCCAAAGTCCAGTAGAGATGTGGCTTAAATCCAGTGATACAGATGTTTCTTACATGTTCATAGCCAAAAGGTTGTGAAGGAATGATTTCTCTCCTGTATAGAACAAAGTACAACTACATGTTCTCATTGCTGTATAGCTTCAATACCTTGTGTTCAAGCCTATCCTTTTTGCCCGTTGTTCTAGAAAGTACTGGATGAATGCCAAAACCTGAGATCCTGCCAACTCCTTGTCAATAGTCGGGTTTTTGGACCTGATCTGTGTCCAGGGACCACTAAATTCCTCCTTGTCTCCTTTAAATGCAAACCTAGTAAGTAATCCACATCAGGCAAATATGTTTTTGTGTGTGTTTTGTTGTTTGTTTTGGTTAAAATGCTGCTGCACAAGGCTTTGCATAAATCCATGTGAAGTTTTGAGACTTAGATTAATAGCAAATTCGTTTTTTCTGCTTTACCTTAGTTCTCCATTGTGTTTACAACTTCAGTGTCCTTGCTGCCAATTTAATGACCGGTGTAGTTTGGCAGAGTCGGATGTCAGACATCAGACTAGAAAGGAAAAATGTTTTGGAAATTATTTTTAAAGAGATGGCAATGATAATGTCATATTAGAAAGATAGAGCTGAACAGCAAAAACAGATGCTTGGGCCAAGGATCCGAGTTATGAAGAAGATACCATAATAAGGAATATGCAAAAACACTTAAGGAGGTAGGACCAAAGCTTTCAGAGATCTTCTGTTACTGCCTCTCATTTATAGAATAATGGCTGGAGGATACACATTCTGTAACTTTGTTACAGAATTTCATTGTAGAATCACCCCTATTCTGTGCAGGTAATTGACATTGCTATGTAAATGGGTAACTCCTGCCTCAAAGAGAATGCACTTTGTAAACATGAGAAAAGTGTAAGACGGATTAAGACAATCATCATGAGGTTTCATTTATTGGTGTTTTTTAATTGTTTTTCTTGTTGCTGTTGTATATGAGAATGAGCCCCAGTAGCCTGGGGGCTCAGCTTTTTTTGGCAGCTAATCCCCAGTGTGGCTGAAATGGGTCCCAAAGAAAATAGTTGAATGATGATTTATGGGTACGTTTACCAGCCAACTCAGAAATACCAACCCACCACTGAAGAAGAAAGCACAAAAGAGATTTTCTTTAATCAGCGCATTAAGATAGACATCATTGGTGGAATAGGAACAGGGGTGGCAAGCAAACTGAAGGGCAAAGGATTGAAGTCAGAGCAGAGATACGGGAATGGATAGGCAGGTGTTACCTTTGGCAAAGCACTGACAGAAGAACTCCCAGGGAGATTTACTGGGCCAATCATCAGGGGAAGAAAAGAGTCTGAAATGTAACATTTTTATCATCTTTTTTATTACCTTATAGTTTAAAGATATTTTTTTAACATGATGCAATTACTGCATTATTGATAGTAGATGGATTTGAAGATCATAGCTGTGTCTGTGTTATTCAAAATCTCTTTTCACTAATCCAAAGTGGATTGGGATCCTGTTTGTTACTTTGATAAGCTGCTTAATATTTTTCCCACTGGAAATGAGTGACTTTGAGTGTATAATATTCTCTGTAATCTGGATTTTAAAAAAGCTGATGAAAAGTTTATTTAACAGCAAGTGCTGCCTTCAGAACTGAGGAATAGTCCAGTTCCAGTGCAAATTACGTGATTTCATGTGACAGGAAATTTATATTTGTAGGTAAGATACCAATATTATTAGGCTTGGCTGTGGAAAACATCCTTACTGAGGAAATTACTGGCGTATAACTTCAAGTATGTTTTACAATCTCCTTGCCTTCAAGCAGGCATTTAAGCAATTGCCTTACTCCCTTAGTTTTTAATCTATTTAGAAACACTGTGTTTTCCTCTGTTGCTGTATCTCTGCAGAGGTCTCTGTTGTATTCCTACCTTTGTCTTACACCACTTGTGGGTTTTTTTCTGTTGTCTGCACTTCCATAGCATCCCACGGAGCGCAGCCGTACAGACACAGAGCCCCACTTTAGGCTATCAGCCCTTGGGTCACAGCCTCTGTTTTCTTGGCATGATCCTCACGGGTGTACAGCATGGCAGGTGCTTCTGCGGAAGTAACAATATGCAGCAGGTTAAGTATTTTTAAAAACGGTCTCTTTAGACTTAAACTTGTGGCTGCTGGTGAGCTCAAATGGAAGAAACTGGACTGTTACCCATTTTTTTATCTGTTCTATTCTAAATGAAACAATGTTTTCTTTATTGAATAGATAGGAGGTTTTTCTCTCTCCAGTTCCCCTACCACCAACACCCACACTCCACTCACTGGGATACCACTCAATAACAATAAGGTTTCCCTTTTCTCCTGCTCAGCTCAGGAACCTCCTTTTCCTGTTTTCATATTTTTGAAAGACAAAAAAAATGGAGCAGAATAAACTCTTCTCCCTGGCCTTATCTGCACTAAAAAGATTTGCCACCATACCTAGACCAGGAAGACTTGAGTGATAAAATGCTGCAAGCAGAGCAGGTGCTTAGGCCAGCAGGAGACCTCTTTGGCCAGATGGCAGATTTTAACCAGTTCCCTGAGAGGAATAAACCATGCTGTCTTGAAGACGATCTCACTGGCTTCCCCACCTCCGTGCTGAAAGCGCTGCCAGTATGCCTGTGCCAGCTGAGAAAGGGAGGGGGTGTATTTTTTCTCAGCCTCCCGATTCACAATGCTTTGTCAGCAAAACTCTCAAATGAGGCAGTGCTGGATAGTCTCACCCAGGGAAACTCACTGACCTTGGTGGAGCCATGCAAATGTAGCTGAGAGCACCGTCTGGCTTGGGATGCGTAGCCTGTCCCCATGCCTTTGTGCCTCCCATTCTTGGGCGCCCGCTCGGTGCTGTACGCGGTGGCACGGGGCGATGCCAGCCGTCCCCATGATTGATGAGTGGTCGGAGGCTCTCAGCGCTCAGGCAGGCATCTGAAGTAGGCGTAGAATGCAACATTGTCCCCGGGAGGGACAAAAGGAAAGGACGAGGCTTCTCCTACTGAGCAACGGGGGAAAGCGAGCCAGGAAATCGGGGGGGAAAGGGGGAGGCTGTTCCACTGGGAGAGGAGATTGGCAAAAGTTAACTTTTCAATTCCTTTCAAAAAGGAGCCAGAGGCCTTAGATAGTCATATGGGAGCAATTCAGTTGGAGGAAACACTCTGCTTTGCTGTTGGCTTTGTCTCTGGTTGTAATAGTGCCACATATCACTCGCAACAGAACTTGCAGAAAAGCTGTTTTCTGTCATGCTGCTATTTGCTATTAACAGTTCAGCCGAGTCAACTGCCTCATGCTACCATATTGTTATTTGCTTCTATTTTAGCTGAATACAAAACCAAATCAGCATGTGAAAACCAGGAACTGAAACTCCATTGTCAGGAGTCCAAGTTCCTTATCATCTACTCTGCTACCTATGGCAGATGGGCACACGAGAAGAACGTCTGCTCGACAGAAGTGGAGCGCATCCCCCCCTTTGGTATGTTTTTACGCTGTTGATAGACCTTCTCAAAGCAGGTGCACAGAGAAAGGGGCAAACGGATGGGGAGAAAACTTCAGGTGCAAGAGCAATGGCATTTTGAAAGCACCATTGATTGAAATATAGTAGAGATTATTTCTGAAGCTGGAACAAGTTGCCCAGTATGAGAGAGTAACATAGAGTAAGAAATGTAGCAAAGTAATAAACTTTCATATAGTTAATCAGTCCTTAGTACAGTTAACATCAAAAACTCTAGTTCTCTTGGCTGTCTTGAACTTAGGTGACTTATACTATCAGCTCTTTGCCTCTCTTCTTCCTTCAACTTCTGACAGTGATTAGGCAACCTGAGTGTCACAACACCTTATCTTACTGTTGCCACCTTCTCTGATTCCTGTTTCTGCCAGCTCTTCCTTGCCTCAAATGCAGCCTGTAAGGATAGTGTCCATAGGTCAGAGTCTGTTGCTTTAGATGCTGTTGTATGATCAGACTCCAAGACTGTGGTAGTGTACTAGAAAAGTAAATGTGCCAGGAACTTCTCTCTGGCATCAAGTCCAGCAGACAGGAATGTCCTATGTATGTAGTGCAAAACTCTCACCCTCCAAAGCAGGATGACTGCACGCAAACTGCTTCCTAGGGCTGCCCCCTGGCCTGTGCTAGCTCTTCAGCTCTGATGGGGAGTTGTTGAGAGGGTGCTGTTTGCCTGGGCCAGACGAGTGCAGGGACCATACTTAGCAGAGTGGAGCACTGCGTTGCAGTACCAGAAACATGCCCTGTCACTGCTGATTTACTAGTACAGGTGCATCCCAAAAATATATATTATACTAGTGTCACTATATTAGTAATGAATATATAAACAACATATTAATGTTGCTATAATATTCATATTACTTTGGTCAGACTGTGAGCACTTTTATAGAATCATAGAATTGTTATGGCTAGAAAAGACCTTTAAGATCATCGAGTCCACCCATTATCTAACGCTGTTGGGCCCCCTTCTAAACCATGTCCCCGAGCACCATATCTAGACACAGACCATTCCCTTTTGAATAGGTAGAAGAACGGAAAACATTGTAAGTAGTTGTAGGGTCTACATCGATACCCAGTCATTGACTTCACTATATAGTCTCAGCTGGTATTTGAAGAATGACTTAGGGCTCACTTTTTATCACTAAATATCTAAAATTATAGTAGCACATGGTTGTGACAATGCTTGATGCTTTGTATAAATATGTTCAGTGGTTGACACTGAAGGTATGAAGGTAAATTTTCATGCCACGGAGAAGGCCAGCACAACATATGTGTGCTGTT
Organism: Charadrius vociferus; assembly: GCF_000708025.1. NCBI lineage: Eukaryota > Metazoa > Chordata > Aves > Charadriiformes > Charadriidae > Charadrius > Charadrius vociferus. The sequence continues at coordinate 877,375 of NW_009646936.1, read as the reverse complement.
CAAATCCCTTAATACCATACAGGGGAGGACTTGTATGACTGATGCCAGCTCTGTGCGAAGGCTGAAGACGACTCCTAAGAAACATGCTAGAAGTGAAATCTATAAGAAGCTTCTCTGAACATCAAGAAGAGATCAATAATTAGTCTTAAAAGCCATTTGTCTGCAAGCCAATGTTTCTGTTTATTTATATAGATATTATTTAAAATGTACTGGCTGAAAATTTTGATCTGTTCTTAGACAAGAATCTATTTAAAATTGCCAGGTCTGTATTTCACACTGGCTGTCTTGTGTGGTCCTTCACACAGACTTCAGCTCTGCCTGTCTGTTGTGTGGAGGAAACATTTTAGCAGGTTTCTGACAGACCCATACATCCTTCATGATGGTGGCATTAGTCTATGATGCAAGGCAGAGCAGAGAGACCTCAGTTGGTGGAGAAGGACTGCCATCATACTTATTTGTTGCACTCTATTCACCTCTGGAAATCGCTCACTTGCCTCTAATGCCAGCACTTACAGTTCATAGATCAGAACACTGCAAAGGCTTCTTACGGGATACAGTTTCCCAGGACAAGTAGAGAAAGAATTTGCAACAGCAACAAACTCTCTGCTCTGGCCCCCTGCAGATGAGCACCTTTTGAGCAACACCCTGGCTGTTGCTGGTTTTGAGTTCTGTAAAGCAACCTAAAACTGGGGTAATAAGAGAGAGCGTAAAACCTGAGACAAACACAAGGTAGATCTATAGAAGGTAGATCCTTGTATAGATTTCCCATTGCTTAATGAAAGTGCTTGGCCTCTTCTGTATGGTACCAGTAACACTCTGCAGTGAGTATAATTTTCAAAAGCACCTATGGGGCTTGGGAGTACACGTTCAGTTATCACAAAAGACTTAGCAATTAAGAACCAAATCCAACTGACTCCAGATCTATCCATCTCGAGCTTAAATCTTATCTATGTTGTTATTTAAGCACATACAGATGTGAGTGGGTGCATGATTAGACTTTTTAAACATCTGTGTACCTTTCTCTCAGGGAAAGCAGTGGTAATTTGAATGTCAATGTGATTTTAACAATTTGAGACAATTTAGAAAACTAACTTCAGCTGCTCTTCTTTCCTGAATCAGAGCCCACGTACTTGTATATGTTTGCACCAAAAGCTAAATCTGCGCCAACACATATCCATTGTTATTTCTACCCACGTTTGTGCATCTCAGCCTAAAGGCAGTGCTTGAGCCCTTCCATTTCTTTCACAGCATCACAGGGAAACTGTGAGGCATTTTTTTATTACTATGCAGAAGAGAAGTTATCTGTAGGTCCTAATTACAAGTATAGAAAGTCTCTGTTAAGCTCAAGAGTTTTGCATCTACCATACTTGATATGGTCCTGCTAGGAGTACTGGGTATGGAATTAATCAGATACTTCTCTGGGTTTTGGTGACCTCATGTTGCATGTAATATAGCGGATAAGCAATTAATGACAAACACACTTTGAACTGAGTGTATTCTGAACTATGACTTTTCTGTGAACAGTCTATCAAATCAGCTGACAGATTTTCAGAGCTTTGCTTCAAAGGGAACACAGGAAAACGTAAAATTTCTTTAGCATAAAGGCTCTTCTCCATATAGGAAATAGAGTATATAAATGTATCTGTGGTACTGGTGGTATCCGTGTGGCCTCAGAGCACTTGTAGAATCCTGAGTCTCAGCTCAACGTTTAGCATGAGTGCCTGCTCTTGGAACCAGTTTTCTGAGCCAGTTTAGTAATGTAAATCGGGTGCCATTTTCAATGCAGAGGAGGAAGAAGAGCACTGGCATCATGGTGTCACACCTGCTAGGTAAAGCCTTTACAATAGAGTTGTCCTCTGGTCTGGTTAAGTCTTGCCTACCCTAGGCAATGGGACAGCTTTAGCACAAGACAAAGCCAACTGAAAAGCCCACACAGGATGGGTTATGGGAAACATAAATTCGTGTCCCTGTTCTGATTCAGATAATGAGAAGATTTGAATCTGGGTAAAAATTTGAACTACTGAGTACAAAGAAACTCTGTAACGTGTACTGTAGCTGATAAGACAGCACTACTTCAGTCCCAAGACTGATACCTAATTACATATGTAATCTTTCATTTCAAAATGTTTCTTACTTCTGTTAAAAATGACCAGCAACAGAAAGCTGCGCTTAGAACAGCTCGTCTTTCTTGATGCTGTTTGGGGGAGTGGGAGGATTTGTCAAAGAATGTGGAATTTCCATATAAGATCACTATAAAACATTTTTCCTGTTTTTTATCACTTTCACCATCAAACTGAAATACAGTATTTTTACCTGGTCTTGCTCTCCGACTTGTCATTGGGGCCATTCATTCGTATGAGTGGTCACCTTTGCCCACTTCAAAGAACAGTATGTAAAATCTTGTCTCCAGGCATTTTAGGATATTTTGCCTTCAGGAAAAGTTTATTCTACAAAGTGAGCTTGTACATAAGTAACAGAGTTCATTGAAGCACAGGGAATTATTTCCATTATAAGATCTCTGGATCATTGCAGGAAAATAAAAAACTCCAAGCTGTGTCCTGCTTCTGCAGCTGTTCAAATGACTGGCACAGAATTTACAGAAAGTAACTTCCCTGTTTTACTAAGATTATCAGGAACTTCACAAGAAAAGTAAAACTTTTGTGGGTGCAGTTTTGTAGCAGATGGTTCTGCTCAGAGGAATCTATTGTGCCCAGCACCAAAGCAGGAAACTGTAGCAGTTTGTTCCTGTTTGAGTTACTGCCTTTTGTGACATATTGCTTCTTTTATGTTTGTACTAATGTGCATAAGGAAAGAGAAAATTTATTGGCCAAAAGAAGCTAAGGAGTTGTGCCAGAACAGGTTACCATAGAGAGTATAAGGAAGATTCAGGTCAACAAATACTTCTCAAATCATAAATTACTCTTGTTAATACATGAAGGTACTTGAAGGAAGGCTTGGTAGTGGGTTGCCTCCAGCTGTAACTTGCAAGGTAGAACACTAAAATGTCCTTCCCAGAAATTTCACCTGGATGTGCATTGTCTGGTCAGATGTGCGTTCCCTCAAGCACTAATGACCAGCAGAGCCCGGAATCACATATCTTCGTTGTTGGAAGGTAGGGTCCTTTCCAGCACAGCCCTCTCTTTCACCTGTTCCCACTTCTGGGAGGTTGAGAGGAAAGGTGGAGAATTCAGGCACTCTCATCACAGCTTGCACCGTGGCATGGCATACCCTGGGGCTGGGTTTTGTCCTAATTCCCTCTTTTCAGTGAAGTGGCATTCAGCTAAGAAGAAGGGGTGTTAGCAAGTAAAGAAAGAGAGATTTCCGAAATCCTGTAGGTACCTTCCAGCCCAACAAGGTGTCATGCCTTTGTTATATAACAGGTTGGGGTTTTTTTTTTGGTATCAGTATTGTGGACAATTCAAAGGGCCTATATCTCTTGTTCACTAGCAGTGATTGAAAAGCTTTCGGTTTCTTTCTCTTACTAAGAGATGTAGATACCTCCTAGTGTGAGTCAGTCTCTTGTACAGGTCTCTTGAGAGCAGATGTAAATGAAGTAAAGGTACAAACCGCTGTAGGCAGCTCTGGAAATGCTTACACTCTGAAGTTATTAGGTTCATGCTAGCTATAGAGTTCTAGGTGCCATAAAACACAAACCATGCAAGTCGGCCAAAATTTAGGAAATGCTGGATGTTGAAGTATAGGCACTTCAAGGAGCACTTAGTCAATTAACAGGAACACTGAGCCCAGTCTTCTGCTGGGGGAAGAAGCAAGAGCTTGTAGCTCAGAGCTTTCTAGACTGCAGGTATCACTGGTTCAAGGTCTGGGTATACCCTTCCATTCCTGAGCGTCATCTGTTTAGCATATATTTACTGCCTAACTGTGGGGCTGATTTGAAAGACAAGCCCTGTGGGCAGTCGGGCGAGTGACAGGTTCCAGAACGGAAGAAACCTGAGGCTGCAGAGCAGTCATTTTAGTAACACAGCATAGGACCTCTTACAGGGACACCGTGAAAGAGGAAATGTGTTCCAGCTGTGAAGGCAGAGAGATGGTGTAAGCAGGGTAGATGCAGAGGCACTGTTCTCTAGCAGGACCAGGGCTCAGGGATGTGAGGTAGGTTCACATCTCCCTTTGCACCTTCTGCCACTAGTGCCTTGACACTTGGGTGTGGGAAACAACAGTCAACTGAATTTTATGGGTGCAAAAGTAAGGATAAAATTGTTCAGTTTTGCTTCCACTGCAAAAATCCTCAAGTCAACTCTCTGTGTGTACAGACACCACATATGAAAAATCCCTTGTCTGTGGCAGCCTGAGCAAACTGGGAAGCTTAGTAGGTGTTTTGGGCCCCAAAAGGTGCCAGTAGGAGCCATTGCACCCCTTGGCCCCAACAAATCTTGTCAAGACAAAGCTCCCCCCAAAAGAAATGGTGTTCAAAGCAGTGGCAGGATAAGAAGCGATTGTTAGAAGGGACGGAGGGAGCAGCCACCGTTTTTAGAGTCCAGTTTACTTTCTGCTGTGGTGAACAGGGAAGGTCACGTTTGGCTGAGCAGCTGTTTGAAGTTGCTTGGAGCACACTCAGACGCACATCGCTTCATCCATTAATGTTTTCTTTACTAGCAGATCAGGGGTTTTCTTGTGTATAGTTCTTTCTAGCTTAGATTTTTGAACTGTTTGGAAAAGTACACTTGGCACTCGAGTCTAAAATAAGCCGAGGAACTCCTGCCTGTGAACATGCGGACCCAAACGGTGCAAAACAAAGCAATGAGCGTTTGAGCAGAGGGAGTCTGGTTCCTGCTGCCGCCAGCGAGTGTGGAGCTCCACTTATCTCTTGCCCTTGGTGCTGGTGCTGGCAGATGGATCCCCCACTCTGTGCATATGCACATGCATGAAGGAGAGAAAGACCAGGGTTGGTTGGGGGTTTTTTTGTGCAAAATACTTACAGACTGAATTCTGAACTCAGAGCCGCTTGTAAATAAAACCAAGCAATGGGCTAATCTCATGCAGGCTCCGAGGGCCTCACAACAGGCGCCGCAGTGAGAGGGAGAGAGAGGGTGCAGCTTTTCAGAAAGCCTTGGTGCTCTGATCACTTCTAAGGAATGGCCTGTGCTGACAGCAAGTAGTATTTTTAGCGTATCATACTGCCTTGTTTACTGACAATACTTGGACTGGAATATAAAGGTATCGGCAACACTTTTCATAAGTGCCGCTGATCATATTGTGTGTTTTTGCTAGAATCAGTGGTTCAAATGGCCCTTTTCTGATGCATAGGCAGGACCCTGTGTGCCATGCTCTTGCATAAATTACCATATTATTATGGTAAATTTCTTTAGGAGTCTGCAGCCTTAGCTTGCTCCAAACTCCATAGTTCCCCCTTGTCAGTTCTTATCCCCAGAGCTGATATTTGGGCCCCACAAAGCACAAGCCATCACGATTTGGTAGTGTGAAATCTTTGCTTTCAGTTGATTTTAAAAGCAAGCTCCGTATTCTTTTGCGGGTAGGCACAGCCCAGAAAGCATAAAGCAGCATAAGCCGGCAGTGTGGGATGAAAGCAAGAAGCAACTGGGCTCCAGGATTGGAGTGACAGATTGTGGAGGGATTTCTTTTTTTGGGTGCCCTGGTCCTTCACCAGCACGTTACTTTTTATGTCATGCAGGTCTACATTTGAGACACATCCGCTACCCCCCCATGTCTTGAGGCTCACCCTGTGCGTAGTGATGTGGGAGAAGACGGCGGTTAGTAACGTTTGGAGCGGGTGTGACAGGATCCTATTGCCAGAGCTTGGCACAAGATGCTCAGGCCAGCTCTGGCTGCTCCATCACCTGCAGGTCTTGTGTGGCAGGGTGGAAAGAAAGGAAAGGAAAGGAAAGCTCCTCCTGTCTGAATTGAGAGAAGCTTTAAGAAACCAGAAGACAAATTGCTTCTCATTAAAGCCTGCATGATTTATGGCATGTCATTTGCATGCCAAAACTTTCCTAAACAAAGCTAATTAGGGAGCTGAAAGAACCTTTCCTCCCGAAACAAGGCTTTCTACTCTAACTGTTAAATAGCTGCAGTCAGATTTGATAGTTGATTACTGCATTAAGAACCTCTTCTTGACACCCGTGTCTCCATGCCATCCATATAAGTGTCTGTTTCAAAAGATCCACCAACAGTCTTGGTGTGTAACAGACAACTTTGGGAGAAAGGCGTGAAGAATGGAGTGTTTTCCCAGCCACCCATCGCTGCCTTTTCTGCCACTGCTGGTGGATGCCACCAGCCTTCTAGCATGCTGGGAACGTGCCTTTCGAGAGGCAGTTTATTTTAAACGTATGGTACCAATTTACCAAGCCCCATAAATGTATGTGTAGCTCAAACATTGCTTAGATATTCAGAAAGAAGACACATTGCATATTTATGTTCATCTCCTGGTTGGTGATTGCTTCGGGACCGTTCAGTGGGTCCATTCACTCATTCACTCAAAATGCAGCACTGACTGAATCCTCCTCTCATTCAGACCCTGCAATAAGGTGTTTGACCAGAAGGAGGGTAAGTTATTCCTGGCGTGAGCTCTGCGTTGCCGCAGCTGGATTGCTATTAGACCCCAAGCAAGTTTGGTTGAAACTAGCTTGAGCGTCCCTTCAGCACACGCCGATTCTTCTGACTTCAGTACAGATATACTTCTGTAATGTCTGCTTGTGGGAGATCGTACGGATGAAGCTGCAGACGTTGGAAAAAGTGGCCTTCGGTACTGAGTACACAGAATTCCTCCAAGCTGAAATCATTGCTCAGCTGGTATCGTAGCTGCCAGGAGAGCTAGTGGGGAGATGGCAAAGAAGCACATAAACCAGAGAGAAAAAAATTGAACATTTTTTGATTGAATTGTTAAAAGCCAAAATTTTGTTAGACCACAGGAAGCTGTTAAATGGGGGGGGTGGGGGTGGGTGGTGGGTGTTATATGTCTTTCTAGTTGATATCTGCGGTGTCCTGCAAAAGCAAGCCAGCCTTGGTTTGCATTTACTCACCTGTGACACCACACAAGCCTTGGGAAGTTCTCCAAAAACTGGCCTGCCAAGAGCCTGCAGGCATGTGATGACTGGCTCCTCAGGTAGAGGAGCCAAATCCAACATGGATATAGATGATAAGAAGCTATTAACTCCTACAGAAACATGAGCAAACATCTACCAAAGGCAAAATGAAACATGTACTCGCCGTATCACTGGATTTGTAGAAAACCATCAGCACAACAGACTCCTGTTTTTTAAGACACTGAGTAGCTCCCAGGGCAGGAAATTTTGTTGAAAACATAATTCAGTTTGCCAGATTGCTGTTGTGTTCCCAATCCATTAATTTATGAATCATCTGATAATTCCTCCTGATATTCTTCAGTTGTTTTTGTACTTGCCAAAATAAGCTACTTGGCTGCCTAAAATGTCCACCCAAATATATCCTTACTCATCTAAAATCAGCAGGGAGGAAAACTAAAATGTCTGAGTTACTGAATCAGAACTGCCCAGTGTTTTAGGTCAGCCTTCCCGGCCTGCCCAGCAGCCTCCCGGGACACATGGACATTAGGATTTTAGGTCTCTGAAAAGACAAAGGATGAGTTGCTCTCCCGAAAATCCATATTCAAAGGTAGCCCATGAGCCTTTTGCCAAACAAACAGATCAGGCCAGTATCCCCCGATGGCTCCGCTCAAGTATATGATTTATTTAGTGCCGGTGTCAGGGGATTAAGTCCAAAAATTACAAATCTGCCCCATTTTCACATATTAAATGCTAATCTTCTTTGTCAAGAACTCCAGTCTCAAACCTCCTCTTTCTTTTCAGACAAGACTGATTTGGGGAACCTTTGGGCTGTCTTTGCAAACACTGTTTCTCCTTCCTCTAAAGAGACAAATGAGCTTCAGCACTTGGAAGGCGACAAGATGCCATTCTTGTCTGAGTTTTATTATAGGAAGGAGAACTGTTTTAATGCCCAGGGAAATACGTGTTCAGACCTCTAGAGTGTCCCTGCCTTGGAAGACTAGAGTGAGAAATATCTATCATCCACAGAAAGTCACAAAATGTGTGAGGTAATGCTGACTGGGAGCAGAGAGCTTCAGAAAAGTATTACTTACTCCAGACTTGTCATTTCTGTTGTCTTCCTGTTTAGAAACCAAAACTGAGGGGTGTTTTTGCTTTGTGGGTTGGAGTTTAGCACATGCGGATACTGGGAATTCAATCAATCACATCTAGAGACAGAGATATTCTTTATTCTTATTCTTCTAAAAAAACCCAACGGTGAGTGTAGATGTGAGCAAGGCAGGTTTTCACACAAGGCACATGCTTCTTGCTCAGTCCACAGCGAGAGGTTCAGCAATCTGTACTCTCTTCATCCGCAGTCAGGGGTAGTTTAGGCTGCTTTGAAAATTACGTGGGTTACCTCATGTAATTAGGGCATGAAGGCAGTGCAGTTTAGATGCCATTGAGGTTGCTTTAGGCATGTGAACTTGGCTCGTGGTGGCAGCCTTACTAGAACAGCCTGGAATTTGGTATGGGAGGAAGAAGCCAAATGTTTCCCTAGTTAAATATTGAGCCCATTTTGACCTCTTCGCCACGGCAGAACGGCTCCTACCAGTGTAATAAAGCAAAATCTACCTTTAGTACACCAAACTTCACTGTAGACCTAGCTGTTGCCCCACACAAATATTGATCTCACCTGACTTGAACTTAAATTAGGAATTCAGTCAAGTCATCTCAATAACCCAGGGACCAAGAGAAAGACCTGCAAACAGCATTGCTTCTCTCTTTATTTGCACACTCATCTTGAGATGGAATAGATGGAGAGCTATTTTGATGTGCTTATTTTTTCCAAGTCATCACGAAGGGAACACAGAGGTCTTACACTGGGCACCTTGTTTGGAGCTTGACGTGAATCTTACTGCAACCTTAGTATGCACCTGGAGGTCAGCATGAGGTAGTTAGCTTGCTGCAAGTTCACATTTTCATTGCAGCCGACTTCCTTGCATTGACAGGTCTTAATATTTAATTCTGACATCCTGCTTAGGCAAACATGTGCCTGAAATCAATAGCACATTTGTATCTGTAGTCGTGCATGTAGCAGCTATCATTTCTGATAACACCAGTGTTGCATAATTATTGTATGTATTTTTCTTTCAGACTGTTTGTCTTACACGGCGCTAGAAGTTTTATCAAAAAGGTGTTATGGGAAACAGAGATGCAAAATCATTGTCACTAGCCGGGATTTTGGAAGTCCGTGCCTACCTGGAGTGACAAAATACCTTAACGTCAGCTATGCATGTGGTAAGAGCAAATGCATAATCATTTTAAAGCCCTCCTTCTGGTTGCAGAGGAAAACAATGGCAAAGGGTGCACACATACCGGAGACACACACACATGCACACAGAGGCTTCCTAAATCTCCCCTTCCTTTTAGGATAGGAAGTTTGCGATGTAGCCATACAAGAACAACCAAAATATCTGAACAATCCCGTGGGCAGAGGTGCACCTAATGTAAACTCGGGCATTAAGGCTTTTTTTCTATAAAAATGCAATTGACAATAAAATATAAAGTATGTGTTTTAATATTTTGAGAAGTACTGTCAAAATAAGAGAGTCTGTTCTACAGAACTGACCTGCAACAGAGCTAGGAAGAATAACCTGGCATTGCCTGCCATCAGTGCAGGTAAAGCAGTCCAGCATAATTGAAGCACTGTATACAAGCCCAGTCCTGAAATCTGATTCACATGAGCACACCTACAGCCTTCAGCCTTGCAGAGGGATTTCCTTTCTCATGGACAAAGTCTCACTAAAAGTAAAGGTCTGGGGTTATACATGCCTTGCAGGACTGAAGCCTACTTCAGCTGATTCCTCAGACAAGAGGGAATGATTTTCCATACTGTTTACCATAGGCTAATATATATATTTACATCAGGGGAAAGCAGAATTCCCTACAGTTCTTTTTCTTAAAAGCAAAGACTGGGGGACGGCGAAGCGTAGTATCGATAAAGGTGAGACAAAAGTGGTTGCAGAACTTCAGTGTAGCGCCTTATTTTGGTATTGCGCACGTTTAGGAATGGTTGCGTATTTCTTAAGCCTCAAACAGGTTTCCTCAGGCTCTGCTCTCTGCTGCTGGATAGCTGTGGGTTGGAAGTGTGAGGGTCAGGGGTGGTTGTCTCTCACACACCTCTGCTTCAACCAGAGGATGCGTAAAAGCTTTTTCACCAAGTTACCGCTCTGCTTACTATGCGCCGCTTGGAAAGCTGCCAGCCCTGCTCCTTTCTGGCTATTTCTGGTCTGTAGGGAGTCACAGCAGTAGCTCCACGGGGACATATCATAGAGTCCTTTTGCTGCATCTCTAGTGAGTAATGGTCAAAGGGCACAGGTTATCTGAGACGTGCTTTTGGGAGCAGCAATGTAGGATTGATTACCAGATCACCGTGTACCTGAAGATCAGAGGAAAATGAGCCCCGTCGGCTTCCTTGCTGGCATGAGAGAGTTTCTTTTTCAGTCTCCCCATGAGTTAGTTGTCAGGTGAGAGGCATTGCAGTAATTCAGCTTTATATTGTGGAAGAGAGCTGGAGATCTGCCTTTGCAATAATACATTATATTATTGTGCAGTTGCCTTCATGCTGTAGTAACTTTATGAATGAGTTAATGGAATTCTCTTTAATTAGAGTGAGGATAATTACAACAGATCATTCTTTCCTGCACATCTGTGTACTAGAAAACCAGCGTATGTTTGTTTGCAGTGAGGTTATGCATTCTGTTATTTAGTGGAGTGGTTTTGCAGAAACACGTGGATAATAAATATTGGTTTTGTGTGTTGCTGGCACATTTTGAAGTCTTTGTCTTCTGCCAAATCCTACTGAGCTGTGCAATCTGAAGCATTAGCCAATGATTTGCAGGTCTAATTATTTTACAGATCATCTAGTGAACATGGGAAGAGTTTGGGCATATTCCAGAATGACATTTTACATTCTTTCCCCTCACTAGAAGATCCCTGCTAACCTGATGGTTCCCAAGATAAGGTAAATAGGCCTCCCCGTGAAGTGACAGGAGCACAACAGAGCAGACTGTGGTCTCAGAGGGCTGTGCCACACTTAATGGTCTCAAATGTGAAAAAGATCATCCTCCCCACCTCAGTGGTCAGCAACCATTTAGGGCTAGTGTGTCTGGCTGCATTTCTATTTTTGCAGTTAATTCCTGCTAGTAAAATCGTAGCAGGAGCTGGTTTCTTGCAGTCTCAGCACCCCCAATGACCTGCTCAGCATCATCTCCTGTCTGCACGAGGTGACATCAGCTGGCTCTTGCTGAGGCTGGACTTCAGGAGCATCTCAGGAAACAGCTTCTGATGCTGTGTGTTGTATCTGCACTCCCTGGATGCCATTCAGAGTCCGTCCGTGGGCTGCCTTTGGCAGCTTGCGGTAGGTGACTGACTCCTACCCTACTTTACAAAGTAGTGCTGGCACAAGTTGTAGTATAGATGTGATTATCTTAATAAAAATTCCTGGTGCTGGTACCAGTTATTTTGCTAAGCGACCTGATTCAGCCTATCCTAGTTAAAGTCCTTGTGTCTGAAATGAAGCCGTAACGAAAATTAACAATACAAGCAGTCAGGAGCTTTTTTTTGTGCATGCCATTTTGAATCAAGCATCCCCCTACAACAGATATTTGAATGGCATATTAAATAGCTGTTCAAACCCAATGGGAAACCGTGGGGAAGGGATTCAGTCCTGTAGCAAGCAAAGTCCTGGGAAGTTCCCCCTGGGAAGGGAGCAGGAGGAGTATCAGGACAGGTGAAGGAGTCCCCTCGTGGGCACCAGGCCATGCGACAGGAGCTTCAGGTCACACCAAGGCACTGGGGAGCATGCGTCCTCCCGCGACATTGTTCGTAACATGTGCACATTGTTCGTAACAGCCAGGCCTGCAAATTTGGAGCGCAGTCTGAAAACAAACCAGCCTGCTCACTGTCTGCCTCACGCACCAACAAAAATATTCTGCCGCTGGAAAACAGTTAAGAATTACGATGAGGTACAAGCCAAAATAGAAATGAGCTCATTCTCCTCTATCTCTGTTGGCCTTCTATTGCAAACAGGAGCTAAGAGTCCCAAAAAAATTCCTTCATCAGGAAAGGAAACAGCTATGACTTTGAGCCCACACACAAAGAAAAGTTCTGCTCAGAAAGAAGTGCTATTTTTAGTTGTTTTTCAAATGAAAACTATGCTAAGCCCCAAACCTCAGTCTCCTCTGTTCCATGTAACTTTCCTTAACACTATTTATTGGCAAATGGTTCTATGTGGGATAGAGGTGAGCTTCATACCTGAAATTTCTTCCTTTTTTTCCTCCGTCACACCAGTCTGAAAATCAATCAATCTGCCTTCACATAGTACAGGGGACAGTGCCAAGATCTGGGTATCTGAAGGGACCATTCATCTAACACAGAATACGTGCAGTCTCGATGTCTGCGTGATGCACCTGCTTTGTAGCTCTTTTAATTATTTTAAGATTGTGAAAACTTACCAAGGGAAAAAACTAATGAAATGAGAAGGACACAGCCCGCTGCCACCCAGCTCATCTCTTCCCATCCTGAGCACCTTCCTCCCCTGCGACCATTCGTCTGAGAGGCTTTGCACAGGATGTCACACAAGACTTTAAACATTTCTCTGAGAATTACAGTGAATTATCCTCATCGAGAAACAGTATCTAGATGCAGTTTAGCATCTGACTGTAGGCCAGTCCTGAATTTGTAGGCCAATTTTGTCTCCTGTCCACTGGTTGGCACACCCCTTATGGAATGGAAAACAAGGGGGCGGGTCCCTGTGCTGTGTGCAGCTGCAGTGATGTTCCTGGAGCTCCACACAGGCTGGTGTGTGAATCCGGTCACGGGTCCAGAGCTGCCCTTACTAGTCCCTAGCAAGAAATCGCAGCATTATCTGTCCCCATTGGTGTTTAGGTGAAAATTGCTGTCTACCTGTGCATCCCATCCCTCAGGCTTGCTCTGCCTGCCGCACTTGCCCTTTTCTCCCTTCCCTGCCCATCCCACCTTCCTTTCAGTCTTCTTCCCAGTTACATTATTCCCACGCCCACCTCCTGTTCCTCCTCCCCAGTGCTAACCCTGTGAGCAGCACGCTCTGCCACCATCCCCTACTAGAGCATCCTGGTGCCGTGCCTCCTGGTGCACCAGATCTGTGGGGGTTTGTGGAGGGAGGAGGACGTGTCACTGAGCACAGCCCTTCTCCTGAGGCTCCCGCACAGGCAGGGCGCTGCATTTGCCAGCTGTTGGGGTTAGAGTATCACTAGGTTAGCACAAGTCAAGGCAACGCAGTGGTGGCCACCCCAGCCGGGACTGGTACGGTGGGGATAAGCAGCCTGGGGCTGCACCACGCACCACCTCTGCAAAGGCTCCTGACCTCCGGGTGTGAGGGAGCATCTCTGGCCACCGAGGGAGCTCAGGCTGGCTGCAGTGCTGCGGCCAGGCTTGCACACTGGCAGGACTGGCACTTGCCTGTGCTGGCTCTGGGCATAGCCACCCACTCCGATCTCTGGCAGTGGAGCCACCTGCTCCGGTCCCTTCAATACCACCCCGTTAATAAACCCAGGGTTAGCAGTGGGATTGGCAATTAACTGGGGATCTGGTGCCTGAAACTAACAGTACACAATTTGTCCTTTGTCTTTTCAGTTCCTAAATTTATCCTCACAGCTGTCAACCCCCTGGTCACTGATAGCAAGTCTTCTGTCAAACAGAACGATGGTACGTACCATCAAAAAAATACGGTGTGCTGCTTTCCTTTGTCTTTGATTGAAACGACATTTTACCACTGCAGAGCTTTGTCTGAGGGAATTGGGACAAGGTAATGGAAAGCCTGCTGAAATAGCTGCCCTTCCCCTTGGAGGGCAGTGTGACGGGCCAGGAGCAGGATGGGACCCACGTGAGCACAGTCCTACTGTTACAGCAACGCTGCGAAACAAGTGACCCATCCAGACCCACCCATAACCAGCGTGCTGTCTTGCAACATTGATTGAACCATGGGAAAAGTGAAACTGCAGTTGTTCCAGGGTGAAGAGTCTTTTAAGAGTTATGCCAACACCTGCTCTTCTTAAAAGCAAATGAAATTAATGATGTGGCTAATGCGTATTCACTGTCATCAATAACGGGAGCGTACTGCAGTGATTGGGCTGGGAAGTCCATTTAAGAGCTGTGAAACTTAAGTCTGATAAGGCTGCCCAGGGAAGTGGTGGAGTCACCATCCCTGGAGGTATTTGAAAGACGGGTAGACGTGGTGCTTAGGGACATGGTTTAGTGGTGGTTTTGACAGTGTTAGGTTGATGGTTGGACTCCATGATCTTATAGGTCCCTTCCAACCTAGACAATTCTATTATTCTATTATTCTATTAAATTATTTCTGAAAGCTTAATGGGAATAGGCAAGGCAATTTCACTTGGTAATAGATTCTTTTAAATAATTTTGCCATTTTATTGATATTCAATATTTTCGATACTTTGTTATTTATACTTTATTTCAGTATTTTTTTTTAATTATCAAACATTGTTTGGTCTAATATTCTGCAAATTCCCTATGGCACAGCACTGGTGTGCCTGTGTTTTAGACACACTTCTTAGTTCGAAAGTTATTGGGTGAGTATCAGCTTAGTGGCTTCATCATCTGTGATATGATTGAATTTGCTTTCCCTCCTCGTGTCACAGGTGTTGACCTTGATCCAAAGGAATCAAGACTTCCAAAGAAAGATGGAACTATTGTTAGCAACTCCTTGGCTACGTTTGCATACATTAGAGGTAGGAAAATGAGGCTGAGATTGTTTGGTTCATTAGATTGTGGCATTTTGGGAAAAGGGAGGGTCACCTCGGAAGGTCACAACTGGTAACCCCATGTTTATAGTAACGGTATTATTACAATATAATCACAGTCTTGTGGCTGGGACAATTGCAGCATAATTGATATTTATAGAATATTTTCCATCTAGAAGGATCCAAACTCTTTTAGAGACTACAGCCAAGATTTTTTTTTACTGAATATTTTCAATGGGGACTGTTGGTTGTTCAGTACTTTTGAAAAACCTGATCCTGATCTGGGAGCAGCGCTGGAGACATCCATTTTTGGAAATGGGGGTTTGCATACATATAAGGATCGTTGAGGGGCATTAAAAAAAAACAAAAACAAAACCACCCAACTCAGTCATCTCTGGTATGACACATGGCAGGTTTTGTGACTTAGCAACACTAAGGCAAATTTTATTTAGGCAAATAAATTTGTGATCACCAGATCTCTAACACCATAGGAAATGTCGTGAATTTTGGACGCAAGCAAAGGCTGATGTTGAGAAGCAGTTCTGGAGCTAAGATTGCTGCTCTTCTAGAAAAATGGCAAGAACCATGCAGCTGTCAAGCATCATCCCACAGCCTTTGCAAGGTCTTCCCCCACCAGCACGAAGGGTGGCTGCAGCCTGCTGGCACGGCGAGACAGACTGTCCCTGCCGGCAGCACCCAGCTGCCCCCAGCAGCTCTCCCCAAACCCCCAGACCCCACCATCCCGAGACCTCTGAGCAACCCCCCAAGCAGCCAGGGTTGGTTTTTACAACCCATGGAGAAAGGCCATTTCCACGTCTGTCTCACTTGTTGCTATACTGAGAAGTGATCTCAGACTATGTCAAGGAAGAAAAATGCTCCCTACTCAGCCTGGCCTGGAGATGCTGCCGTGGCTCCACGGAGCCCAGAGGTGCTCTTCCCATGCCCCCTCTTCATGAGGGTAAGGCCCATTTTGGCAGGATGGCTGGGAAAAAAAAAAAAAAAGGGGGCATGCTTCTTCTAGCTGGTTGAGAATGCTAGTGAGCTGCTAATAAAAAGATGGGATAATGTTGTTATTTTATAATGATACTAAGAGGCTGGGATTTTTGCACAGTAACTGGAAGAGGCAGAGAAGGCAGTGTTCAGACTGCAAATGGGGGCTGGTTTTGGTGCATGACAGAAAAAGCCTCCCCACCCTCAACCATTATGGCTGTGTAATGCGAGGTGCTTCGGAAATGGCAGCTGATTTTTTTTTGTAGCTAGCCTTTGGCAGAGTTTGTAAAGTGTTTAAGGACTGGCTTTCTGATTTCAGATCACTCTGAAAGAGCCGCTCTCCTGTTTATGTCCAGCGTTTGTGTGGGATTAATCTTCACGCTGTGTGCTTTGGTGATCCGCATGTCGTGCTCAAATGACTTCCAGAAATTGCACAAAAAGGAGGAGCACTTGGTGCCAGAAAGTGACGGAGCGTACGAGAACAGTGAAAATGAGGAGGAGGAGGAAGATTCCTCCGATTCAGATGTCCAGGAGGAGATAGCGGGACTTTACAGACCTTCTTACTCAGGTTATAATTCAGCAGAGGCAGCAGAACTGGCCGAAAGGATAGAGCGCAGGGAGCAGATCATACAAGAAATTTGGATGAACAGTGGTTTGGATATGACACCTCCTAGAAATATGAATACGTTTTATATTAACGAACAATAAATGGCTTATTTTGGATGACGCCCTAGCCCTTTTTTTTAAAAAAAGAAATGTACCTTCTGTGAAGGAACATTTGTATCAGTGCATATAATTATTTGTAAAGTAAGAAGAAATATATGCAATAAAAGGAGAGTTTCAAACCCTTGACTGTCTATAAAAATCATTCTGTGAAAAACACTTTCACAAGCTTTCATAGTTTTATGCTATGTTACGTTTTCACTGTAATTTGGGATCAACTACCATATGCAGGTTAAGGAATATTAAAAAAAAGGAGAAAAATATTTAAGCAGCATAACATGGAGAAACAACTTCTGCATTAGGATATGGCACTTGTAACCAGTTAGCGTGTTGCAGCTCATAAGTTACACGAGAACATGCGCTATTGATGAGAAATATGAGTATTATTAATATCAAGAGCAGAACAATTGAACACAGTTTCTTGAAGCTTTGCTGCTGTTTCCTTAACCCAGCCTTTCCATGATAAATCTCATTTCTCAGGTAACAGTGAGCCTGATTACAAGGGGGTTAAGTTCTGCTCGCTTGAGTCCCATTGATGCAGTTACTTAGAAGAGCGACGTGAAAGAAGGGTCCTGGGCTGAGAGGTCTGAAAACTAATCTGCAAAGAAGTGCCCGGTATTTCAATGAAAATTTTCATGGCTTGAGAATTAGTTTCCTTAGTAGCAGTCCTCTTGATTGTAACGCAACAGCACCTGAAGTCAGGGAGACTTCAGCGTAGAGAGATTTCACAATACCTTTCCAAGTCCACCCCTTCTTTTTTAAAGCACGTAGCCAGCAGATAAGGCTAGCCCTAGGAAGAAAAGCACGGCTGGAGCATGGACATAAGGACCAAAATCAACCTGCATTCAAGACCTTCCGTGCCCTGCTGTTAAGGAGAAGGTCACCGTTCAGCAATCAGAAGATGCCTGCCTGAGATGTAATT
Source organism: Charadrius vociferus (assembly GCF_000708025.1). NCBI lineage: Eukaryota > Metazoa > Chordata > Aves > Charadriiformes > Charadriidae > Charadrius > Charadrius vociferus. Next base: position 859,958 of record NW_009646936.1, on the reverse strand, counting down.
CTGCTGTTACCCAGGATGGCAAATTTGTGAAGCACAAGCTCGAAAATGGCTGTTCTCATAAAAGACTCTTGAAGATGACACATACTAAGAACACTTGCTTCCTGAGTGAAATGCTGTGTTAATTTTTCTGATACTAAAGGATGGCTTAGAGGCAGCGCTTGATTGAAGGTCATATTCTCATCATTTTTCTTAGAAGTTTGCCATTTTCACTTGAATATTGTTCAGACTAGTCGGATTTGGTTTCAGTCGGACAGAAAATTAAATCAGAAATGTATCTAAGTTGAAAACACAACCTTCCTGTCTTTAAATAAAATGTCTCCAATATTTTAACTGCAGTCCATAGGGAATTTACTGAACAAAAGGAGGAAAAATGTCACTTCCTATTGGTAAGACTTCATGAGTTCATTGTGCTTTCCCGCTCAGACGCTGTGCATCTAGGTAGAGTGAAGTAGTATGAAACACTTGGAAATAAAAGAAGTGACATGACTTGTCATTTCCTACTGATATAAAGTCGAATTAAGCATGGGAAAACTTTAAAGGGAGGAAGGGGGTTTGCTCAGATGACTAAGGCGCAATCCCGTGCTCAACTGGAAAAATCTTAGCGGCAATTAGCATCCTATCAGCGGAAGGAAGAGAGGCTGAAGAGACGGACGGAGAGCTTAGGTCACCCGTGCCACTGGGAAACTGCATGCAACGCTGGGCGCAGCCCGGGAGCCTGGCTGTGCGCCCGCCAGGACTCGACTCGCCCTTTCCAACAGAAAGTCATCGTAGCCTGTGCCACTGCACGGTATTGATGAATAGGTTTCGGGCTGGAAAAACCCTGTGTCTTTGCCCTGAGGGTGGGAGAAGGCAGGTTTTCCTTTTGTTGGCCCTGTGGGTAGGTGTGGGGCAGCTCTGGTCAGGACCTAGCTCCTTCCTCCTGGCTCATGGGGGCAGGTGTCACCCATTTCCCGGTCAGAAGAAAAGGGGACTGATCTACATCCCAACAATTCTCCCTGCTGACAGACCGTACTGGTGAAAAAAATGGATCCCCTTCCTCTTATTGATGCTCCAAAGAGGTTGTCATTCAATGGCAGAGAGCAGGCTGGGTTCCAACGCAGGGGCTGAGGGCAGGGGCTCCTGGAGGCTGCCCCTTCCCCAGCCCAGGGCCTTGCTCCGGCTGTCTCCCAAAAACACTGAGCCCCAGTGAAACTCCTTCCTGAAGACCCTGGAGCCCACAGGCCAGCTGATCTCCAGCTGATCTATTTTTGGAAGTTATCTGTCTGGCAGGCAATATTTATACTCACGAAAAATTGTTTATTGTCTTTCCTCATTCTCCATCTGTAAGCCCCTGTGAGGTTTTAGTCCTAAAGCTAATCATAACAAAACCCAGGAGTTTTAGTCTTTCCACCAGACTTTCGCTTTGCTCAAGCCTAGGTAAACTTAGTGTGTCTTAGAGGTGGCTACAGAACCACAGACTGGCTGAGGTTGGAAGGGAGCTCTGGAGGACATCTGGGCCAACCCCCCTGCTCAAGCAGGGCCTCCTAGAATAGTCTACTGAGGACCGTGCTCAGATGACTTTGGAATATCTCCAAGGACAGAGTCTCCACAGCCTCTGTGGGCAACCTGTGCCAGTGCTCGGTCACCCTCACAGTGAAAAAGTGTTTCCTGATGTTCAGAGAGAACCTCCTGTGTTTCGGTCTGTGCCCGTTGCCTCTGGTCCTGCCACTGGGAACAGCAGGTCCTTTCCCTGTTTTGTTCACTTCATCCGTGCACATCTCCCATTTGACGGTCCTGCTTTGGGGTACCCACCTGAAACCAGGGGTGTTCATTCCTGGTGATGAAGCAACTGAAGTGGCAGCAGAGCAGCAGAAACCAGTCTGTAACTTAGAGGTTAGTCCCTTCCTTGGAGCAAAACTGCAAAATATTTCACTTTTCCCAGCTCCCAGCATTCTCGTCTACTTCTTCAGTCCTGGAGGAAAAAAAATCCTGTGTATTAAGGTGAAGATCAGCAATTTATTTTTCTGTTACTTTTGCATATTTGCCTGTAAATGACTTAACAGACCCGATTCCCTCCTGATTTTCCTCCCTGCCTGCCTCCACAGGCAGCAGGCGGGCAGTAAAAGATTTCTGTGGGAGCCAGAGAAGAGCCTGCTTCCCAATATGGAGCATTTCACAGCTGCTGGGAACGTGTTTTGAGAGAAAAAAAAAAAAAAGTGCTTAATAATACATGCCTGTTTAAATGTATCCTCAAACGTGGTGGCAAAGCGCTATCGTGAGCCCAAGCACCAGGAGTAACTTGGCAGGGCAGGGAAAGACTGGGAGGTCACGCTTCACTCAGGAGCTGTTCCCTTGACTGAATAGTTTATAGGCTGAGTTTGGGTTGCTATTTTATACATTTTGCAGAAACTTTCCAAGTTTAACTGGGGAAAGCTATCAATTAGTGGTTCAGCTCATTCCCAAATATCTGCTGTTCACAGTGCTCTGAAGGCTAATGAAAACAAACAAGGACAAACCTGAGAAACAGACACTGAATTATTTCAATCTTTCTGAATTGACACCTTCTTGCAGAAAAAGCATCCAGCATAGAAAACAGAAAATTAATGGGTAACGAACTTACCTGACCCAAGCCCACACAAATCATAATCTTATGGGAAAACACAGCGTATGCCCATGAAAGAGAAACAATGGTTACAGTGAGCCAGGCTCGTCTTGATGACGAGCTTTACTGGAACAGGGGCAATGGTAAGAAGCAATTGGATCTGGATGGTTATTAGTGGGATGCATAAATTGGGAAAAACAAAAAAAAAAGAGAAGCAGAAATGTCGTAGCCGCTATCTACTTCATTTCCAGGCTAAGGGCAGAAATACCATTGAGGAGGGTACCACAGGGCAGCAGCAACGCTCCAGGGAGGGCATTTTGGGGCTAGCAGCAGGATGAAGTTTCAGCAGTAAAATCCCTGCAGCTGCCCAGAAAAGCAGCTGAAGAAGAAAATATTACAGAGGAGAGCTTGCAGGTTATTTCACTGTAACTATTAGGTCCATGCTGCCTGCATTGTTGTGGGAATGGTGTGCATTTGTAAATTATATGAATTGTTGGTAACACCTAAACTCGCTGGAACTGCAACACTGGTGTGGCTGTCTTAACTCCCTGCTCCCGCCTTTAAAATAACCCAGAGTTTTCTGCCAGGAGTCCCTGGGTGAGGTTGAAGGAAGCAGTAAATAAATCCTTCCGAAACGCGCACCTTTTATCAGCAGCCACTCAGGTGTGGCGTGCCTAACGCTTGGTGTGACACTGCAGCCAAAAACCCCCGGCCTCACCCCAGCGATTTCGCAGGAGGTGCCTGTGATCAGCCCGAGGGGGGGTGGGGGTGGCGGGGAAGGAAGGGTCAGGCAGGGCTGGGGGTGATCTGGGGGCAAAGGCAGAGCCTGGAGCAACCTGGGAAAGCAAAGCCTGGGAAAGCAAAACCATATGTATGCGAGGAGCAAGGAGTGAAGGATGAAAACCAGGCATGGAAACCATCCAGTTGGCTTCATCTGCACGTTGGGAAGCATGAGGGATGAATAACCACAAACAGCCCTTTTTGCAAGGTGTGTGGCTGAGCGATGGTGAATTCAGGCACGGGCCAAGGCAAAGGATTCCACGTCACCTATGACATTGCCTGTGGTGGGTTTTGTTGAGCTCCCAAAGCCCACCTGGACCCTGTGAGGAAAATGGGGCGTCACTCTCCAGCGAGCTTTAGAGGGAGCCCCACAAAGCACCACCGAGGCAGCAGTGCTGTTGCTCTCAGAGGACATGTGGGTTCTGGCACCAGAAAGCTCAGTTCCAGCTTGGGAGCACAAAAGGGACATGGAGACCCTGCCAAGGAGTGTGGCTTGGCCCCGCTGTGTTTTCGGCACACAGTGCCCCACACCTGCACGCCATACTGCCCAGGCCTGCACCCAAAAATACCCCGTCTGCTGGTGCACCTCACCCCACGGTTTCAGTGGTTCTAAGGGTGGTCCCCATCTTGCTGCAAATTGTCACCTTTAGAGATGAAGAAAAAGTGGGGGTCCTGGCAGCCCATAAGCACTGCCATCCTGACAGGCCCCCTGGGTGGCTGCCCCATAGTGGTCACCCTTGGTCCAGGCGCTCTGAGATGCCCGTGGCAAATCAAGTCCTCCAGGGATCTCCGTCAGCATCAGGGGATTGATTGATTTTCTCATTGTTCTCCTTTCTGGAAGGAAAAAAACCACCTGGTTACAGCCTGGGTGGGCATCAGATGCTGGGAATGTGCCTTCAAATGCACAGGGCCCCTGAGAAATACACATCCCGGGGGGGGGCTGCGCGTTAGTGACTCTACATTACAACCCCTGTTGCAGGGGCTGCGGGCTGTAGAGGATCACTAGCATACTGCCTGTGGGGTGACCGCTGACCCAGTCCTATACAACTCCCCAGACTCTTTTTTAAAACTGTTGCATTTTTAAGACCATGTATTTTTAAGACCCGAAGACAGTAGTGTAGTGATAAGATGAGGGGTAACGGCTTCAAACTGGAAAAGGGGAGATTTAGACTAGATATTAAGAAGAAATTTTTCACTACGAGGGTGGTGAGGCAGTGGAGCAGGTTGCCCAGAGAAGTTGTGGCTGTCCCATCCCTGGAGGTGTTCAAGGCCAGGTTGGATGGGGCTTTGAGCAACCTGCTCTAGTGGGAGGTGTCCCTGCCCATGGCAGGGGGGTTGGAACTCGATGATCTTTAAGGTCCCTTCCAACCCAAACCATTCTATGATTCTATGATGGTAATGCCCAGTTGCTCTTCTCCTGGAGTAGCGAGAGCTTTAAAACATCAGCTAGAGCTTCTATGCTTCTTCATGCTGTAGAGTCAACCAGCTGGAAGATAAAAATTTGTAGGTAACCTTGGTAGGTCCAGTCACAGCAGAGCTGCCTGTTGTTTGCTTTTCTTTTGAAAAATCAGGACCCTGAGCATCATGATGTAGTTTTTAAGCTGGATCTAGTTCAGAACCAGGCCCCGCTTCAGGTGCATGGTAGGACCAGCAGCCCTCAAGAGGTCCTCCCAACCTAAATTGTTTTACAAGCCTGTGACCCGCTTTACCCACACCTGGAAGCCAGCCCTTGGAGCTGCAACAAACCCCACTCTCCAGCCTTTTGGTCGTGTTGCAACTCCAGAACCCTGCCAATATATCCGCAGCAAAAATTTAACAAGACGTTTCCAAAAAAATCTCTCGTCAGGAAAGAGGTAAAATGTCCTCTTCTGAACGAGGCCGCAGGGCGTTGCTGAGGGCAGGAGGGGCAGGAAGACACGGAGCTGCAAACTCACAACTGACCACTGCACTGGGGACAATTATGGGTTGAATCCTTAAACCGCAGGAGCTTGGGTGAGAGACAAAGCAGAGGTGGTGTGAAATATCACACCACTGACACAGCGGAGCCCCCAGACCCTTACACGGTGACATGAGTGGCAGCTGTATGCTGATTAGCAGGGCAAAAAAAAATATCCCCACACGACAATTTTTAACGGCAACATTGTAAGTGCTTGGCTGTATTACTCAGCCTTTGCTGAGAGCTGCTCTCACAAACACAACCCTTGGGATAAAACAATCATTACCTCTTCTTTTTCCCTGAGGAAGTGCCAGATTTCCTATTTTTGCTATGAACTTCCTCATTCTCAACACAACCCCGCTGTAGCTGCTGTACGGCCCGTACTCACCGGAGCACGGGACTGGGACATGCGGAGTCCTCGACACAGGTGGGCAGGTGGGTTTGGGTGACGCACAGTCGCATCCCCAGCATGTGTGGGCCGCCGGGGCTGGGTGGCAAGGAGGGGACAGACTGTGGGTGCTCCAGGTCACTGCCTCCTCATCACCCAGCGTCCTGAGATGGTGGGCAAGGATGGGAACAGCTCGTGTTCTTGGTGACTCCCAATTCGCACACTGATGACATCCAGGCAGGAGGAAGCAATTCATTGCATCTTCCTCCAAGACCAGCGTGCCAGAGCACACTGGCTTGGGAGGACACTGGCAGCCGGAAAATCCTCCCATCTGCTGGCAGGGAGATTTTGCTGCCCACGGTGATGGGTGTCCTCCACTTCTGGCCCCATCAGTCCAGACCTTTGCAGGCTTGGGGCTCCCACAGTTGTTGGTGCTGAGCAGGAACAAGAGCTGCACCCTGGTGGGACATCAGGGCTGCCAAAAGCAGCGTCTCCAGCTCCCGGTGCCCACTGGACCTCCACCTCTGGCACAGAGTCGGGGACTGGGTGCTCACTGCTCTTCCAGGGTCACCTCTGCAGCAAGGACAGCCCACCACAGACACCCCATCCCGCAGCCATACGGACAGTGGTCCCCTCCTGGCATTTGCAAAACCCACAACTGACCACAAGGGTCTGTGGGATGGAGGAGGGGGAAACAGAGAGGGAAAATAATCAGGAAATATCACCAGAGTATTTTAAAACACTCTGTGTATATTAGGCTCACCCTGCTCTAAGACCTTCCAGTACAACAGCCAAAATCCTGCTCCCTGGTGGCTTTTGCCCGTGACCCTTACACTGTGAAACAAAACAGGAAAACACGTTTGCAGCGTCAGCAGCACCCACCGGCGGGTGCGGGGCAGGCCAACCCCTGCAGTGGCATCAGCATCCCAAGGCTGAGCAGTGCTGGTGGAGAAGAACCCGTCCCCCACCCCAGGGAGCAGAGCCGACCCCTCGGGGATTGGGGGGTGGGAAGCAGCGCAGGAGACACGTCCACCCAGCAGCCAGTCCCCGTCCCCTTGCTTCCTTTCACACTCCTGTTCAAGGAAACCCCAATGGTACGCTAAGGACTACAACAGCATTAGCAATTCGCGCAACACATAATATAAATTTCCATTAATTGGGGTGGTGATATGGCCACAAAATAAACATTTTAGCAATGTTCCGCTGTGCGTGTCCTTTGATAGAGAGCAGATTTTTCCCTCTAGAAGAGCACGCCCGCTATCAAACTTCCAGAAACAAACAGTTTGGAAGAAAGATAAAACCCTTTTGCAAATTTGCAAACCTACGTGTGGTATTCCTATCTCACAATTTTCAAATTCTTTAGATATTTAAATACCCATAGGCTTTGCTTTGTTCCTGTACTCTTTCATCTTTCTCCAGTAAGTTCATTCAATTCCAGCCACAACAAATGAAGCCGGCAGATCCACAGATGCTGTTGTGAGAACTCAGCAGAGCCTGGACCCTATGGACTGTTTTCTCAGCTAAAGCAGAAAACGGCCAATTACAGCAGAGAACAGCAGTCAAAGGTACGTAGAATAAAATGGAGTTCCTTCTGTGTTAATTACTTCCTATGCCTGATTTTCCCTCACTTTTGGAGAGGAAACGACAATATTATAAGCTCCATAATCAAAGGTCCTGTTCAAATGCCCCTCTCAGAATCCTCCATATGGTAACTTAAAAGTCTCTTTTTTACTGAAACAATAACTCTCAACAAGTCTTGGAAATACAATAAAGCTTCTTGGGCTCCTTTGACACATCTGCCAGCTGCAGAGAGAACTCTGCTGGGAGGAAAGCGCTAGCAACGCGTCAGGGTTTTGTCATGGAAAACCAGTTATTTGCCGTCGTGGATGTGCAGCGGGGTTTAACGAGAGAGATCCAGGAGTATAGATACTTCACCACTTATTTTCATTTTGCCTCCTCTGCTGTTGAATACTTTCCTGCTATCAAGGACATCAAATCAAATGGCCAAAAGCCAACGCTGATTTCAGTTATTTACAGAACTGGGAGCTCACAGAACAAACTCCTCGAAATAATACTAATCTAAGATGAAAGCTCCATTTGTAAGAGGGATTCAGTTGGATATTTTCAAGCATTCATTATAACTGATCCAAAACATCTGGGAAGCTTCCTGCCAAGGCCACTAGTCTCAATGCAGTTATGACTAAACTAAAGTAACTACTCTCAAATGACGAGGAGCAGGCCACTAAATGCCAATAAATGAGCGCCGCTAGGTAAGGTCACGTTGCAACCCCTGATCCCGGAGCAGATCCCCACCTCAGGTACCTTATGGGCAGTCCATCTTTTGGGAATCTCCCTCCCTGCTTGGCAGGACAAAAAACACATGGCACAGCTGGCCAGACACAACACTTTCCTAAAAGTAAAAGAATCAGTGAATGAAGTAAAGATACCATTAACAGTAAACGGCATTAATTCTCTTTTCTGTATTCAATCTTCCAGCTGCGAGTTCAACAAACACTTCAGTTTAACTTGATCAGCGTCTCTTCAACCATACTAATATTTACAGAAAATGATGTTTTTTCATTGCAATGGAAAAAAACAGCTAACAAAATACTTTCTTTTTGTTATTTTACAGCGACTCAAGCAGTGAGATTTAAGCCAGCGGTATTGAGATTTGTGAATCTGGAGAGCCACAGCCAGCTATTTTTAGCGGACAGTCAACGACCGCAGAATTTACTTTCATCTTGTTGCACTGGTAGGTTTGGCAAGGCAGGAAGCTTCTGGTTGATAGTATCTCAGACGTTTGTGTTTTCAAATGTCTCTGCCACTAAGCCCTCCTGACATGAGGATTAGGGCATGAATAAGAGAAAAAAGCTATCAATGAAAAACGTCAAATGCGGGTGTACAGCAAACATAACCCATCTGACTTCCAGAGTTGCTGAGCAGCCCTAGCGCCACAGTGCCATGACATGGCACCTGCAAAAAATATTTCACATTCAAATTTGACGTAAACTACGCGCTGGTGAGCAACTGCCCGTTCTCCAGACTGACGAAGCTCGTGAAGGGGATCTGGTTTGGCTCGGGTGGAAGGGAAGCAGATGTGTGCAGGGGCAACCTGGTAACCCTAGGGACACTGCAAACAACAAACCCAAGGTCCTCAGCTGGCTTGCCCTTCTGCGCTACAGAAGTGCAAAGGTGGCTGTTCTCGGCTCCCTGCTGCCCTAGGGACAACTGCTTTGCCGTGTGAATGAAGACACCATTTTAACTTTTGGCCACAAGTACCCACATTGGTTCACTTCTTTTTAAAACACTCAGTTGACCTCACAAAGAATTTTCAGGGCACCCAGGCTTCCCACTGCTCAGAGACCTGATGAGGATGCACGTCTGCCTCCATAGAAAAGCATCTCCTTCAAAGCGGACAGAGGCCTAAACATGTAAAACTTGAGCAACTTGTTTCTAAACATTAATTATCTAAATAGATAATTCTAGAGATTTAATTACCCATTAGTCACACAGTATCCCAAATCAGAATCCTCTCTTCAAAAACAAGTGCTTCAAGTCTATTTGCATTTCCTTTGTTCGTCTTGAACCCAGAACTCACTGATAATACATTTTGGAAATGGTGACAGGACCCTAAACATCAAGCGTACAGTGGAAACAGTCTCCAATAAATTTCATGATTTCTCATTTTAAAATGCTGATTTGTTAGAAACTAAGCACTTTCAATCCAGTCAAAATCTTAGAAGTACTTCCATGTTAGAGATCTTGGTCTTAATCTATCCAATCTACTTGCAAATGATGCTTACTTTTGTAAACAGATTTCTACCAATCTTTGCAAAAGCATCATGGCTAACAGCTTGTTAAACTGAATCAAATCACTAGGACGGCTTCCAATGTCAATGAAAACTAAACCGAAAGAATGAAAATTAAGCATTCCACGAGGATTTTTGTGTTATTTGTGTTTATATAAAAATACTTCCTTTAAACAATTGTTAAGAGGTCAATTCATTTAAAAATGATAGCTTGGAATTAGCTATGTTGAAATGCAAACAAGCACATAAAAATCACTAACTTTCACTGGATTAGTCCAGAAAAACTGATTTCTTATAAAATAAATTACCTCCTACAGACCATACTATCTAAAAGAAACGCAAGAATCAGGAAGAGAGTATAAAGACACTCAAAACAATACCAAACATTCTAGTGCATATTTCCTAGATATATTAGCTATGAAATAGTTTAATATTTCACTCTTCAAATTACAAGTTTCGAATAAAAATAACAAACTTCAACAGGATTGATTTAATTCTTTGCAGAGACAAGTGCTGCTACAGTTACCCAAAAATGTAAACATTTATTGAAAACCTAAGGCCGAAACAGACACCTGCTACGGAAGTGACAATTTCAGCTTTTGTCAGAAGAACCTACCGCACACAACAACACAGCTCCTCGTTGCAAACAGGCGTATCAACCAAACAGCTTAAAGAGGCAAAAAAGTGTTTGCAGAGCTTCATCTTGGACCCCATTTGATGTCTTTTACACCATGAAATTGCCTTTTCAAAGCATGGTTGTCTGCCCACTCAGCATTTAGAAATGAGTCGTCGTCATCCTCTTCTAGTTTCTGTAAACAGAACCGACAGGTTAAGGCAGCAGTAACGAATGTAACCTGCAGTTAGTGTCTACAACAGCACAGCTCACATACAGGAAAAAGACACTGTTACCTTAAGTTCTTCCTGCTTTCTGTAGTAATACAGCATCATCTGTTTTTGCTCTTCATGACTAATCAGAGGTTCACGCCCTGGAGCTCCTTGTCCTTTCTGAAAGGGAAACCATTAATTTTATTTATGACGGCATTTGCGATACAGAAGAGAAGCTGCTACGCAAAGATAGCAAAATCTTTCTTCAGACAATAGGATTTCTCAAATTTAATACGGTCCCTCAGGACAGGAAAACAACTGTTGAGAAACTTCTGCTGCATTCAAGTCAGAATTATTTTTTCATCTCAGCATCTGAATCATGCTGTCAATTTTGTGGACATCGACGGAAGCTGCAAACAGGACTGAGTCTATTTTACTTAAGCTTCCACTCTTAAAGACATAATAAATCTCTCTGCTTTAAGGCCGTTCTAGATGTCTCGGGATGAGCCCATCTATTTTTAGCTCCCCTGCTAATACAGACTCAAGACAGCATATGACTTAGTAAAGCAGGGAAGGAAGGCAGTTACAAAACACTACAAATAAAAGAAATTTTATTTGTCACTGCAAATAAAAGAACATTTATTTTTCCAGGCAACTGTCCTCATGGAAGAAATGATGCACACAGCAGAAAATAGCTGATGACAGCTATTGTCAACAGTAGCAAACAGAACAGTTTGAATGGAGATGGTGAATCCTCTATGAAACAAAAAGGGTCTGAGGTGGTTTAAATTAGCTCTCCAACCCAAGAATGCAGGCATCTCTTCTCAGATAGAAAACCACCGTACTACTTTGCATTCTCTGAAGGGGTCCATCAACTAATTAAACAGTAAGACAACTTTCCTGGGAGCCTACACTTCAATGGCTGTTGAGTTGTTGCACAATTTTTCAAGTCACCCTGACAGGAAGGAGAAAGCAATGCTGGTCTTCTAAATGACAAACACATAAATCACTTGACTTCTCTTACAGACACCTGTAGATAATAAGATCTGCTGTAACCACTAATGCTTTCTGTGGCAGAGCAGCTCTCGCTGACATGGAAGTGTAATGCAGCTCCTGAGTAATTCTGAGCTATGGGTAAGTACTCTAAGACATTTGACATTTACAAAAGGACCCTTTGAATGTGATTTTATAGAGAGAGAGACACACACACATACAAACATGACGAGCATCTTCTGACAAAGCTCTGAAAATTAATTGAAACACTAAACATTTTCCCCTTGAGTATGGCATTCTCATCAGAGATGAACACAACCGCACAGTTAGTACAAAACCATTTTGTCCAAAAAACAATCAACACTCCCAGTAGCTTGGTGCTACTTCTGATACTGCAAGAACATGACCACTGTGTGAGACATCAATATACACTTAATGACTGGCTTTTGCTGAAGCATCAGATCTATAAACAGAGGAGCAGCAGGATGTCTTTGCTTCATTTTAGCTCATTACTCCATAGGATGACTCATCAGGCCTGTGTTCACAAGTAATGCAGAAAGCCTCATCTGCTTCATCACATCTAATGACTGGAAAGGCTCATTTCTTTCGAAAAAGTTCAGCTGGGAGCTTTAGGTGAGCTGCAGCTGACAATGCCACTGGGTGGTGCAGGCCCAGCAGCTTATTTTTCCTTCCAGCACCCAGCGAGTTCTCACTGAACCCTTCGGGAGACCGTAAATTCAGGCTCTTCCACAACCTGCGTCCTTTCAAGCAGGAGGCAGGTCCACATTTCCAAGGAAACGGAGACAGTTTGAGGACCTGCCATCAAGAAACTCAGGACATCACAGGTCGGAAGCTACTGAGTTACAGACACTGTCTTTCAGACACAGAACAGACTGAACCAGGGATGAGAGGTATCCACGCCACATATGCACAAAACATTAAAACTGGTTTTTAAAGGCCAGAATATGGTGAGAAAAACATTCACAAGTATAATTAGAAAAACTGGACAGACTGAATGACTGGGTCTGTCCAGTGCTCTGCACTGAGACGGAACTGAGAGCCAACTGAGGTTTTTTTGAACTTTTTAGCTGGTATTTCATCTATTTTTAAATGTCTCTTTGCTGTACTTTAGAAAAGTCCTATGGAGCAAGTAATAGCAACTACAGTATTTAACTGACAGGCAAAAAAATTACTAAAGAAGAACTGAGACTATAATAAATTAAAACCTTAAAATAGATGTAGTTTTAAGACACTCAAGCCAGAACTAATCTAATCCATTTTATACACCTACAGACAATTCTCTTCCATGGAGAATTAGACAGCCAAAGGTGAATAACTTGTAAAGAAATCTCCCAGAGATACTTACTTTCTGAATCTTGACAATGATGGTGGTTTTCTCATTTTTGCCTACGTAGTCACAGAGCAACTTTGTTTCTTTCAACTCCTTTCCTGCCCACCATAATTGTGCTTCTGATTCTTCTATAACTTCAAGTCCAGCCTGTGACAAATAAACAAACAAGGTAAAGTGTTGGGGGGATGTTGGTTTTTTGCTGTTTTCAAAACCAGAAAAATTTTCTGGGAAAATCTTTCTGGAATTCTTAACAGAAAGGCCAATGTAATTCACCTGATTTTACATTATACTTCTGCTACATTTTCCTCATATTAATTTATAGCATTTTGATTCATATTCCATTGAATCTTGATCTAATATAAACACTTTGAGCAATAAATTCTCAATACCTGCATTAGAAAGAAATGACAAGCTATTTAAAATGGGTCCAAGGCTTACCTGAACTCAACTTCACATGTAACATTGGAAATAAACTTAATTCATCTTATTTCTAGTTAAGTTATTGGTGTGCTTTTACATAAACTATCAGACAAAAATTTTAAACAAAATTTGTCATGCAAATGGAAAAACCTTCACTGATAAAATGGAGAACTGTAGAGCACATATTTAACCCAGGCATTACATATAATCCAAATACATTACTGCATACATGAGTTCCCGACAAGTCTTCTTTATCTTCAAACTCCATCCTAACTGGATCATGTGGAGGCAATCCCATTGGATACACAATCATCACGGCCCCTCGGAGCTGGTCCAATGCATCTTTCACCATCTCCATATTAACACACACATTGGCCTGAACTTGTTTCTGAAACACAGGTAGGGATCATTGGTAACTAAAAAAAATATGCAGAAAGACACTGCTTTGTAGTCAGCTCAAAGGTAACAGTGGGATATCTGAGCAAAGCTAACTGGCTGCACAAAGATATTAGCAGCACAAATTTTCTCAATTGCATATCGACTACTGAATACATCACTTCTGCCCCAGCCATGTAGGTTGCTTACACTTGCTTACACTGGCGGGAGGAATCTTCACTAAATTGTGCAGGAGGTATTTAGTAACAAATGTCTGTGGGATCCAGGCGTTCGAACAAGTACGTGTATCAATACAGAAACTGGATGGGGAGACTTTTGTTCCAAGTACTCATGATTTGTGAACAACATTCAAAACGGTAGGATTCAAGTGAGGGCTAGAGAAGGGGCCTAAAACTTGAGAAAAAAACAGAGCACATGTGAGCAGAAGAGTAAAGCTTGGTATATGGCACAGCTTATGCAGAGATCTGTAAGATCAAATATTTGAGATCATTCCAAGCCCTACTGCAATGGATAGAGGAAAAACAAGACACATCTGGAAGAGAAGAAAGGTTTTGCTTACGGATTTAACCATTCCAATATTTTAAGTAATAAGGTTTATAAAAAGAGAGTAAGAGAATGTTGCCTCCTTGTGGACATTCTTAAACTAGTTAACCGGCACGTACAATTGGTTTCTCAATCTCAGATATCAACCACTTTTTTTTAAATGCACAGGCATATTTCTTCGTTTTCATCATTATAAAGTGATGAACCTAACAAACCACTTCACAAAATATCCTTAACTTCATTCACCAGTGCATGGAAGTAATTTCTGGAGTATGTCAGCATGCAGTGCAGTGGGGCCTGTTCTCTTTAATATTTTTATCAATGATCTGGACAAGGGGATTGAAAGCACCCTGAGTAAGTTTGCGGATGACACCAAGTTGGGTGGGGGTGTTGATCTGCTTGAGAGTAGAAAGGCTCTACAGAGGGATCTGGACAGGTTGGATTGATGAGCCGAGGCCAATGGCATGAGGTTCAACAAGGTCAAGTGCCGGGTCCTGCACTTGGGTCATAACAACCCCATGCAGTGCTACAGGCTAGGGGAGGAGCGGCTGGAAAGCTGCCCGGGGGAGAAGGACTTGGGGGTGTTGGTCAACAGTCAGCTGAATATAAGCCAGCAAGTGTGCCCAGCTGGCCAACAAGGCCAACAGCATCCTGGCTTCTATCAGAACAGTGTGGCCAGCAGGACTAGGGAAGTGATTGTACCTCAGTATTGGGCACTGGTGAGGCCACACCTCAAATACTGTGTTCAGTTTTGGCCCCCTCACTACAACAAGGACATTGAGGTGCTGGAGCGTGTCCAGAGAAGCTGGTGAGGGGTCTGGAGAACAAGTCTTATGAGAAGCGGCTGAGGAAACTGGGGTGGTTTAGCCTGGAGAAAAGGAGGCTGAGGGGAGACCTTATTGCTCTCTACCAACTACCTGAAAGGAGGCTGTAGCAAGATGGGGGTCGGTCTCTTCTCCCAAGTGATAGGCGACAGGACAAGAGGAAATGGCCTCAAGTTGTGCCAGGGGAGGTTTAGATTGGATATTAGGAAAAATTTCTTCACTGAAAGGGTTATCAACCATTGGAACAGGCAGCCCAGGGAAGTAGTTGAGTCACCACCTCTGGAGGTATTTAAAAGACGTGAAGATGTGGTGCTGAGATGTGGTCCCTTACAACCAAAATGATCCTATGATTCTATGAATTTTGCAACTTTTTATTGTAAAGGACAACATAGTTGGAAGTTTCACCCCAGAAGACCTGAGAAGTAGAGACCAGATCTACAGATATTTTTGAGTCAAGAAGTAAAACATATTATTAATTTCCTCCCTGTTTAGAAATAGAGTTGCTGAGATGCAATCCAACCAAAAAAAAAAAGTCCATCTGGAGAAAATCTTTTGATTCCAGAAGCTTTAATCTGAAACATCTCTCATTTTGTGTAGATTTTGCTATAACTCAGGGCAGTTTGGCTGGAACCCTGCCTCAATTAAGGGAAGGTTTGCTGCAACTCAGCACACTGGAAGCACCGCCAGGCGACAGCGCAGCTCCTCTGTTTGCCTCCACCAGGCCTTTGGAAACACTGAGCTGCTCACTCCAAATCACTGATATGACACTGTTATCAGCAACAAAACAGCCAAGAAGGCCAATTTAAGTGCACCGGCAACACTAAAAACTCAGTAACATTATCTATTTGCGTAACTGATTTAAAGCTGTTTTAAAGTTCCACACATACCAGTTCCCAGAATTGTAGGGGTAGGGAGAAGAAAATTACTTGCAGATGTTTACAAAAAAAGCAATCTGATAACAAATGTTACTTAATTTGTGTTTCAAAATCATATGAAAGCTGAGACACAATACAGAGCATCTGCAGATCTGGTAAAGTGAAGCTGTATAATCGAGACCACAGTACCATCAGGGCATATCCTCACGCTTATCTTTAAACACACAAACTCATTTGGACTGAGCATGAGTCCAACTGCTTGTAAAACCAAGGCATAATCTAAGAGATTAGATCACATATTTCAATTAATTATACATAAAACTCAAAAGACTATGTTAATGAGCAAAAGGTACTTTTTTTCCAGGAACATCACAGAATGCAGTTAATTTTTCACCAGAAAACACAAGTATTTACCTAAAGAATGCATCAATAGCAAATTAAGAGTGTGTGGATAAAATTAAATGTGATTTAATCATTCAATGTGGTCTCAGTTGCCAGCATTCACTTGGAGTTTAATATCTGATTCCTTAACTTGTTGAACCAGCTTGCCAAAAGCCATTAAGAAAATCATTAGCAGAAATGTCAGTTTTTATTAGACTATTCACATCACTTCATGATACTGCTCAAAAATTCTCAGCCCTTGCACTGAAAAAAGTCTATTTTTATTTAAGCTGCCCAACTACATAGCACCTATTAAGAAAGTACCACATACCACATGCTACTTCAGGAAACTTACCTTCGAGATTAATGCCTTGGCTTCCTCTATTGTCTTCTTTATAACTTGCTGCATTTTTTCATTTGGAGCTAAAAATAAGAGACACATATTTAATAATCTACACTTACTATAAAAAAAATAGCAAACGACCTGTCCGGGTTATTCTCTACTGTAAGCAAATGAAACATTGTTAAATCACAAATCAAGAGAGACACTACTATGCTGCAGTTTGATAGTTCATTGCCATATTTCTTACTAGCTTAAGAAACAAAACAGTATTTTTCCTGGGGGAGCCAAACTTACTTTTCCACAAAGACATTTGACTGGTATTTGGAACTTCATTTTGGACAAATTACTGAGTAGAAAGCAACAGCCATAATTTCATACTCACCGCAACCAAAACCAAGACTCTCTTTCCCATGCCGAACTTACAGCTATGGTGGGCTGTGCTGGCAGATGTGCATAAAACGGGACAAGAGCTTGGAGTTTTCTGACTTTTTTCCAATTAAGATTTAAAATGCAGTTTTGCAAATACAACGTGCATTTCATTCATTATAGTTACCCATTTTAATTGTTATAAAAAGCCTCTCCTCAGAAACAAAAATCCAGTTAAATCATATTCATTCACAGCTGAATGTTTAAATGCATCATTTGATGGTATTTAGTTTGGCCCACATTTACATGCTGTTCAATATTATAACTTTGTTAATATTACAAAGCTGTCCTCCCACTAACAAATAAATAAAAACTACAAGTGGTACTGTTCTTATGTTAAAGTTGCTTGCAAAGTTTTACTGTAAGGCCTGACACTGCTCACAACCACGCCAAACAAGACAGGCTTTGTCCACACGCCTACATATGAGACACTCAGCTATTTCTGAGAAAACAGCTAGGAGGGAAAACATTTCGCTATAATATAAGCTCTTAATCAAGTTCAGCAAGGGCTTAAACTTGACTGGGCAATGTGTTGTATTAGAAGAATTCTTTCCCCCAAATTAAGACACTTGGAGTAAGCTGTTTGTGTACGACAAGTTAAGTTATTCAAAGATTCCTCCTTAACTGAGCTGCCCTGCAATCAACATCTAAAGGGCTGCTGACCCGACAAGGACTGCTGTGGTGTCAGGAATACAGGGACAGACAGCAAGAGACAATCGCAGTCTCTTCCGTGCAATCAGTCCTCACGCTCTTGACTGTACAGTGGCGCTTGATACACATGCCAAGTGCTAAGGCAAAACCATTTGGCTGGAGTTGCAGAAAGAAAAAGTGACAGGAGTGAGTTCAGTAAGTCTGAGTCACAGTGAATGAGAAAAAAAGGAGAAATAGTAGAAAAACAACCTGTTATTGTATCTTGGAGCCTCTGGAGAAAAATTGTACACATATATACATTTACAAATTAAAGTGAAACAGTCAAACTTGCTTCTCATAATTGTTTACTTATCTTTGGAGTTTACTTTCAAGTACTACAGTTGCAAAGTAAAACTGCATATGTGCTGAAGAGATATACTATTTTGGCTTTAAATCGCCATTACACCAGTTCCTAATCCAAAACAGAGTTGTGTATGTAATTGATAGTTTAGCTGATCTATTGTGAAAACAGCCTCTTGAATAGCTACTGCTTAACAAATCCATTACTGCTTTTAATATAGTTTATAGGATGATTTTTATAATTAGCTATCCTGGTTTCAGCTGGGATAGAGTTAGTTTTCTTTCTAGTGGTTGCTGTGTTTTCAGATTTGGTATGAAAGGAATGTCAATAACGCACAGTTTTAGCTGTTGCTAGGGAATGCTTATACTATTCAAGGACTTTTTTCAGCTTCCCAGAGAAGCTGAGAAGGAGCACAGACAGAACAACGGAATGGCCAATGGAATATTCTGTACCATAGATGTCATGTTTGGTATATAAATGGGGGTTGACCGGGGGACAGGAATCCACGATCACTGCTTGGGAGGAGCTGGGCAACCAATTCACTGGGTGGTGAGAGTGACTGTGTTGTATTACTTTATCTTGCATATTCTTTGACCATTGTTATTGTTATTTTCCTTTTTCTGTTATTGTTTTATTAAACTGTCTTTATCTCAACCCACGGGTTTTTTTCCCCCCTCCTTTTCTCCCTGCCCTTCTTGGGGGGAAGAGGGAGAACTGCGTGAGCAGCTGCATGGTCCTAGCTGCCAGCTGGGGTTAAACCACCACATTAACAAATAAACATGAGCCGGCTAACATGCTGGCCTGAAATCCAATGTATACTTGATATCTACTCGTTTTTTTTTCTTCTTCCAAGACAGTGAGGTAAAACTGAAAGGCCCGGAATTATGGTTTTTATGTTCCTCATTATATTATAGATTATCTGTGTCTGCAGAGAAAGAAACATTTACATTCGATTTACCATGTCCATTTCTTCGCCCAATTTCATCCTTCTTGAAGACACTTCCACCACTTGGTACACACTTTTCTGCCCACTCATCCTTTAACTTCAGTTCTTCGATTTGCTCATCCGTCAGTCCTTGCATGTTATGAGGCAAGAAAATACCATGCTCTGCCAGCTCCTCCATCTCTTTAAAGTGTTTAGAGAACAAGATTAAAAATTTGTGTTATTGAGAACACACCCTTCACCAAAGCCTTTCACATACATACATGCAGGCAAAACCTTACTGCTAGCCTTCAGTTTTTAAAGCACTAAGTATATGGAATAAATAATAAGGTCTATAAATACATACATATAGATATATATGCTGTAATTACATCACAATTCATACATTTCACACATATATGAAATAATGGAACAAATGATACAGTGCAGGTATGCAAACCTAGACAATACTTGCTGGCCATAAACTTTTTCTTTTTGGCATTTCCTTTGTCAGCTTTAGCTGACTGCATATTTCTTTTTCTAAGTACTATTGGGTAAGCAACTTTTTTCAAAATGGAAAAACATTTTACTGTTATTCAGTAATTAATTTCTTTGCAGTTGAGAAAATATGTAACTGGACTACCTATATCTTTGCCCAGGATAATTCTAGCTGAGACAACAGAGAGGTGTAAATGCTGGTTACCAACACACAGCCTCACACAGTGAGAACCGACAGTGTGTGGATGCAGCGTCCCAACCCTGTTATCTGGTGTACAGCATCTGATCCACAGCCTGCAAGCTACACTCACTACTTTCCCCTAGAACAACTTATCCAGCTGTCAGCCCACTTCATAGGATCCTTTTCTTGAAAACCCTCCAGCATCTTTACCATCACTATATTAATTAAAGCATATCCATCTCACAACGGACACACAAGAAGTACCCCAAGTTCCAAGAAATGGCAATTCTGTTCCTGTGGCTGGGAATATAAGCAGCCACATAAAGGCTAAGATTAAATTAGCAAGTACTGCGGAGCAGCAGCAGCAGATCTGCAGAAAGAGCAAGTGCTGAATATATGGTAACCATGGCGTCTGGGTTTCGCAATTTTTTAATTTCAGATTAGCCTCAGTATGACCTCATACACTACAAACATATTTGCAGCTGGAGCACATCAGATGTAGATAGGCTGCATCCTTCAGGTCAGTCGTGTCTCAAGGGAATCTCAGCTCCTGTGTTCCCAACCTGATCCGCAGAGCAAACCGAAGTGGGTCAGGAGGGACAAACAGTAAATGTTTAATGTTTTTCAAAACCCACCTCCTGAATTGAACTAAAGCACCAATTTAGACATATTCAGTAACTCTCCGTCACACGGCAAGTGGATGCCTTGCACCAAACATGCAGTAGCAACACGAGAATTTCAATCATGTGTAGGCTACACCGCTGGTCACAAAGGATTTATGCAGCTGCTATGGGACAGGACACGCTGCAGTTCAGTCATGCAATGGATGAATTTTTAACCATGTACAGTGGGAATCTCAGAGCCATATGCTATCTAAAAAATAAGAGCTACTAAAATAGCAGACGATGGGAATTTACATGTGGTTGTGGTGGGTATTGGCCGCGTTCTTAAATTTAGGGGAAGATGGCTTGCCTGCTGCTAAGGCTGGGATTTCAGAAGTATTTCTTAACTTCTGCCAGTGCAGAACTCCTGCGAGGCCACAGCCAAGTCCCCCCCCCAGTGCCGCGCCTCAGCTCCCAGTCTGTGAGCCAGCGGGACACGAACACCTATGAGACGGAGCAGCGCCCGAGCGCGGCCTCCCGTTACTCCCAAGGTCGCCCGCCCCAACCCCCGCCGGAGCCGCCGGGAGGAGGATGGAGCCGGGGCAGACCGGCGGGCCGGTACCTGAGCAGAGGCGCTGCACCTTCAGCCTCCCGTTGTAGATGCGAGCGACGAGG
>NW_009646936.1:823715-838952 GCF_000708025.1 Charadrius vociferus | reverse complement strand
GGCGCTTCCGCTTCCGGCCCCCCTCTGTCGTCATCAGAGCCACTTAAAGGGCCCTGGCCACTCCTCCCTGCGGCCGCTGCGGGGAAGAGGGGGGCGGGGCGGTGCCTGAGATACAAAGAGAGAGAGAGAAAAAAGCTAATATTTCTCAAGGACAGGTATGTTTATTTCATGAATACACCGCCGCCTTCCACCGGGGAGACGCGGAACGTTGTTCAATACTGCAGCGGCGGAAGGGATACAGGGCCGGACGTACGCGCGTGGGGGGTGGAGGGGTGTGCGTCACAAGCGAGAAAAATCGTCACGTTTCACAGAGCGGTTTACCACGGGGAACACAGAATTCATGAAAAGGCGCCGAGCGATTCCGATTTTAATTCTTGGTATTTTCAGAGCTTCTGCTAGTAATTATTTTCATTAATACACGTTACAGCGGTTAGCGCTATAGAGAGATACATACACACACACACTCTCTGTATTTTTGGAGCTTTTCTTTGCAGTACGTTGCTGTCGGTCTCCGTAATCCTGTGAAGTGTAGAGGTGCTGTATACCAGGTACATTTTCGACAGTAGTTTTTAATCACTGTAATTAAATATTGAACAAAGAACATATTTATCACGGAACTCCCACTAGCAAAAAAGTCCCCCCGTCCCCCCCCCCAAATTGTTTTGCTAATGTAAGAATATACCAAAACACCGATCACACAGATGTGTAGAGCAACACTTTAAAACAAGGTAATTCACACACCGAAGCACAAAGCGTACAGTGCCGCTGCTGTTCTAAATGTACAAGTACTGTTTAATAACCGGAATGGAAAAAAAAAAAGCACAATATAAAACTCACTATCTTCGCTCCTGCAGCTTATGGCTAATCAGAGACTGTTTAAAGGAAGAGTGGATTATTTTATAAATAATGTTTTGATAGCGTTTGAGAATTTTTTTTTTTTTTAAAAAAAAGTACTGCCGCCGTGTATTTTTGCTGCTATAAATCTAACACGAGTATGTTGCATGGCGGTCCCTGGTTTTGCAGAACCCGTAGAGTTTGTTTGCACGTAAGCCCATGCGTGTAGGCATGTATTCGCAGTCCCCCAAGAGATGACAACACTGTGATGCATTCAGCTGTGGGTGAAAGTATGCAGCTGCGTACCCAAGTTATGTCTTAAGACACTGCAAATTTTAAGGAGAACTGCAGGGGTTTATAGCATACATAAATGGAGCTAAGGAAATCAGTTATTTTAAACTGCCTCAAGATCACAACATACCGTATTTTATGTAACCTCATGTGAGCTTTAGAAAATCATAAAAGCACAGACAGTTGTGTTTCTATAGCGTGGTATGTAGAACCGTGAGTTAGCCTTCACTAGCCTCAAAGCAGCACCACCGTGCAGAGGATGGTCCCTGCCTCTGGGCCGGGAAGAGTCACTCAGTTTTAACTGCAGAAGTGACAGAATGATACTGTTCAGCTCAGAGAGTTACCATTCTCCTGTTTTCTTTGAAAGTAAGATTTTAAAAATACAGCAGTAAGTTTAGTAGATGGCGAGGATGGTGAGCAGACAGCCCAATCACCTAAGATGACTTTCTCTTTCTGTGATGGTGGCTGCCCATTCCCTAAATGAGGTCTTTCTACAGGACAAGAAAGCCCTTCTGACATGAAAGAGAGGAGACTGGGACGAGCCAGCTCCAGTATGTTGTCTGCAACTGGTAAAGACTGCTTTGTATCTCAAAACCCAAGGAGAATTTTTTTTTCCAGCGGTTAAAGGAAAACCTGTGGGAAAAAAAGTATCTTTAAAGTAGTAATGCATAAATGGACGATACGGAATGATTCTTCTGAAGTACTGCTAGTGAGTATATGTCACAATAAGATTGAATAGCTGAAATGTACTGACACAGAAAATTAAAGTCAAATATTGAATATATTAATACACAAAGTTTTGTTTGTATTTTGAAATTAAACTATTTCTGTTGTGCCTCAAGTTCAAATATAAGCCTTACAAATCTCCATAGCCTCTCTTATAAATTAAACAACTTCTAAACAATACTTGTCAACATTCAAATCTCAATAAACTTTGGCAGCTCTTTGGTAAATACTTAAAAATATCACTCAACAAAACAGTAAAAAGGGAGTGGGGAGGCTACTAGCAGGGAGCCTCTTTTTTTGAAATTCCACAAGGGGGAACAGAAATGAGGGCACTCCCAAAGCAAAAACTATTTCCAAGACTGGGATATTTTAATGAGATTAGTAGCTCATCCTTCTTTTCTCTGTCTATTCAAATACTATTACATCGGGACTTTAATAGATTTCAGATAATTTTTTGTGCTCTACCATATATACATATTCAAAATTTATACACAAACAATAGTGGCTGTTTATGAGTAGAGTTATGTTTCAGTGCATTCAACAATTAATTATTGCACACAGAATAATCTCAAATGCCCAATTATTCTACTGGATAAATGTAGCAACAAATATAACCACTTATATTTTCGAACATCTATCTTTCTGTAAAATCTTGTGTTGGTGACACCTTAGGTGCCAAAGAAGTGAAAGGATCAGCAGGGGATCTGTTGCTGGTTGTTCTTGATGGTATAGGAGGTGCAGGTGGTCTTCTTGCTGGCATTGTATAGAAGCAATCAGTAGAACTTTTATTCCAGTCATTATCAAAGTTAAAGTCTGAACCAAGAAAAGTATTTTGTTCAGTGCCCAGCAAATCTGGAGATCCAGCTGACTTCCTGGAACTGATTTGCTTAAAATCTTGAACACTTTTAGATGGCTTTAGCTTTACGTTGAAATTATCATCATCATCATCAAACGTTACCCATCCTTTTGGCTGTACATTTTTTACCATGAGAGATTTACTTCGCAAGCAAAAAGTGTTTTCAGACGCATCAACAGAAAATACAGGCTTGCTTGTATTACAGCTGGGGGGATTTAGAGAAGGGAAAGGATTGCAAGCGGCATGTCCTTCTAGTAAATGTGAAGTTATTTCAGACTCTTGCGTCTCCGTTCTAAATGGGTTTCCAGCATGAGGAGTTCTTTCAGTGAATGGATTTGTGCAGTTCAGTCCAGTAATAAACGGATTTGGAGAGCTGCGCTTATGTTCCTGGGATGTGTTAAAGGTTGGAATAGGAGGCATTGCTGGCATGCAATTTACAGTGTTCAAAGTATCAGCATTTCTTTGTGTTGCTGAAGGCAACTGTATCAACTCCTTTTGGTTTAAAGTCGTAACAGGTGATGTTTGAACAGACGTCTGCATCTTTGACACAAGCAGCTTAAATGACAAATCTTCAAAAGGGTCACTGTTTAACTGCGTTTCAAGTGTAGTGCCGTACGTTCCGTTTGTTTTAATCTGGAAAGAAAACAAGGTGCTTAGTAATCACGTGGCTGGCTGTTCTAAGGTTAGGACTAACTCCCCATTTCTTAACTCTCCTATGCGAAGAAAAGAAGCTCTTGGGCTTAAACTGAAACTTCAATACAATTTGGTTAACTTGCACCATGCACTTGTAGTAGAATGAGATGGCTTCTTTTCTGGAAAACAATAACCCTTAATTCCTTTGCTGGGGAAAAGCCTACTAGTTGTTGAACACAGCTTTCCCCCTTGTTGGTTGATGCAGCTTGAATCTACTTCATGCAGCTCAGAGTCCTAGCCAAAAGCACTAGTGGACATCGTATAAGAAAGTCTTTAAGAAACTTGGGAAACGATGCTGTATTCTAAACAAGTGATAACCCGGCACAGATATGAAATAAAAAGCTCTAGGTTTTGTTGTTTGAGAGTTTATAACACTGATGTTACAAGCAATATTTAAGCATCACAATGAAAGGAAAAATTAGTGTAATTAGTATATGCACTTCAGACATTTCTCTGTAGACGTATGCATCCATAGGCATCTCCAGTGCTTCCTGACATGTGAAGGTACAATCATCAGTTTTTAATATTTTAAAATGACAAGTTATCATTGTTTAGAATAATACTAAATGGAGAAGACAGAGTTTTCTCCACAGAACTTCTCATCTTTTAAAAACAAAATATTCCTGGTTTTACACATTTCTTCAAACAACAATGCAGCTTTAATGCCTTGTAACAACTGTCCAAAAAGGTAGAATATCTACCTTTGTCCAAGTCATCACAGTGACAGAACAGAGCTTCCTCTTATTAAACGAATGCAAAGAATTACGCTTAAGTTAAAACAGCTTCTGAAAGTTCAAATTTCACAAAATTGTCATTTTAACACATCGCCTTAATATACCCAAACAGTTTGGATATTTAGCATGAAAATTCTGTTAACTAATGTTTTGTTGGACTAGGATGCTAGCTAAAACTATCAACTAAAATACAATACTATTATAGCCTAACCTCCATCTTCAAGCCTCTTGTTTTACCGCATTTATTGCACATATTTTGACGCATTTCTCCATACATCCACTGCCTAAGCAGCTACGCAGAATTAGTCTATAGGCTTTAGAGACTCTTAGGAATAATAAGAATATTGTAAGTTTTTCCTAATGTATCCAGCATAGCAATTTCTTTTAAAGAACTGCAGTTGTAGCTTGAATTGGTTGGCAGGAGAAATGAAGTATGCGGGCAACAATTCAGTTGCTCTGGTGGGTTGGTTTTTTTTTTTTTGAAACAATAATGTCTGTTGCATGCATCCCTGGTACTAATCTGTTAGAGAGTTTCTAAAATAGATGAGGCCTAATGTTACCAAACCATAGATAGAGTAGTTCAATATTGGTATTTTTAGATCTATATAGTAAGTGTTTTGGAAAATAATATTAAAACAAAGGCATCAAGTAACTGAGGGGGGAAATGTGAAAAATTGAACTGTAGAAAGAATATAAATCAAACACAGCTTGGCACCAGCTTGTTAAGTCCTGTGTTCATTGACCAAATCAAAAAGCACAGGATCCCAAAGAAACTATGAATCCCAATTGCTCTTTGTTGTAAGTAAAAATTTGCTCTGAATAATTCTGGAACCAAATGCTTTTAAAATTCTAACAAACCATATATTTTGCTTTGGGTAATAGTAAGTTCTCTGTTCTTCGAGAGATGTGAAATACGGGTTTTATTTTGAAAAAACTTTGGCAGTGCAATTGCATCAGGATTTATTTGTATTGAAGAGAAATGTTAACTCCAATGCCTACTCATTTCTTTCCAAATAGATTGAGACCAGGAGGTTCAGCAGTGACTAAGCAACATATGTGGGGTTCCAATTGTTTCATAAAAGATGATGAAGCAAAATATTTGCTATGGTGCTAATAAATACAGTTAACAGTATCAATTTTAATTGCATTATGAAAGGAAAAAAGCAAACTATGGTATGGCAGTCAATTCATTAATGCAGACAGGTGATTTTTAACGTGGATGAGACTGCAGATGTATGAAAACAAGATTCATACATCTTTTCTGCTTGAATAGATGGAGACCACATACAAGATTGGTAAATAGTCAGATACCTGTTACCCTGATGGTTGCTCCTGCTTGTGAAAGAGAAACAGACATCAAAGGAAAGAAAATTAGGAAGAAAATCCAAGTAACAAAGCAACCTCATATTAAAAATACTTTAAGTGTTCACAAATCCATTTTTTGAGATATGAATACAAGCCAAAAATACTTACGACACACTATACTAAATTTTAAATATTTGTGGTATTCTGTCGTAAGACTTACCAGCTCTACCATTAAGAGTCAAAAAAACCAGCTCAAGCCAATACTAATGTTATTTCCATACAGACATTCATTGTGCAGCTGATTGTGCTATTTTTTCAAGACTGATTGTAAGCATTTGATTATTGATGGTCTAATTCTAACCGTGTGTTAATATGAAAAGCACTATAGCCCTCATTCTGGGAACTGTGTTGGTATAATCGCTTATCTATACTAATAGTTTTTCAAGCTGAAACAAGCTGTAAGACTTCTCATTCAATCAAAAAACAAAATCTCCTTAATTTACAATAAATAAAATCTATATATCTGTCCCACTGTATACAAGTGATTAGTTTTATAAGAAGAAATTTAGATTCTTAAATATCACAATCAAGCTTTGAATCAAAGGATGGGCTTGGAATCCACTACCTCTCAAAAGATTTTGTATTTATTTAAAGACCTTTTCTCAGAAAACTTCATATTTACAAATGATAATCAAGAAATGAAATAAACATTGTTTAACTAAACTAAAAAAAACCCACAACAAAACAACAAAAAAACCCAGAAAAACAAATTAAAAAACCTAAGCTGGAGACAATAAATGAAGCTCAAAGTGGGCCTTGTGACTGCACAGCTTGCATTAATCAAAGAAATCTGATTGCAGAGAAATTATGGCTCCCTGAACTAGTCTTAAACTATCTGGTTGGGATATTGTTAACAATATAGCGACAGCATTAAACAGCTCAACAAAAAAAAAAACTGTTTACAGTGTTCTTAAGCATATTTTTGATTGCTGTGTATACACACAGATAAATGTAATTTTGATAATAATTTTCAAAGAACTGTTTGCACCTCTTGCACAAAATGATTGGTGGTAAAACTACATTTAGAATGTGTAAGGCTTTCAAAAGTGACACAATGCAATCTGTTCCTATTTACAAAATTGGTACGTTCTCAAGTACATTATGCCTCCATGTGTATTCTCTGCTGGCAACACTTCATACTTTTTAACAAACTACAGGAAGTCCTGATATTCTACCTGTATATTCAAAGATATCCTTCGTTTCTTGGCCTAAGTTTCCAAAATGAAAAAAGTTAACCGGCAGAGAGAGTTTTTTTAGAAAGAAAGGAAGAGAATTTAAAGATTTTTCAATTAGAATTCAAAATCAACTCACAGAGGACTGAATTTGGCTGCTTCATTGTGGTACAAAATAGGTATTAACAGCTTTAGTGAAAGTGTCTTCAGATGTAGAGATAAGGTAAAATCTAAAATATGATGAAAACTTACATAGTCGTAAATATCCACAGGTCAGTTTATGTTTAAAAAAGAATCCCAAACACAAGAAAACAAAACCACAAATTTACTCTTGGTAAGAAGTGGGCACAAATCCATCAGCTTCAATAAATTTGTGCTTTTATCCAGGTAGTGTAATTATCTGGCCTAGTACCTGATAGTGTAAAAAGGAACAGCACTTGCCTTTAGTGAAGAAGCTTAGCCTTATGTATATAAAACAACACTGAAAACTTATTTTTTTTAAACAGTAGTAAGAAATGATGGCTTTTCCTAGAAAAATATACTCTAAATGGTCCCACAGAACAGAATATTAATGTTACTGTATTAAATTTTCAGATTATTTTGATATGTTTCTACAATTTAATTGACATTAGGGAATGGGGAGAAATGTATTTCTATCAAGTATCTATCAGTATTGTCTTCCTGCAATGAATTATCATCAACATAAAGCACTACATAATGCAATCTATAAAGCTTACTTTATAATCAAACCTGTGTTAGCTAGTTACTATGTTTGTCATGCATGTGTCATTATAAAATTAAATTTCTTATATTGAATATTTTTTCCATACAAAGTTGTCAAATGAGAACATAATTTTAAAAACAAGCTGTCTGTAAGTTGTAACTCTGTCATAAGAAATCTTAAGTTAAATGTTTAGTATTTAAGATGTTAGTTATTCACGGACAACACATAAGCAATTAAGTATTATCTTACTAGAACTTGATTATCTTTGAATCCAATCTTTTGACCTTTATTTTTGTTTATTTGCTTGCTTTAGGAGCTTCTCACAAATCTACAGCATTCAGTACAAGCTGTGTTAATTTACATAATGAAAAAACGTATACAAGGTTCTTTTACTTACTTGCTGCTGTGAAGGGGCAGATTCAGAAGGCAAACTGTGAGATGATCGGCTGCGAGGAGGCGGTTGTGGGGGTTCCAGACTTTGTGGGGCACTTGTCTGAGACGGATGTGATGCCACAGGTATCAGAGGCTCCTGCATCCTGAGCACAGGTGGTGGCTGAGTGGTGGGCTGAGCAGGTCCAGCAGCCTGAGGCTTTAGTGGTTCGGGAAGCAACGGTGAGCCTGCAAGTTTATTTGCAGTGTTTTTCATTGTAAAGAATTGTAATAGAAATTTTAGGAATGCCATGAGTGAGACCACATGGCTGTGGAAGCACCAGACAGAACTGCAGAAGAAGGAGCTACAAGAACAGCAGGTGTTCATGGCAACTAGATTAGAAGTCATCAAAAGCTCAGCGTATCTCCGTTATTGCTATAGATACAAAATAAAGAACCAGAAACCATGCCATTCTTAAAATGTACTTCAGTTGTATTTAAAAGGATTTTGGAAGTTGCTATCTTAAGATGCATATTTTTATATTAACACAATTTAAAAAAAACCCCAACTTTAAGTATAGGAAGTGGCTTTGAGAGTTAAACACAAACACTATTCTAAATATTATGATTACAGAACAACCAGTGCAGAGACTGGTCCAGTGATCAACACACATGATAGGACACACCAATGTACTCACACCAAAACACAGCAGTGTGATCGAAGTTTCTCTTGATAGCACAAAATTCATGGGTCTAGATCTCATCTGACTGCTGCCTATTATCCAATAAGGGTTTACAATACTTGTGGATGGTTAACAGAAACTGCCAAATGTTACTACATTTGAGAATCTTAATTTCTAGTGAAAAATTAAGACATCTGTTGAAAACAAAGCATTCAAATCAGATATGGTACCTCTTGACTGAATAGCGACATTTATATTTAACTTCTAAAGTAAACTTACCCCTTGGTGGTTCAGCTGGTTTGCTCTGAGTTTCAGGTGCTGGTCTTCCTCCAGAGGGACGGACATGGCTTTGTGGTGCACTAATAACTCCAGCTCGAGGTGGAACAGTCTGACATAATAATTGGTAAAAAGAAAGTATTTTAGTTCTAATTTGGATCTGTAGTTATCTACTGCTAAATGACTCAGGATAATTAGGACTCTGTGAAAAATAAATTCTTTGATAACAGTTGCTGAACTAATTTTTTATGTACATATAAAAGCAAAGAACATATTCTCAAAACATTACGAGGATTCAGTTCAAAGCAAAGGATTTTTACAGTAGTCTTCAACTTTATGTAAGTATTTACCTGTGCAACAATATTAGAAACACTTATTTTGTTAGTATTAATAAGTTAATTTTACCTAAGACTGTGAATTGTTGTAAGCAACAAAAACAACAACAGCAACTACTTCATTTGGAGATCTTGTAAGGACACATTGATAACCTACCATTGATGCAGATTGCACACACCATCTACCTTTTAGGCTATAATTGTAGTCTGCCATTTGCAAACAACAGCTACAGTCACTTTTATATAGTGAAAGTCCAAGATATACATAGAAGACCATGGTTAGTTCTTTTCTCTGAAACTTACGTTTGCTAATTGTAAGGCAGTTACTCCTGTTCCTCAGCAAACAGCATTAACAAAACATACATTCTGCCTCATCTGAAGGTTGGAATCCACCCAAACTTGTTGGAATAGAAGTTAATACGCTAGGAACAGAATTGCTCTCATAAAACAAAATTACAAAGTCCACATCAGTATTTAAAAAGAAATAGAAAACTATTCCAGATTACAACTGAAGCTGAGTGAATTACAAACACCACACTTGAAAGCTGAATGTAACAGCAGTGCTAGATTTCATGAAAAAAACAAAAACCCAAACCAAAACAAAAAACATCATGAGGCAAGACAGTTTGTAAGATTTGTTTCCTCTATAATTTTTTGTACTTGGTATATTCTGACAAAATCTTAGTAACAGTGGATGTTCTCAAAACAGTTTTCAGGGCAAACCCTATTACACAACTCTCTACACAAACATGATTTAAAAACAAGCAAAGAAAATTCACTACAAAACAATTATTATCCTTGATCATACTTTCACTAGATGTATGTACTCTACTTCGAAGACTTTGTATAACATCTGATTCATTATGCTTGGCTGAGTCCCTTTAACAACTTTCTAAATGCTTTAAACCACCTAACTTCTGAAATATCTGTATTCTCCTTAATTGCCAAGATGCATTTTGTCATTTCTTTGAATATTCTGGAAGTGGGCAGAAGGATGATTGGATTAAATGCCAAATGTATTAAAAAAAAAAATAATCAAAGAACAGAAAAGAAACAGAAAGGGATTCTAAAATAATCCTCAGGACCACTCAGTGGGAAGCAGTGCCTGCCGTGGCTGCTGTCCCTGGTCCTGAAATCCTTGCAATGAAATGCCCAAAAAACAACCTGAGAAGAAAGCAAGCAGCAATGTCAGTTAGGAAAGCTGAACAAGAGTTGAGGTAAGGCTTGAAAAGCCAAGCTGACCTTAGGAGATGGTTTTTTAGACTTTCCATTTCATTTGTTGGCTTGGTTTGTTGTGGGTTTTTTGTTGGTTTTTTTTTTGTTTGCTTTGGTTTGCTTGGGCTCTTTTTTAAAGAAAATCTCAACATCTGCAGAAGAGATGCAGTCAGCTTTGTCTTGTCAAATTATGCTGCCAATTGCAGGACCATCGTCCTTTCTGGAAACAGGTAAGCAACTCTAACTCTAGTCCAGCCTGGGTACTGAGAAACACAGCACAAGAGAACAGTACTACTTTTTTTTCTATCTTGTTCATATGAACAAAAATTCTTGCACTTATGCCAGTTCCAAGATACTGGTAGAGTCTCTTCTGTACACCAGATTTTTTTATTGAATTATTTTGATTTAGAAGTGGTAAAACCTGTGCTGGCTCCAGATTAAAAAGAGTGAGGCACATGGTGATAAATGAATATATTATTTCCTGTGTATACCAGGTTTTCTTTATCCAAATTTTAGAAGAGGGTGTTTTACATCTCTGGGAAAATAACAAAAAAATGCAAAGATCAAGAACTGTTCACTGTGAGAATCAATCTCTCTGTGAAAAATGAATCGGCAAAAAGTTATTTCAACAGTGGCTTTCAACAATAGTTTTCAAATGGTTTCAATACTGTACAAGAGTACAATAGAAATGCCAATAGCAGTAAGGTACAAATCCTTTAAGCTCTACAAGAACTCTGATATCTCTGCACAGCTGGCAGTGCTCTTTTGTTTCTTGCTCATTTAAAAGGTGGAAAAGGACTCTACAACCTTCATAAAACAAATTTATATGGATTTAACTTAAATTCTTGTGGTTAGCTGCATCTTTATTTTAATGGCTTCTTCACACACTCTCTCATTCGCAAGAACTGGTCTATCAGAAAGAATGATATGGCATTAAATAAGAGGTGCCGTATTTATAGATATTTCAGAAACCTCATCAGTATCTATCCCACTGACAATTATCCAAGCAGAATGCTTTTTAGCCTTACTAAAGACTCATATCTGTGCTCTCCATCCTGTCAGTATTGTTGCGAACATTATCCCAATGAGAAGAACGAAATGCCTTAGACAAGGAAAACAAAGTTCTCTAATGACCAAGAAACTGATAAGAAAGAGCCAACTTTTGCTGCTTTTTAGTCTATAAGACGTCCAGGTATAAAGAGAAATGATCTAAGTTAAAGAACCTGGAAATGCCACAGCAGAGGGAATAAAGTAAGCACAAATACTGTGGTTGATGTAGACAAAGGAAAGTCCTTCATGTTGCTGCAGAAATTCTCTCTGAAATATGCTGCAAAGTCTAAAGCATTATCAACAATATGATTTCTTAGTAACTCTTTAAGATGACCTGTAGCTATTAAAACACTTTCTCCTTCCCTAAGGCATGGCTCCTATTTGTTGCTGTTAAGAGAAATAAGGCAGATGTCTCCCATCTCTTGATTTCATGCTTGTAGTGAAGCATTCAAGTGCCCATAAATCCTTCATTCAGTTCCTTCAGTTCAGTTCAGTTCCACAAATAAAGAATGAAATACAGAACTACTATTTGTGGAATGTTTTGTTGAAATAGTCGAATGTTTCACTTATACATGAAGACCCTTATCAAAATTAATTTTTAAAACAAGGTACAAAATTCCATTACACACCAAATATTCGGCAATCAACTGCCTATATAAGATCTTAACTGCCTGCAAGCAATTCATTGCTGTTAGGATATACATTTCAGCACAGAGCATAATACATTTTGTCATACCAAATCAGCAACGTAGTCAACAGGAACATACAATATAAAGAATAACTTTGCAGTTATTTGAAAGTGGACATAAAATGTGGTATTATTTGGGATACTATGAAGTGACCGCATAGAGTGCAAAACAATAAAGTCATGTCCAGTATATATATTCTGAATCATTTTTAGTCAACAGACAAGAATTGCTAAGGGAATTAACTCATATAAGCTGTAAAATGACTCGTTAATTTTGCAGTTTTCTTACATCTGTTATGACTTACAAAAACCCACTGCCAGTGTAATAAA
This sequence comes from Charadrius vociferus, assembly GCF_000708025.1. Taxonomy (NCBI): domain Eukaryota; kingdom Metazoa; phylum Chordata; class Aves; order Charadriiformes; family Charadriidae; genus Charadrius; species Charadrius vociferus. The sequence goes on along the minus strand of NW_009646936.1, from coordinate 826,611 downwards.
CTGTAAAAACTTAGGAGGAAAATTATTTTAAGGCAGAATACCTACCGGTCTGGTTGTACCATATCCAGCAGTTCCTGCACTCGAAATTCCAGTTGAAGGTGGAGGCTGATTACGAACTGGAACAGATATTAGAGATCGCTGACTTAGAACAGACTTCAAAATCAACTTTTCTGTATTATAATTAGTACAAAGCATGTATCTGTATTACCTAAGTTATCTTTTCTCTGTGTTCCAGGACTTTTTTGTGCTTTGAAGCATGGAAAAAAAATTAGATTATCTTTGTTAGATAAGCTACAAATGGGTATTATACGGTAATGGTACATTATCACTAATGGAAATGGGAGCAAAAAGACATTAGTGATTTTTTAAAAGTTGTTACATGTTAAAGTCTATCCATCAACTAAGCTGTTACTCTAGCACACTTTTATCCCATGGCACACGTGAAGTAATTTGACCCTTCTAATTACAAATTAAGTCAAATCACCTCCTATTTGTTGCAAGCTAAAGATGCCCACTTGTACAGGTACCCTGTGTTCTCAATCGTGCTAGAAGTTGTTTCCTTTTGTACTGTATTCTGCAGATATTATAACAGCAGTCTTTAAAACAAAGAGAACTTATGTAACATGCTGATTCAAAAAAATCATGCGATCAGAAGAGTACATCTGTAATTATACATGGTTGAGCAATCTACAGGGTCTATGCCAAAGTTCCTGAACCTACTCTCTTTGTTTATGGGATAAATATATTACAGCACCAACCTCAACATTTACATGCTGATGCTAATGACAACCTTGTATGCAACATTCAAGTTGTGAAGTGCAAGATATGAAAAAGTTACCTTTACCTCTGAAAAGTGCACAATTTCTAACAGGCAAAGAAGTTTACGATTCTGGCTTGTGTTTCTGTTGCCTATTTCCCAGGAAGGTAAAATCACCATGTCAGTTACAGTAACTGGGAGCAATTCTCTGTGGTACATAAGACACTTAGTTTATCAAGTTGACTTCCAGTTGTCAGACAACCCTGCTTTCTTAGAACCTGTTAGAATGGATTTTTGGGTACAGATCTCAGTAATGCAACTTGTACCCTGAGCAAGCTGGCACCAGCTTACCCTACTTAGAGCAGGGGGTTGGACTAGATAACCACCAGAGGTCCCTTCCAACCTGAACTATTCTATGCATATGCTGATTTTGCCAATTTAGAAAAATGAACCAGCAATACAGCCAAAATTAATTGTAGTATACAGGAGGACGTATTGATTGTGACTGTGTTAGGACTTTCACTGCTATACCTGTATTTGCTAAAAAGGGTCACATTCCTGAGGGAATAATAAGAAGCTCAAAAACATGACTCCACTGGCATGGCTAAAACAGGACTCATTCAGCACACATACTCCAACTAGAATAATGCAAGGGAAATGCTTCTCATAAATATGTGTCACATACGTTTAGGCACCAGAATGAAAATACATACACTGTATTTTGTACATACATCTCTTTAGGAAGTGATAAAAATGTTAAATTACAGGCTAAATTATTTAAATGGAAATTTCTCTCCCCAAAATATATGAACATACGTAGTTCTTTATGGAAAACCTAGACTGCCTAGATTCCTGATTTAGTTACAGGAATAGTATTTACTCTAGCTATCAGTCAGTTACAGCTTCCTCTGAGGGTCAATCTTCAAAGTATTCTTCTTGATTAGTGCAGTCTAAGTTTTCACTTTGTTTTTCATAAATGAAGACTGCCTTCTATAACAATTCACACCATCACTGGAAAGCAGCAAGCAACTTGCCCATCTGAAAACTAAGTTAAATAAAAGAAAAAAGATCCTACACAATAAATACCTTCATGAAACCACCTTTAGTATCACCAGGGCAATAATATTACTCAGGTATTAAATTAGAAATCCATTTCTAGAATACAAAAATTGTTATGTTACCTTCTATTTCTCTCCTAGCTACCCCAGGGCTGGGAGGAGCTCCAAGACCTTTTCAGAGAAAGAAGAGAAGCTGTACATTGCATAAGAAAAGCAGTAGATTGAGAAAGTAAAACCAGAAAGAACACTGCCACAAGACAGGTTTACATAATTTAAAAATGGTCTAGCTAGATTGCAGTTACTTGTAGGAGATAACTGTTTGCAGCAGCATGGGGAAACCAGACTGATAGGAATTACAGATCAGCAAGTATGATCATGTTTAGAAACATGCCGTTATTTCAGTTTTACATTACAGTTGAAAGAGAATTTCATTTCTTCAGTATTCACTGTCCACAAACTTTTTAAAATTCAGAATGATATGAAAAGTAGGTCTTGAAACTCTTCTAAAGCAGAGCACGTATCTATACTCTAACATTTGAAAATGTCCATCAGTTATACCCTGCAACATTAAGTCTGCTTCCTGTAATTTAGGAGAATACTATGTAGTATGTTTCTGCCAAGACTACATATGAATAAGCAAGTTTATGGAATAAATAAGTTTCCCAATTTATATATGTATTGTATCCTACAGAATTGTATCATTATCTCCAAGCAGCTGTACTTGGGAAAGCTGTATTAACTGGCGCGGAGTAGATGTTACAGTTCAGATTGAGAGACAGGAGATTTTCAATCATGCATAACCATGCTGTATTATTTTATATCTGCAAGATGATCAAGCATATACTGGGTCCATAAAACTGTATGGTAAAAACATGGCAGGACATAGGTAACACTAGATGGTATGCAAGGAGAAATCCTTAAGGCATGCGCATAGGAATAAGTAACAGTAATATCTGGCAACTCTGGAGTGGCTCAAGTATAGAGGAAGGAAAGGGAGCCAGTGTTCGAGAAGCCTACCTTAAAAGCAACTTTTGCCTTAGCGATGACACAGCCTCATGCTTTCTCATCATGTGCCAATGTG
>NW_009646936.1:791316-823635 GCF_000708025.1 Charadrius vociferus | reverse complement strand
AGGAAGAGTGAAGGCTGCAGATGAGGCTGGTATGTGATTATCTCCAGAGATGTCAAATCTCTGGTTTTGCTGAACATCTGGTTCAAAGATGTTAAATACTGGCATATGTTATATATTCTGGGTGAGTTCCAGGCTCTGCCAATTAACCTTAGATTTCCATTGCAAAAGTTTCTGACAGTGAACTTCTCTGCGAGAGAAGCAGCACTGAGGAGGGATAAACAGAGAGCGTTTGTAAGGAAGGGGCACAGGAGGAAAGCACTGCCTAACAACATTTCATTGCTTTCAGGTACCAGCTCTGCCCTTCTCCCATGCAACCCAGAGGAACCCTGAGGGAGAAAAGAAAGTGGTAAACCATAAGCTATACCTGCTAACTGGGCAAAAATAGAGGGAGATGGAGAGCAGCCCAACAGAGTACAGGATGCTCCTGTGAACCCTCTGTGGTTACAGAGGCTAAAGCTAACTGATCATCTCAGAGTATTAACGGAAATAGATACAATGAAACCTCTCCAAGAACAGGGAATTATCCTGTTCATTTCACCTATCTTCTGCACTTTTCCCTCCCATAGCTCAACTCAGCCCATCCTTTGAATATGTATTTTCAGGATGCTCTTGTTAAGCAAATCTTGTTTTATGCAAGATGATTAATACAGTCAGCTCCTTTCAGGAGAAGGAAAGCAGAGAACCTCTTTACCGCAGCACATAGATATGTTCCTATGTTGGTGGACCATACAGAGGGAAGACTTCTGTGCATGAGGATTTAAAAAGGTTTTGCAAATTTAAAAATTTTCATTATATGGGAGAGAAAGGGCATAAAGGTCAAATCCCCCAAATTTCACTTGCTAACAATACTCTTCTACAGTGATAAAGCAAAATTATGGTGCTGTGATAATGCTATACCAATTAGCATTAGAGGAAGACTTTAATTTTAAGGACAGTGAAAAATGTACATCTGAACCTGAAACACATTTTTGGGTATCACTTTAAACTGTTACTGTAGTCTGTCTACAGCTTGAAATCTCTATTTTAGTTTGAAACAGTATTTTGCAAGTAAAGATATCACATACTTGTTTTTAGTATTTTAAGGAAAGGAGTTGGATTTATACAGAAACAATTTGTAACTTATACCCTGATGTCTTTTAGACAGAATTGCATGTTTTGCAAAGATTACATTTACATTTTAGCTAAATGGAAAATAAAGGAACCCCAACTTCTCATAAAGTAAGATATTGATATATGCCCACATGTGCGCACATGTGTGTATATATATATGAAATCTAGGTCATTTGCCATTTGAAGACTGCATTTACTGTTTTCACATTAAGGCTTCTTGTTTCCTCCATTACTGAACATTCCTTCTTCAGCAAGAAAAGAAGAAAGGTGCTCTTTCCCATATTAAAACCAAAAACAAAACCAAAAACCCAACAACAACAAAAAGCTTTTTCAAAATGACTGCCATATCATAATGCATCCAAACAACCTGAACTCTGCTCTGCCAAAGCTACAGGGAAAAAATAAAGATGTTGAATGGTTCTTGCAAGGCTAAGTTTAATGTGTGACAATAAATATCAGTGTATACTAAGAAGTACTTGCTGCTTGGGAGCATGTATTTTCATAGCTTAACATACTTGCATTTCTTTTAATGTCAACTTTATTACTGTATTTTCTAGGTTTATTTTATTTATTTGGAGGGTAATCACAGTGAAAACGTAATGCATTTTACCCAAATTATTGCCTATACTGAAAATATTGTGCATTCTCTCAATCTTAACGCCATTTTAACAATTTAAACCAATGATAAAAAACAACTATAAGCTTTTCCTCCATCAATCAGGAAAAGTCTGACTGATATTATTAAAGGAAAAAAACAAACTAAACCAAATGTTACTTTTTAACTTCAAGTAATTGACAATTAGCAGCCTTTATAATTTTTAATGTTGTGTAAGAATTTACTCTGTAATGTATTAAAAAAAATCTTGGGTAAACAGAGTGCAGCATTTTAATTTTTAACTAGAAACAATTGAGAGCTTATAAAATCATCAGTGGAAATCTTTCATATTAGCAGACGAAAACACGGAAACTTTGCACCTTCTGTGTCCTTGAATTCTGAGTTACTTCTGATGTAAAATATGACCAAACTCTACAACAAACTTAGATCCCCAAATCCTGTTTCCATCTTCAAAGCATACTGAGCCATTAGAAGAAATGTTATGGGCACTGAAGGGAGTGAAGCACCCAGGAAAAAAGGTTAAAACACATGGGGAAAAAGAAAAAAGCAACATTTAAAACGCACAACATTTTAAAGACATGATCAAATGTCACTTTGCATGTGCTACAGAAGTCTAAAAACAAAGTTTAATACACTTTTACAGTACACAGAGATATTTTCACAGTGCTTTAGGAGCCTTCATTCTAGGTAAGAGAAACAGATGCTATTTCCCCAAGCACAGTAATACACTGTGACATTTACACGGCTTCCAGTCCTGTGCTAGCTTGCTCAGAGCTGAGCTCAGGTACTGCTGAAAAGCAAAGCATTATGCCTTATAAATGTATGCCATGAGTGGAAAATGAAGAGGAGAGAAAAAGTGGGATGAGCTTTAGGTCAGAATAATATATGGAAAAAAAAAATACTACAGTCTCTTTTTAAAGATTGCATAAAACTTGCTTTTTGTGCAAGCTACAATTCTTTATGGAAAGCTACGTTGGTAAAAAGGGTAAAAAAAGGAGGCTAGTCTTTGCACAATTGAGACAAACTAGGCAAACAGGATTGTGTCAGTGCACATAAAACTATATAGAACTGAAGCAGTACAATGAATTAAATCTCACATATGTTGTGTGTTATGTATAAACTGGCTATTTTCTAAAACTTTAGCATTTTAACTAATTCGAAATACTGTGCCTTTGGCATAATAACCTCCTCCCCTCAACAGTATCTAAGAGCTATGCACATCTCCGCCCGACATCAGAATAAGTTAGCTGATATTCATATACTATGTAAAATAATTTTCTGAGATTGCTCAAAACTTTCGAATTTTTTTCTCAAAAAACGCTTTTTCCTACTAACTGAGTGGCAGTGTCTAAAAAGCCATTAAGAACGTACTTCAGAGCCACTAACTATTCTCACTCTATCCCACGTATTAATGAATTGATTGAAGTCCAAGCAGAACAGCTCAACTATGAAGCGTGTGACAAAGAAGGACGAAGATTAGTTTTAAGAAGAAGCACTTTTGAGAACATGTGAGTTGTTATTACATACAAAAGCAGATCAAGCTGGAAAAAAACCCAAACTAGCCTGAAGGGTTGATAAGGCCGTCAGCATTATTATTATTTTGTAAAGACCTGTAGCTCTCAAGTGTCTTCAAAGCAACTGAATAAATTCTTTTGCTAACTTTGTGTTTCTGAATTACATGCTAGTTCCAAGAACTATGGAGGATGTTTCGTGTCTGTAGAAGGGCTTAGGAGCACATTTCAGACTTGGAAACAGAAGAAAACCTACCCATATGCTAGTGTTCAGCTTAGAGACAAATATAACTCAGCCAATTTAGAGCTCCCTGTTAAATGGTGATCATCTGGGAGGAACTGGGCCAGACCAGCAGTAGTTTCATCTTGTACAATTAATTAATGGATAATCGCTGCAAGTAGCTACAATCACAATTGATTTTACAATGCTCTTTGTCACAGGCCATGAGGAACAAAAGCTAGCCTTGTCGCAACTAAAGACAAGTTTCCACTTTCACAGAAAAGTTAACTGGGTATATTTTGACCAGGACAACGTAATAAAAACCTGGAACAATTTTAATCTATCTGACTATAATGTATCAACTTCTGGAGAAATATTTTTTCACTAAAAAGTCAAATATAATTCAGAAGAGGATAAAAACCCTGAGAAAGGAATTACCTTGATCTTTAAGAATTACGGATTTTTATACCTTTGGACATCAGCATATTAAGTACTGTCACAACAGACCACCACAGTAATTTTGCTACGTAGTCATATTGAAAACAATTAAAATCATTACCTCCAAATTCTTTTCTAGCAGGTGCAGGACTCCTAGCGCCTTACAGTATTTAAGAAATGAATGCAGCAATAATGAAAAATATCAGTACAGTAAGAGAGAAGAAAAAGAATGAGAAAGTTAAAAATGACAAGGGTCAATTTGTTAGTAACTATGTTGCCCATATGCTTCTGAACATCCAGTTTCTTAGTGCTCAATTGTTTACATTTTCAGATGATCCAGATGAACTCTACATTAAAAACTCAGACATGATAACAAGCATACATACTGATGCCAAAATTAAAGGAATATAAATCAATGAATGCACAAGATAATTTATCTTTTATTTAAAAAGCGATGCTATAAAAATGAAAATGTCGAGTAAATGCTGCTGGAGGAGCCCCACGTTTTTTTAACTGCGAAAATAAGTTTATAAGAATTTTAAAACTTATTCACTAAACAAAGACAATAATATTTAAATGGTACTGAAAAATGCTGTTATTGCTATTAAATGTATCAACTAAACATTTTAGTGAAAAACGGGTATGTTCCATTGAGCCCCAAACCAACAATATCATATGTAGTCTGGGCATGGAACTTCAGAGCTCGTCTCACAGACCTGAAACAAAATATTCCCGGCCTCCTGATATACATCATCACATTACCTGATGGTGGAGGTGGCCTCTGCGGTGGAGCTGGGCGTGCAGGAGGAGCAACGGGGCGAGGTGGTGGAGGACGCTTAGGCTCCAAGCTCTGAGAAGACTCTTTCTGCTGGGTGCCAAGCTGAAATTCAGCTGGAGAACATGACAGAAAACAAAGCAAAAATTAATCACTTGTACATTCTAATCACAGTAAGGCTTTTCTAATAGCAAGTTATTTTCACAGAGAGGACAGTCAGTCCCCAGCCCTAGAAACAATGGTACGGAAAACAAGAGGAATAAACCAGTGGTGAAAACAAGCAGATTTCCTAACCCAAGATTTTTGTCTCGTACGCTTTAATCAGCATATGTTTTTCATGGAACCCTAAACATTCTTAAAAATTGCAGAGATCCAAATGTTGATTTTGACGCTAATCTGTGAACTAATTTCTCTGGCAAAAATGTTACAAGGGTAATTCTGGAGGCATTTTACCAGTCTTTGTAAAGTTACTCGGAATTACATTGGAATAAACTGTTCTAGAAGCCATTCCAAACACTGTAATTCTAAATGTCCACTTTGTCACTAAAATAAAGTTGTGTTTAAACAGAAGCTTTCATATTATACACCCAATTTATAAATGTGCTGATTACATTTTGCATATTACAGCTGATAGAAGCATTAATTGAAATGGGCTGCATTTGGAGAGTATGACTAAAGTGAACTAGGATTATACTGACACATTGCAGCAGAATTCTTGAACAAAGGTTTCAAACTAAACAGCTCAGCCTATTAATCACATAACTTTTTGAGATGTCTCCTTCATGATGAAATGCTAAAGAACTAGAGCAAGTTAAGTAGTTTGCAGCAGCGTAGATCAGTGGACAGTGTACTAAATAAGACTCAGGAAATAAAGCACTTCTACTGCCCATTAAGAAAATCGAGACACAAAGAATGAGGTGATTTGCCCAAGATCATTTATGTGTAAAGTACTAGATAATAACAAGAATAGCCTTTTATATTAATCTAAAAGCTCTATTAAAAATAATCTATAAGATAGTAGTCTACTACCGGGCCATACAGCTGCCAGATTGTATAGCAGTAATAGAGGCAGTTGAGCAAAGTAATACATACTGTGTGTGGAAACAGGTGGTCCAGGAGTCTTTGTAGGTGCTCGGCTCGGTCTCACTGGGAGCGTAGGTCCATCTGACAGTGTAGGGGATTGACAGGGACTGGAACGCGGTGAAGAGCTTGGGGAGGTTCCAAGACCGGAACTTGAAGTTGGCTGTAGATGCTGAGGAAGGATTTCTTCTACTTCAGCACTATAGTCATCAATGTCTCCTAAATAACAAACCCCATCCCAAAAAACAAAAAGCATGTAAAAAAGGGAACAATAGATCCTTGTATTAAAGTGGGGGAATTATAAATTGATCCTGGGCATGGGATTTTCTGCAAAAAGCCCTCAAGTTCCAAGGAGTTAGCTCAACAACCAAAGTTTGATCCCTGAATCATAAAAATACATATGAAGAATGCATATGTATTCAAACCAGTTGAAAATACTCCAAACGCACAATATATATTACAGATATATATTACAGGTAATTATAATAGTGTTGCAACTGTGATGTTGCTTAATCTAAGAAACAATTAGCCTTACAAAGAAGACATTTGCAAAAATTTTTTGCCTGGTTTGCAATAGATGGCAAGCTTCACTTATCATTCTTCAGAAGGCTGGGCAGGGGATTTCAAGATATCTGCTATTTATAAAGCCTTCTGTTTGAATAAGTGGAAAGATGCTTAAAAAACAGGTTCAACATGGACATCCTTTGAAACGTAAATTGTCAGTTCAGAATATTTTAATGTTGATATTCAAAATGCCTGAAATAGAAAAAAATCCCATCACACTCCAATAAGACCATAGTAAACCTTTCTTCCATCACTTCTCTCTCTTCAGGTACATGAACAACACACAATGTCCTACAGAAGTTCCAGCTTCAACTCTGCACTGCTGCAGTAACAGAGTAACCAGACTGCTAATTAGACATTAGCTCTCGATTTAAGACACTTGTAGGATTTGAGATGTCATATCATTTCACATAGGACTAATAAAATCAACCAATCATACAGATGTCTAAAGTGTGAAAGTCCTGTTTCCTACCTGCACTGGAAAACATGAAGTATCCTATGATACTGAGACTAGTGCAAATTCCAACCTTTCATAAAGGTTTCCCATATCTGTACCCTTATGAAAACATATCTTCCATTATGAAATACCTGTACAAAAAAACTTTAGTCTACTCCTTCCAGTATACATAGCTATCATCTCTTTTCTTGAAACTGTAACAATGTAATGTTTGCTACTAAGGAGCTTGGATAGAAATTAAAAACAAATGAGCTACTCAAATTTGAAATAAATGAATACAGACACAATGACTACATCTGGCAAGTACATCTGTTCAAGAAATGACAAAAAACAACCCTGTAAAATACATGTGGAAATGCAATACACCCAGAAAATGTTCAGCAGGAAAGGTGTGGGGTTTTGTTTTGCTGCTGCTCAAAAAACAGCTGTTTTACTTGCCAAGGAGATAAGAAGAATATACTTTAACGTAGAGAAGAAAGTGCAAAATGCAAAAGCATTGTCCTCTTAAAAAATTATGTGACTACAGTTACACCTTTCATAAAAGTTAATTAATAGATTGAAAAATATGCTGCGACAAAGTACATAGATTAGAAACATGCAAAGAAAGAAAGGCAAAAATGCAGAGGTGCAATTGCTGCAACAGTGATATTCAGCGACTCGAGGATTCTGCTAGAAAAGTATGACATGAAAAGATATAAAAACCCTTCAGGGAAAACCCAAAACCAACAAAAGCCAGGTGTGCTAGTTTTGGCTGGGATAGGGGTAATTTTCTTCATAGTAGCTAGTATGGGGCTATGTTTTGGATTTGTGCTGAAAACAGTGTTGATAAGACAGGGATGGTTTAGTTATTGCTGAGCAGTGCTCACACAGAGCCAAGGCCTTTTCTGCTCCTCACACCGCCCCACCAGCGAGCAGGCTGGGGGGACACAAGAAGTTGGGAGGGGACACAGCCGGGACAGCTGACCCCAACGGACCAAAGCATATTCCATACCATACGACGCCATGCTCAGGAATATAAAGGTGAGGGAAGAAGAAGGAAGCGGGGGATATTCAGAATTACGGCATTTTGTCTTCCCAAGCAACTGTTACACGTGATGGAGCCCTGCTTTCCTGGAGATGACTGAACACCTGCCTGTCCATGGGAAGCAATGAATGAATTCCTTGTTTTGTTTTGCTTGTGTGTGCAGCTTTCGCTTCACTTATTAAATCGTCTTTATCTCAACCCACAAGTTTTCTCACTTTTACTCTTCTGATTCTTTCCCCCATTCCCACTGGAGGAGTAAGCGAGCAGCTGTATGGTACACAGTTGCTGGCTGGGGTTAAACCGTGACACCAGGGAACCAGAAAACAGCAACAATGCCAAAGATCAGCCTGTTCCAAGAAACAACAGAGGTTGAAGGTTTCCTTGCCCGACTCATATTTGCCTGCCTGTCAAAGGCTCACCAGGTGTCTTCTTGGGGGCGGTAAGCATACCAATGCTTAGCACGGGAGCTCATTAGTCCTCCTAAACTATTTGCGTATTGGGAAAAAAAAAAAATAAAATTGCTTTGCACTCTGAAGTCATGTATATCCTGCTTATAGGGTGTCTCCATGAACAGTGAAATTTGCCTGAATGAAGTAACCCTGAGAGTTAAGTCACAGGATAAAGTGAGAAGAATAAAGAGAATATCAGCAAATTAGTAGAACCCAGACATACAGTGCAAACTGACACTGTCCAACAAAATACTGTTGGAAATAAAAGGATTGCTAATTTATCTGTTTTAGATGGGCATAAACTTGTTAAGGGAAGTACTGATATATGCATTAAATTAACCACATTATTTAGAACTCTATGCATTTCAAAACAAGAAATACTTTATTTCAACAAACCTTCCATATCATAGTCTGCAGTAACCTCAGCATCTTCACAAAGCAAAGTGGAGCTTGTCGATGAAGGCAGCCCAATATTAATCTTCTCTAGATTCATTTCATCTTCCAAACTTCTGATCCAATCTGGATTTTTCAAACTTATGTTTATAATCCTTCCTAATAGCTGGATTGCCAAAAAGGTATGCACAAACCAGAAATTGTTAAGAGCGGGAACATTAAAACTCAGCATTCTAGATTTAAAAAGAAAAAAAATTCTGAAAATATCACAAATAAGGTGACTAAAGAATGACAGTGACAAATCACAAAAATAATTGTGCTTTCACTTTGTTTTCATAATTAAGTACATTTATGTAGTTTAAAGTGTTAATTACAACTATTTAATATTTTTCTAATAAAAACTAACAACTTGTCTCATAAGCTTTTCCTTTTCAGTTAATAGAAAAGCTTCTGTTTTTTTTTTATTATGACAGAAATGCTACTCTTTGTAAAGAAAAACAGACTTAATAAATTACTTAATAAAGTCATTTTTTAGAGACTGATAAAACAGCAGGTCTTTATTCTGCACACTGACACATGACACTAAGGCGCTATATTGCATGGACTGCCAGTGAATCTCTCAGCAGATGCAAGGATCCATCTGTGAACATGCCATTACAGAATCTATGTCTTAACAGGAACATAGATCAGTAAAAATTTGAATATGAAAGTTAAAATTTTTACAGAGATTAAATACTGGTGATACAGAAGTCAATGAGAGCTGAATTTTTGATGTTTTTAAATTACTGCAGTACAGCAGTGCTTAATTTTAAATAATCTCAGGCTATAAATACGATAAACTGGTTTATACTATAAACTGAAGGTAAAAGCTCTGCTTTTAAAATCTTTAAAAAAAAAAATTAAAAATCCATCATTTGATGAAGATACCCCTCAATATGGGTTCTTCATGTCTCTAACAGTCCTCTTCATAAAAATAAACTGTTTGGTACTTCTCTCAACTGGCTTTAGAAACGCAACATAATGCTATGTGGCTACCAAAATAAAATAAAATAAAAAATTAGATGGCAAAAGTCTAGTAGGCAACATGAAAAACTTTGAAGAACTAAAAACAAAGAAACAAACAAAAAACCCAACCCACCCAAGTATTCTTTAAAATGTTAGATTTTCTCTTGCTATATGAAAGTTCAGTAATTTTTACATTACCTCAGTACCATTCAAATTCATAACATTCAAAGCAGAACTTCCTTCCAAAAATGTTACCCACATCTTGTCTTCCACAAACCTGCAAAGTCCATTGGAAACAATAATTAAAATACTTTATCCTACATACTACCTTTTGAAGCCTCTTATCTTAAAGGTTTTTCAATGTTTTATTTCATGGAGAAGAATTATTTTAAGTTCATTAAAATATATATAATTGGCTAATAAGCTTTAACTGTTAATATCCTTGCAACAACAACAACAACAACAAAAAGCAAAGAGAACCAGGTAAATATCACCCAGCAAAAGCATTGTCCTCTTAAAAAATTATGTGACTACAGTTACACACATTCAATAGCAATTGTGTGGCTACAGGTTATATATTTGTATTAGGTGTTACATCACACTACGAACTTGGGACTACGTCCTAGTCTTATGAAAAAGAAACAAACCAAAACACCAACACCCCCCCCCAAAAAAAAACCTAAACCAAAAAAACACACCGCATCACCAAAACCCAAAACCACCCCCCAAAAAACCCAAACAAAATACCACAACACTTATAGTTCAATTAACAGCGTAGTGAAAATGCAACATTCACAGGGATCCTCTCATCTTCAGTTCATTTAAAACTACTAACCTAATTTTAGAATACCAAATTTTTATAAACTACATAAATAACAAAATTTAAATCTGACTGATTTCTGACAAAGTCAGCATGATACTTTATCTCAAAAATAAAAGTGTATCTGAAAAAATTCAGTCTGAAAACAGACACCTACAGGTATGTAAAACTAATTTTCAACTGTAAAGATATTAACTTGAAAAAATTAAGTCTGAAAACTGAGACACATACAGGTATGTAAAATTAATTTTCAACTGTAAAGTTGAAATTTAAATGTTAAAGACGAAGCAGATCATAACTGAAATGCCTGCTAAGAAAGTAACTTCATTCAAGAAATAGGTGGGAACAACGAAGAGGAATAGAGATTGAAAGTAAAAAGTCTTTTTAACCTTATAAGTATAACTTCACCATAGCTCGCAAATTTTTGAAGCAGCTCATCAATCAAGTTATCATCAAAATAGTTTTCTTCTGCTGAAGAACTTCTGATGGAGATCATTACAGTACCATCAGGTGGTCCTTGCACTGCGATCACCTCTTTATAAACTTTTTGTCTCTCTTCTGCTTCAATTTCAAATATGTCGATGTCAATCAATGCAACCACAGGCCTTGGAAAAAAATACACGAGAAAAACCTGTAAGCAGAGCATCTGAGCAACAAAATACATAACATGAATATTAAATCTTCCATGATTAGGAAGTAATGTGTAAAATAAAACTGAAACCTATGATCAGATGTTTTCAGCTCTGCTCTTCCATAGTGCAACAAAGTACCAGGATTCCATGTATAAGGGACGTTACTGTCATCGTGAAAACTAGCATTCAGCAGATCCAGGTCTTCAGCTACATTCAGTATTAAAGAAAACAAAAGGGGAAAACCACAGTGATTGCAAGAATATGCTTTAAAACACCAAGCTATTTGTAGAAAGAGAAAAAAGAAAGTAAACCAAAACTAAGTGTTTTACAGGGAAAAAAAAACAGGAGTTCCTTTTGAACTACTGAAATATCAGTAACTGGTATTTGATTTTTGATCCTCCTGTTCAGTGTCACTGTATTTATTGCAGACGCTATTATAAGCTCTCTGTTTCATACAAAGTCAGGGACAGAAGCTCAGAATCACTGGCACTGTGAATATTTAAAACAATTTAAGGAAGCACTCAAACCTGATCGGTCAAAAGGCCATTTTCTTCTTCTCCAAAGAACACGATCTGTCCATGCCGGTGTGCGACATTTTTCACTGGTGTCATAGTCATCAGAAAACAGATCATATTTGTATGTAGGAGCAAAATTTATTTTCCCTTCCAAAAATCCCCTAAAAATCTGTAAGAAACAAAGCAGTTATGTGTCATGCTAGAAGACAGAAACAGATGGGAAACAGCTTGAAACTAATCAGAATTCTCTTTTCTAACAGCAAAAACCTGTATACACAGCTCAAAAAAAAAAGTCATCTGATAATATGAATCCTTTTCCAAATTTTATCTGCTGAAAACATTCTACATTTGCCACTAAGAATAAATAGTGACCCAGACTGATCATCATTAAACAGAAGTATGTCAACATTTATATCTTTAAACCCAGGTTCATGAGCAACCTCCTGTTCCTCCAATGTCATTCAGAACTTGAGGTCATCTAGATCACAGATGCTGTCCACAGCACTTTAATTAGTTGGGTAGTTGCTCATGTGTCAGCAAATGTTGGGAGCTAAGGTTTATATTTTATGTACCTATCTGAACATGCAAAGCATTCCCCAAATTCACACAAGATGCCCAACCAGTAAATAGGAATTAAGCAAAATAAAAGAGAAAAACAAAGAGCCCTTAATACACTCAATATGGACTGAAAGATTAGAGATATAATATCAGTATTTCTTCCCAAGCAAATAGGAAAACAGAATAAAAAGAGATATTACATGAAATTATCTGCCAAGACTACGTATGGTATTTAGAGATACAGAGTCAATTGAAAGGAATAAAAAATCCGTTAGGTACTTTGCAACATAAACAGATACAGACAGCCAACACAAAACCCTAGAAGGCCAGGAGACCTGCTCACTTTTTAAGTGTTTAAACTAGACATACGCTAAAACCCTTTAGTTAACTTAACCAACTCCAGTCTTGAGTTTAATCTCGTATGGGTAGTTTTACTTCACATCAGAGATCTGTAAAATATAAATCTAACTTAGATCTTAGAGTCAAGTCTGCATCAGACAGGTTAGCCAGGTTTTCCTGTTGGAAATATAAATTGCAATCCAGTCAGTTTAAAAATCAATGTCACAAGATCGATGTCAGAATGTCAGAAGATCTGCAACTCCTGTGACAATTTATTAGTTTTTTATTTTCCCTTCGGTAATTATTTCTTAGTCTACTTTTCAAGGAAAGTTGCTATGTAAACACCTTTCCTGAACAGCAGATACACCAGTTAACAACCACATGCAACAACCACAGAGCTACCCTTGCTCATACCCCCTGCTGCCCAGCCAGCCACGTCCAAATAATGGAATATTACCCCAGCAGCGCAATACTAGCCCTTCTTCTCCCCTATTTTGAATCTTTTTTATATTCTGGTAGTTTCCAGCTTTATAACTGCTGTAAGTGTCCCCAGGATCTCTACAGTTGTCTTATTTTGGTCGAATTAACGACAATCCTGCTGTCTGCCCATTTGAACATATGTATCTTTCTCTCTAGGAACTAAGCTATAAAAAGAAAATTAAAAATTATCAAGTGTTTTTCCTTCTCTTCTGGTGCACAAGACACCAGCACAAATGGAAGAGAATTCTAATTCAGAAGACACACTGCTTATGGTCAAAGTGCTGGCAAGCAGAGAAAACTAAAACCAGAGGATTATCTCTCATTTTACCATCTACAGCATTCCCACATCAAGCTGGAAAGAAAGAATACACACTTTCACACAAGATTTGTCTCGTTACAAATATTCCTTTAATTACTACATGCTGCCTCCCAAGAAACCCTAAAAATCTAAAACCTGAAGCTTTCTTCAGACTTTGTTATTCTATGTTCTTTCTTTTTAAGTGAAAAGGCTACTGTTTGGACTATTCCTTTTTCCAACAGAATGACAGTAACAGCATTAGACCTATTACTGCAGCAATTTAAAGCAAACAGTAACATTACCAAAAGAACTTCTATAACTATTTTTAATAGTTGCACCTGATAAAAAGAAAAATATTATAATTAGTAAAGTCCAACACAAAGCTCTAAAAAAATGATAGTTTCCTTTTTTTTTCAGGAGAGAAAGAAAAACCTCACTCCTACAGCTAGTCCCTGTATTTGTATCACTGCCTCTTCAGGTCAGTTACTGCAAATAAGGAACTAAATGTTGCTATGTGCCATCCTTCCATACTACTACCTGGACAAAAGTAGTAAGTAAAACATGCTGAGGATATAGATTTACAGAAGCACCACAGAAAACTGCCAAAACAAAAAAGAAAGTATTCTTAAGTGTGGTAACATTTTTAAGATACCTGTCCAGAATTCTTCTGATTGATAAGTTGGTCTCCTGCTATAAGGGCATCCCAGTTCTGTTGTCGTATTAGGTCCTTAACCTCCTCATTTGGAATATCTATTCGATAATTAAAGTCACCACACCAAAAGATATAGTCATGGGAAAAGAGCATCCTTCCCTGTAAAACAGAAGCACACAATGAAGTTCAAAACTACCAAGTGATAAATTTACTACTTCCAGGTGCAGAAGTTCAGTTTTTAACTGTAAAATATGCACAATTTCTAGCTGATGAGGACAACTGAAATAGATGTTAGTATTTACTCTTCAGACAGTTAGAACAATATAGGCCACTGTACGGTATTCACACATATGGAACATGAAAGAAGTAATAAAATTTCTTATGTAGCTTGCATTTCTAAAGAAATATGAATCATCTGAATTGGATTCTAAAATTCTTCATCTTTCTACTCCTGTTTTAGAAGTCTGCTCTAAGATGATGACTGCTACCTGTGTCACAAAGAGGTTACAAGGAGAACAAAACATCATCCTGGGCTCTTGTGGTACAATACCCTGACAAACTGCAAATCGAGAGCTTTATTATTCAGATTTAATTGAAGACTTTTCAGTTACGTACAATTTTCATGGCTAGGGAGAGACAGAAGGGCTCTGTTAGTTTAAATGAAGCCTAGGGTTTAAAGTGAGAACTTTTACTTCCCTCTTTGTTTTGACTTTTCCATTGCCCTTAAGTAAAGCAAAGCAGATACACTGGCAGATTAAAACAGCAGCCTTTAGGTAACAGTTTCTGGGGACCATGAGAATATAGTATTTTCAAGAAAAACGTGAAAGATGACCAGGGGACAAATTTTGAAATTCAAAAACCTCATAAAATAAGATGTCAGACTCCTGCACAGTGACATAGAAATTAACAAAGGACATTTTGACTACAAAATTTAAGACA
Organism: Charadrius vociferus; assembly: GCF_000708025.1. Lineage (NCBI taxonomy): Eukaryota > Metazoa > Chordata > Aves > Charadriiformes > Charadriidae > Charadrius > Charadrius vociferus. The sequence continues at coordinate 808,760 of NW_009646936.1, read as the reverse complement.
GCTTAAAGTCTCAAGGAAGCATTTTGTTGTGCTGATAAAATTATCAAGTATTTACTTGATGTCTGATAATCCTTTATAAGAATATGGTACAGAACTTTACAATCCAACTTGAAAAAATAAGTAAAACAAGAAGTTAAAACAAGTTAGCAAAATTTATTCTTGTGTATTGAAAATAGTGCTGTTTCCCATGGATTTTTTTTCTCATAGTTTATTAACCCTGGTGCCTACAAAAGTTCCACTGCATGTCAGGAATCTGTAAGGTCTCTTTCCTATGCTAAATCCTTGATGCCTAATGCAAGTGAATTCATGCTTCGCCATCTCTATCAGTCATTGCACTGGAAAGGTCTATTCTTTCTGCAGTCATCTATTTTAATAAAAACTGTGGGAACTTAATTATCTGAGACCAATAACCCAAGGAAATTTGATTTCCACAGGAATCTAGGGAGGGAAAAAAAATAAATACAGCTTTTGGATGACACTGCTGGAGCTCAAAGGGTTTAACTTCTCATTCATTATGGAATTTGAACACTGTTGCTTACCATTGGAAAACCAAGCTTGCGAGCTATTTCTACGAAGTCTTCATTTCTCTCTTTAACTTGTGATTGCCCTGCAGCAAAATGACTGCAGACAAAGCAAAGACTGGATGTATGAAACAACATCCGAATTGCTACTGCGCCTTTATTACCAGTGGCTCCTCCCATGCCAGTCTTTACAGTATCAACAGCAACATCCCTAAAAAAGTTAAACAACTATTAAAACCTCAAATACAATGGCACAGAAGTTAACAGCTTTAACTATGTCTGAATGTGACATTATGTTGGTAAGAGAACATTTTCACATTGTTCTTTCAGCAGTACGGCCACTGGGCTATTTTAAAAAAATGCCAACAGCTATTGAGCAGGTAACAATATAACAGTTCAGCTTTTCAAGCTTTCCTGGCAACTGATGAGACATTTAAAAACTAAGAAAAAAGAATTTAAGCAACTTCTTCCCCAGAAGACGGAACAGCTCTTTCTAGCCCCATATGCTTCCAATTCACTTGTTTGTTAGCTTTCACTATAAACCAAACTGAAAGTGACCCAACTTGGGCACAGCTGTGTGTTCACTGACCTGATAAAAGGAGCGTGCTGGGGCCTGATGAACACAAAAAGGCAGACGCCCACCAACTGCTCAGAAGCCAGCAGCACATACTTGTAATCTCTTGATATCGTCTTCTGCAGTTCAGCTGCCCAGAGCTTCTGATTGGTTGTGCTAGCAGTGAGATTAAAAATGCCAGTTTTAAAATAAAACAAATCAAGCAGGTATCTAAACTGTTGATCTACTTGAACAAACTTCATACAATAACCTTAACTAAACCTTGGGGCAGTAGGCCAAAGCCAAGTTGCGAACGGTGCTCAAATGCCTCCTAGCAGAGACACAGGCTATAGACTGTCATGACATTATCATTGCAAATTCAGCCTCATAAAATGCTGCCTCCCTTTTCTCAACACCACAGACAACGTTAGGACCCAGGGCTGTCCTTCCTGTACTTCTGAGGCTAGACTAGAGGAGCAAAACCTAAGAACTTTTCTAAGGAGTTACTTCCTAGCCTAGAGTTCAGTCAGTATTGGAAAACAGATCTCGTGGTCTTGAATCAAGAAGAAACTTCCTCGGAGACCTAACAGACTATGGTTTTCAGAGCTAGCATTAGATAGAAATGAAAAACATCAGACCTGGAAACAGCATTAACTAGACATAAGTGTGAAATCAGGGGATGACAAACTGCCATTTTATCCTCAAGACAAAAGCCTGTGCAAAGGCTAACAGTATTATAGGCTTTAGATGTTTTTTCCAATGAGTTAAAGCTTGCTAAACACCAGAAAACATGCAAAACAGGCAGACAAAACAATGGACAAAGTGAATATAAACCTAGGACTACGTATAAAAAGATTTCATCACCGGTATCACCCACCACTGGTAAAAATGTATTTTCATAACCCACTCCACTAGGGGTGAAAAATCCAAACTCCATGATAATACACACATGTATTACATGGCACAACAGTGAAAACTGACAGTATAGAAGGAAGCCTTGCCTTATACAGTTCAAAATCTGATGCAAGACACTATATAAAGGCACACCAACAACACATGCTTTTGGAACAAATTTCATAGGACTCACTCTTCCCAGCAGTAGGAAGACACAGAGACTGCAGAGCACTACGAGCATTGGAGGTAAATTCCTTCAGAGTGTTAAATGAAGGAAAAAGTTGAGGGGCTACTGAAGGTGCAATCCAAAATACGGTCAAGTACTGACTGTTTGGATCTTTGAGATTACATCATACATGATCTAAGCGATCACAGCTTTGCTAGGGAAAGCTGAGTTGAAGTCTGCAATCCTGGCACAGAAACTGGCAGAGAGAACTGGAATACGGTCAAAAATTAATCCAGACTAATCCCAACCATTACAAAACAGGACAAAAAAAAAATTCCAAATAACATTTTACTCAAAAAATATGATTATCAACTACATTAGTACTGTATAGGTTGTATCACTTACCTGGCATTCACAATGTTTCCTGCATTTAACTCCACCATTTCTTCAAATCCAATGGCAAATATGTCTACAGGCTTGCTTTTGCGATCTGCATTTAAATATCAGAAAAAGCTATTTGTCCTTCATAATTAACGTAAGAACCAAGACTTCATATATCTATTTAATATTCATGATCTAATTATGAAAATCAGAGCTTTCAAGAAAAAATTGAAAATAAAGAATATAAATCCCACCTTGGAATTCATGAATACCAGCTAACTTCGGTGCATCCAGAAGCCAGTCGGTGAGTGTCTGATTTCTAAAGGCAATACTTCGAAACTGCTTCCCCCCATTGACGTTCCACGTCCCGACACAGACTCTAATTTTTTTCGGTTTTGCATACTTATAAAAGTTTTCACACATACTCTTTAGCACTTTTACAGATGCTGCAAAAACATTTGAAAAGACATTATTTTTTATATAGAATGCTTCTTCAGAAAACTTGGCAATGAGATCTTTCCCTTAAAAAAATGGCAACAAATCCATGCACAGACATACAGAAAGTTAAACTGTGAAAGCAGGATGAATGCAGCTTTTCACAAGGGAAAGTACATTTGCAGACATATTACTTGTCTGGGTAAGATACTGACTGAATGGAAGACTGTAGTAATTTCTTCCAAGTAATATATATAAAAATAAATAATACATAGAAGAAACATAATTCCTATGTTTTACAAATATCTATCATTTTTTCACCCTATCTGTGATTCTCTACAGAAACCATTATTTTTGATACATGCCAACAGATATCTACGTCATTTTCACAGATTATATTTATGAAATTCAATCTCCATCACCAAAACAACTTACAGATATGTTAATTTCTAGAAGTGTAAAAATGAATAATGTACTACCTTTACTAAAATAGATAAGGTACATTATTTTATCATATTAGAGTATGTCTGTCTAAGCCACAAATCTGAATTATTTTCTAGGTCAGTTGAATTCCTAAAATTCTGCTTTGGCGAGGAAAGTAGGCTAGGATTCAAAACAATTAAACTCATTTCTCCGTCACACCAGCCTTTCTCTATGTCTTGTTTCTATCCGCCAGATGGGAGAGAGAGTAATGACCCATCTGTAAAGGGCATTGTGAGAAACAAACAAACAAACAAGATTATTCAATGGTCAGACACCAGAGTTACAGAGATTTTAAAGTCCCTTCATAAATCAGCTGCATAATATACTCATACAGATATATTTCCTAATGCAAACAAACAGATCTGATATTTTTTAAAATTACACTTTTTTTTCTTTAATCTCAGTGGAATAAAAATTGTATCAGGTGTAAACAGCATTGTTGGCATTGTACTTTACCTAAGTGATATTAATTTACCTATTTTGAATACTCTCATGGTTATGACCCTGTGAGAATTGTATAAACAATGTAAGATGGAATTCTTCCCTTCACTCTGTGCTGTCTTGCAAATTGATCAGCTACTGGGCACAACGTTTTCATTCAAATCCCCAAAATAGGATGATTAGTGAGCTATTATTTTCTTTTTAGTTATTCTTTTTAAGTTTACCACCTTTAAATTTGCTAAAGAATATTGGCTACCCAATTGAAATAAAAAAATCAGGGATTCTCTAGCCCTCATGGTTTTGAAACAAACTGGAAACAATAGAAGGACTCGGGGATGCTGGTTGATGAGAAACTCAACATGAGCCAGCAATGTGTACTCGCAGCCCAGAAGGCCAACTGTATCCGGGGCTGCATCAAAAGAAGCATGGCCAGCAAGTCGAGGGAGGTGACTCTGCCCCTCTACTCCGCTCTCATGAGACCCCACCTGGAATATTGTGTCCGGCTCTGGAGCTAACATAAGGACATGGACCTGTTGGAGCGGGTCCAGAGGAGGGCCACAATGATGATCAGAGGGCTGGAGCACCTCTCCTACGAAGACAGGCTGAGAGGGTTGGGGCTGTTCAGCCTGGAGAAGAGAAGATTCCAGGGAGACCTTATTGCAGCATTCCAGTATCTGAAGGGGGCGGACAAGAAGGCTGGAGAGGGACTTTTTACAAGGGCATGTAGTGATAGGACGAGGGGGAATGGCTTCAAACTGGAAGAGGGGAGATTTAGAATAGATACCAGGAAAAAATGTTTCACTGAGGGTGGTGAGGCACTGGAACAGGTTGCCCAGGGAATCTGTGGCTGCCCCATCCCTGGAAATGTTCAAGGCCAGGTTGGATGGGGCTTTGAGCAACCTGGTGTAATGGAAGGTGTCCCTGCCCAGGGTAGGGGGGTTGGAACTAGATGATCTTTAAGGTCCCTTCCAACCTGAACCATTCTATGATTCTATGATTAAAAAAAAAGAAAACAACATTGTATTTGTTGTTTGTGAGCTCTTTGACTGCTGAACAAGTCATATATCCATATACAGGCTAATCATGTATAAAAGACAATGAACTGACCAGCATCTCCTTCAGGTACTACAAGCAGATCTTGCTTGGGATCATGCTTTCCTTATCATAATCCAGCTAAATGAAGCCAAGAAAACAGCAAGGAGCCAACAGAACACTCTATACCTTCAGGTGAGAGCCAAATACTGAGTTTACTTCTGAATGTATCTACACACTAGGTAACAGTCAATTCAAGAAGTCCACCAAATGCCAGAAAAGCCTCCAAGGGTCCAGGACAGAAGCTACCCCAGCACCTGACCACTGACGAGAAACCAATCCATGAAATGTTCTAGCCACCACACATCCAAGTACCCAAATTATCTAAAGGTTTAGCTGAACCCGAATAACCCAAAATAGCATCACAGACAGCTTTGAAGATCCGCACAGATTAGCCTTTGCAGTACTCCGAGCAAGTTTAAAAGCAGAATTTGGACTATTGTGCTCTCCAGTTCCTTCATTTCCTTTTGCAAATTTAGCAATTTTCAGCTTAATTTTAAATAGTTACGCCAAATAATTCATATTTGCTACCAAGCAGCTTTTAAGTAAAGCCGCAAAATTGCATTATTGTCTACTTAAGTCTTGACATCATCATGAACCCCTAATGTGAAAAATCTTACCAGGATAGAATCTAACTTTACAAGTGAACTGACAACATGCTTATTACAAACATGAATTTCATACTTTTAAACTAGCAAGCTTTCTAAATTGTAGAATGACTTTTCTTTTCTAAATTAGAACAAGTAAATTTAAATAAGTAAATTTAAAAAGATTACATTTTCACCTGTTTCCCGAAATACTGAGTGAGCCAATTGTTTTTTAGAGCTCCTGAGCCTCCCACATACATTATTTTCCTACACATTTCTAGCTATTTATCTTTTCAAAATTGTGTCTCTCTCTACAACGTTAAAAATCCAATCAATTACATTTTCTGTTATTTTGCAGCTAAAATACTGTAAATGCTGTTCACACTAGGCAGGCAAACATTTGGACATCAGTTCTACAAAGGGAATATTAATTTAAAATTCTTGGTGGGATATTCTGTGCAACTGAACTTGATTGAACTATTTTACTACAACATCCAAATTACCGTAGATACGTTTCAAAGTATGCAACTTATATCCAGATGAAACTCACAGTGAAATGTTACATCAGGAAGTTAAAAAATAGTTGACATGTATGACTCTTCATGAGCTATAAGCTAGGCTGATATAGTCTAGATGGTAACACCATAAATGACAATGGGACTATTTATTCCAATAACAGTTTTTAACACTGACAAAATGTCAGGGAATCAGTTATTTCAGGTGTATATTACCTGTGACTCAGATTTAATTATTTAAGTTTTCAGTAAGAGTTAAGTAGATACAGTAAAACACTAACAGCAAAAGCAAAGCTAAAATGAACATAAAGGAATTAGAACAAGTAAATTTAAATAAGTAAATTTAAAAAGAGAAGTTTTAAACACTTCAGATGTTTTTGAAAAACAACCTAGCCAACAACAAATCCTAATGCTTTCTTCCAAGGATCCTCCCCTATCAATCTTCAGTACCAGGGGCTTGTGGCTACTACCCGAACACACAGGTTCGGGGGATACCGTGCACAACTTTGCTATTCTCTTAAAATGGGAGACTTGCCTGAACAATTATTAAGAGCTTCCTTGTTTCTTTACCTCCTCCTTTCCCTTTGTCTTCCGAGGTATTAAGAACACACCTGTTTGTTCTCACCCGGAAACTAAGCATCTGATCTGGTTTCACTGAACCTACTTCCAAGAGGTAGCACAACGAACCCTATTAAGGCAATAGCTCAGAAACAGCTGTTTAAATTTTCTCAACACATAGCAAAATATGAACATAGGAGCATTAGGAATATTTTATTTTCAATAATAGCTCCTGGGAACAAGGAGATAATGAAGCATTGCACAGCTGATGAGTGTTTGCAGGTCTCCCTTTAAAAATACAGAATATGTATATAACACATCTCCCCAGACAGAGCAGCTTCATGTAAACAGCTTAAGTTACAACAAAAAGGAGAATTTCCACGAAGAATTAGAAAATTTTGAAAACAAGGTTGAAAGGATTTATGTTGCGTATATTGCTAACTTACAATGATAACAACTAAGAGTTTTTAGAAGGTTCTTAAATTGATCTTTCATGCCTTTTTGCTCTATCTGGCTCATCTCTACACATTCTTATTACTACATAACACAACTTCATGTTCACAGTATTGCTGAATCCTCCAAAGCCAACCTTTCAGATTTTAAGCACCAACATCACAGACATTGGCCAAGATATTACTGCAATGTCTCAAAGTAGAAGATTAGGAGTTAACTATAAAATTCCCTCTTCAAACCTTCTCTGCACCGAGAGTTTTACTTAAATAGATGCTGTAATACTTTCATTTTGTGTCACGTGCAGCGGTAGCTGTATCTCAGTGGTTTTGCCTGTACTTTTGCTCCACAAAACACAAGTGTCAGCACGTTATTTCAGATGATTCCAGTACAAGGTTAACCTCTGCTGGGAGGTATTACAAAATCAGTCCATCTCATGCAAGAACACAAGCCAGGAGAGGCTTCTAATGGCAAATAAGATGAAGTTACAAATTGTAGTGAAGAATTTTACCTCTTATCCTAAACAAAACATTTAGACGAAGCAAAAATAAAGAAGGTCCCAAAACAGATAAAAAAGCAAATTCCACTACAGCTAGAATAAAACATTTGCAAAAATAAACCCCAAAGAATTGGTTGCTTCTTTTCATAACTCACACCCAAGCACAACTGCAACATTTTTGACCCCTTATATTTTCACTTTTCTTATATTAAAGAGCTTTTCTTGGATTAAGGGATTTTAGGGCACAGGAATGGCAGATCCAAACACTACCAGGAAAATGTGAGCCCACAACCAAAATATTATGCAAACAGGCACAAGAAAAAAGCCAGAGAAGAACAACAGCTGCTCAGATATTTACAGCTTAGTTTACTATACTATACCTGATTGTAATGATTGCTCTGAAACTATGGATGCAGTAAGAAGGAAACAAGAAAAAAAATTAGTCAAATAAATAATTGTTTTTTAAAATTTTCCAGCAATATGTGAAAGAACATGCTGTAATACACAATTTATTACACATAACCATTTGCATCAGTTAAAACACATCTTTTATGCTGCAAAATCTACAGAGTTCCCCAACAGTATTAACAAATTCTCTTTTCTTGCTTCATTAATAACTGGTTTATGTATGATGGAGTATCTTTCTAGCTAATTCGCCACCTAGCAGACATTATGTTCAGTGAAGAGGGACTAATGATCCTCAGTTGACAGGAGCTGTAAATATTGAAAGGACAGCTTGCATTCAAGAAGAAAGCGAGAAGAAATGGAAACTTTCATTGCAACTAATTTTGAGGCGAGGCCAATTTAGCAGGTTTCAGATACTGGAAAATTTACAATAACGTGAAACCTTGTCATGAAGAATGAGAGGAAAACAGTCTTTCAGGTTCCACATAGGAAATATATAAATACCCACAAGATGAAGACTACAATTGGGCAAGAATGCTTTTTCTTGTACTACAGATTTGCACTGGAGCTTTGACACATTTTTCTCATTCTAGGTTGAGAAGTGTCCAGGAGAAAGGGGGGGCGGGGAGAGAAGGAAAAATTAAGAATGTTATTAATCCCTAAAAACGACAATAACTCTCCATTTCGGGCACTCTTACCTGGGAACTTGGAAAGACAACTCAAATTTAAGTTCCGTCTTTGCCCAAGAACTAGCTCCTCTATTTTTTATACCCCAGGAGAGTACTCTAAACACAGCCTTACACCTGGCCCGCTTACTATTGCCCTGCCCATCAGACCTGCAGAAGGATGGAGCATAACAGCAGTCCTGGGGACCACGTAGGTTGCACCTCTGTTTAGGGATGCAGGATGCTGTGGTTCAGCTCCCTGTTCTGATTAGGTGAACCACCTTCCTGTAACCAGACCACCCCAGTCCCACGTGGCTACTCTGCCTAAGCAGAGTTTCGTATTGAAATCTCTTGGATTTTGATGTAGAATTTCACCCACAGCCTGACAAGCTTTTGTGGTGCAGACATTCCTAGGAAAGACGACTTCTCACAAAAAAAACATTTTGTCCTGGAAAATCATTTATCAGGAATTTGCTGATAGCTCTTATTATCTTAAATTTTTTTCCATTACCAAAACCCCTTTTGTTTGTCAGTACCTTAGAAACCAAAATGAAGATAAATACCAGCGTTCTTAAGCTTGAGAAAAGAATAAATGCTTTCCATCTATTTTAACACCATGGTGAGAATTTCTTCACTGATGTGACAGATCACATTAAGGAAGACATTTAGCAAACACTAAAATACCCTAATATTTTAATAAATCAGGATTTTTTTCCCCAAATTCAGCACATAATTCTCATGATTAACACCTCCTATAAATGGATTTGAAGAACTGAACAGAACATATCTAATATGCATCTATAGTAAAGTTCTGACAAATACGCTCCACAAATATTTATGCGTTACACCACCAGACATCAACGAAATATAAACAGTAAAGAAACTACTGCAGCATGTTAGTCTGATATTAGTAAAGCAGAAGTAACTTTCATCTTTTAATAAGCCAGCAGAACACAAAATAGCAGTTATAGTTTCCAATATTGCTTTGAAAACAGACTCCATACAGCTTTCTTACACCAAATAGTTATCAGACAGATTAAAATCCTGAAAGACACATACCGCGTAAACTGCTGGTGGTTAAGAGAGCCCGTGCTTTATCTGCTAAATCACTATTTAGGGTATTTCCCAATAACAAAACATCAATGGCCTCCTGCTTGGAGCTATCAAAAAAGTTATTTTGAATCGTTCTGGTCACAGAACGAGCACCATCCTTCAGCTTTCCAGCCTGTTAGGGAGGAACACGTATAAAATATTTTATGTTGGACACTGCTCACAATAACATTGGCAATATTCAGTAACATATTTGTAAACTGCATTAATTATTTTAAAATCTAAGGCAATTTCCTTCTTTAAGTGTTAAATAAAGTCTTCTGAGCCTACTGTACTATGTGTGCTTGCCCCCCTTCCCGCCCCCCCCCCAAATGCTAAATACCACCGTAATTCTTTCAAGGCATATCTAACAACCAGATTATTCCAGTTTAAATTATTTAAAGTAAACAAAATACTGCAGGGAGGGAAGTATTTTTTTCCCCCCTAAATCCTTGGTCTTCGAAAATTAAATTGATATAGTGCTATGTTTAGACCATGATACAGGATTTTGGGCTTTTCCCCCCAAATAGTGAGAGATGAGCAAGCACCTGAGTCCAAATGTCATGATACATGAATATGTACGTATACGCACATAGCAGCATATTAGTTCAGAATTCACATTCTGAATATGCATGTTAAAAAAGGGATAGCTTCAACTTACTAAGACCCCTTAACTTTTTAAGTAACATGCAAGTCTCATGCAGTATCCCGGGAGGAACATATATACTAATCTATAGCTACATACATATGAAGACATTGTCATTGCACACGCTGCACACAAGTGGCACGACTGAACACTGCTGCAAAAGAACAGTCTCCAACTACCCGAACTAAACAATAATCTCCAAGAGATGCACTGCTACTACCGATATTCTCTGTGGGTCAGACACCTAGAGGATAATGTAATCAACGTGCCATGCAGTCTCATACTTGATTCAAAAAACAGCAGTGTTAATCTGCGTACACAGCACTGACAATGATTTCACAGACACAGAGACATTTTCTTGATTACAGGGTTTATTGTGTCTTATGCACTTATGTGTATTTTTGCCTGAGGTGTATGTCAACACATGCTATTACATCTACATAAAATGTAGACTGTAATCCATCAGGGATGCTGCATGGTATTATATTCTTATAAAAAAATACTCAAAGTTCACAGCTTGCATTGTTCACAAAGGTCTCTTAAATGCATAAGGAAAAAAGGCAGAAGCTTAAGAAAAATATAAAACCAACGCATCATTTAGTTCTACGAATTGTACCAGACGACAAGAAAGAAACTACTCCTTTGTCAAGGATAAGTAGTAGTAAATTGGCACCATGATTTCTGGGAGACGATGTGGATGAGGTGTTGGGGCGCATACTATTGCAATAGGATTTTAATAGGATGCTGCTCCCCTTCTGTCAGAAAATGTGCAACTTATGACATGATCCAAAAAAACCACACTCACCATTCACATATCAGGCAATTAATTGAAAGGAACCCAGAGAAAGCAAAAGAAAGAGTAGGTAAGGAGTTAGATGAAATGAGTATTGTAATACTTCAAAAAGGACTGGTTTTCAGTCTAGAAGTGTACATTAACACATTTAACCTTAAAATATTTTTTCTTCTATCCCAACGTTCCATATTTTTACTTCTAAGTTCTCTTGGACTTCAAAGAATGAAACTGATGAGCAAGAAATGGAAACATTTCAAACATCAAACTTGTCATTCAAGAAATAAGAATTGCAACTTAAGAACTACATTTTAAAATATACTATCAGAGTACTCAAGAAGGTATTGAGTAGTGACCCGGTCAAGTTTCATTGCAAGAATAGCAATTATTGTATGTCAAGTATTAAAGATCATCTTTGAATAGATGGACTTCTATGAGGGATGCTGTGTTAGATTTATGAGATGTGGTACTCATTAACAGTTGTACCAGGGCAGGGGTGCCTGGGACAAGGATTGACTATTCTGTATTATTACAAAGACAGCAGAATAAATGTACTCTGTATTTCACAGATTAAAAAAAGGAAGTGTAAATACAGTAAAAACATTTTACAAAGTAAAAAACATCTAAGTAGCCAAATGAATGGCAGAAAAGTATTAATTTAGGAAAAGAAACAAGTAAGGTTGAATGAGAAAGTCAGGAGAAGGGGAGACACCCCATGAAATACTTACTGTAGTTTTCCTGATGGTCTGTGTGACATTTTTGTACGAAAACAAAACTAAACATCTTTAACCAAATTCCACTCTACACTGAAATACAAGCAACTCCCAAATGAAAAAGTCTTGTATGCACCAATTAAGGGCAGAATAAGCAACAAGTCTATTTTTCTTTTTATGTAGCTTACTGCAATGCCTTGCGCATGTGCAGAGAAGGACCCTGATACGGTTTGAATGAACAAGTGATGGAAGAACTAAACAGGCTATGAGTACATGGTATATAATATGGAATGAGAAGCAGTGTATTCTTGAATAAAAAGAATGGTATGAAAAGAAATTCTTGAAGGAACTAAGGACAAAATTTGCTATGGTTCAGCATTTGTTTGTCTTGACAGGTATCACTTGATAAGAGAGAGAATTACAGAAACAAAAACCCAATATTGTTAGAAGAAAAATGAAGGACAGAAACTGAACAACTCGGGCATCAACAAAGACAAAACAAGTAGATGAGAAACAGAACATTACATTGCCATGTAGTACAGAATTGTTCACAACATTAGAAAGCAAGGTAGAAACAGAATTGTTTTGGTTTTTTTTTCAATAACTGCAAAACTAAAAAGAAATAGCTGGAGAAACATGCAAACAAAAGACACCCAGCTGCAACTTGGTTAATTTTAACACTTAACAAACACTAAAAGCATGAACAACAACATCCTGTGAAACACATTTTAAAAGAAAGGAGATATAGTGAATGAAACTGAAACAATAGGAGGCAGAGATACACAGAGAAAAATGAAAATATTCAAAGAAACTAAAGCTGATCTGAATACACATTTTTCTGAAGTATGATCTAAAGAAATAAAAGTTTTGAGCCACATCCTTTCCTACAGAATGGTGTTATATGGGAGGCATGGGCATGGGTGAGAAAGGTTGTATTGAAACAAGATCTGGTTATCAACATAACCAACCTTTTTGTGTTAATTTTTTTGGTTTGGTTGGTTGTTTTTTTCAGGATTACAACAAAAGCACATTTTACAGCACATTTTAAAAACCAAAATCTCATAGTTGTTATATTAATGACAGATTTTTTTAAAACCCATACTGAATACTGCCAAAGTTTTTAATAAAATGTACTTTACCTTAGCTTTTCCTTCAAGGGCTCCTGTTCCAGCATAAATTTTACTGACAGAATCACCATTCACAGACCACATGGATCGGAAAACTTCCTGAAAGCGAGTAACCAACTGAGGTTTCTCAGCTAATCCTAATACCTCCAGTTGTTTTGTTAGCATCTGCAACAGTTGAAGACAACATTTGCAAAAGAAAAATTTTCAAATGTATTTATTAAAAGGTACACCATAATTTTTCAGCATAAATGCACAAAAAAAAAATCTTCGGTTTTTAAGTATCATTTTGAACAAACTGACACCATGTCATGTTTGAAAGGCTGCATCATACATGTAACTTAAGCACCAGCGTTTCATTTTCTTTTAAAGATAGGCAGTAATTTAGGAGAAGAATTATGCAGTTGATTTGTAAATATTTTAATCTAAGAATTCACTAGTTACACGGTAAGCTTTTTTTGGTTCTCAAGTCTTTCTACTTACATAATTTAGAATTAGAGCAATTCATATTCCTCCCAAAAAAAGTTTAATACCAAACACACTGACCTCTATTATGAAATGCAGCAGCAACAGAGCGCTGTGATCAGTGAAATAGCAATGGTTTCTGTCATTTACTCTTTCATGCGTAATACACTGTAATCTTTACCCTTTACAATCAATATACCTGAATTAATTTTCCACGATGCACAGTCTACATTAAATGCATTTAAATTGTATACATATTATATATATAAATTATTATTTTACATTTAAATACATTACTTAAACGTAGCATTAGGCTCATGGCTATAGAATGGGACATTGGACCTTGTTTGAAATCCTGGTTTATGGAATCATGATTATTTTAAGAGAGTCAAGTAAGTTTCTAGTGTTTGTGGCTACCAACATAATACTGAAAATAAATACCAAAAAATAAAACTAAATAAAAAAGCTGTTTTCAAGAGTTTTTAAAAATCTTTAAAACTTTGAGGTGTCCAACGGCAAGAAGGAAGAGTATAAAGTGATGAACATAAAATGACATAAAGGCAAAATTCTGAACGTTGGGCAGGAACTAACAAAAGTTACAAAAGGAAACTTGCAGACAAAATTAAGTAGAAATAAACAAGAATCTTCAGAAATTGTGGTCATTCACAGCTCAATACTTGTTATATGAAGTACCTATCATGTTAAAAAGGTAAGAATTTAAATACCTCATTTAAATAGAATTTTAAAATTAACTAAGAAGCTCATGAGGATTCACTGTTTTTCTTCATATTCAATAGTTTTATACTTTTGTATTTTAGCTGAAATCATACTTTAGCTCTCACCAAGGAAAAATTCGGCACACTTGGTCTAAAAATAAAATGATGATATTTAATCCAGTACTTAAAAGGATAAGAAAGGAAAACACAGAGCTGCAAAGCTAAGTTTGCCGTGTAAATTCTATACCACATTAAGAGTGTATGAAGATTTGTTCTTTTGCCATAGAAAACTACTGTAAACTTATCAGTAAAATACAAGATGCAATGTTTCTCATGGCTCATTTAAGAGAACCTAATTGCTTACTTAAAGCTTGCATTTCTATCTGCAGTGAACTGTTAAATTCCAGCAAACACATTCAGGAGCAGGAAGGTAATAATTTGGCTCTCTCATAATAAAGTCAAACAGGATGGACAGATACACAAACTACATAACGCAATAAAACGCCGTGAGATTTTCAAAACATGCCACTACTCTTTTCAACACACAGTGAACTAAAGAAACGAATAAGAATTCTAAATTCCACCAGAATTGGTATAATTAGCAGGTACTAAGAGATGTGTTTATTTTTCTTAATTTTAGTAACTAAAATGCGTGACCCCCTACGGTACATGCAGAGTTGAAACAATGGAAAAAAAAAAGGCATTAGATCTCTCAGACTGTGTTGTATTTGCTACAGTATGTACTGATGTTGAATGTTAAGAGAAAAAATTTCAGAGTACTTGCATAAGGGTAAACAGTTCAGTATTCTGTTTGACTAAAACACCAATAAACTGGCAACAGTATTCACTAGTATTCCAGAAGCAGAAACGTTTGTTCTACAGCCAATGGATTTTTAAGTTCTCTCAGAAATTCCTCCTATAGACACTAAACCAAGAGCATTTTAATTAAATAAAATTCAGAAAACAAAAGAATAATCCTTTTACTTAGGTCGATGTTACAGCATCCATAATTTTTCATTTTTAAACATGCTAAGTATTTTATCTTCAGGAGTCAAACTTAGTTTATTAAGATGAGTGGAGCTGTGAAAAGTTTTTCAGAGCTACTCTTATAGTCTAATCAGTACTATTTTACTCCATCAATTCCTATCAGGTTCGTGTGTTCAAGCTCTACTGTATAAGCCTGCAGGCTAGAACCTTTGTTTCAATAGCAAGCCAATGTGCTGAAACGCAACCCTGCAGGAGGACTTAATCCCATGGTTAATTTCCAACTACTCAACGTGAGCATGGCCAAAGCCTCGACCATGGTATCGGCCTATGAAGAATTCACAGCACAGTGCTGTGAGTATGTGAATGCACAGCACTGGCAGATGCTAAAACGACTAATCCTATATGCTGCAGAACTTCATCTAATAGAGTAACTGTGAATGCAAGTGTTTTTGCGACGGACTACAATATTACTACCTCTTCTAGAATTGCAGGCCTGACCCTTAACAGACCTAAGAAACTGACACCTAAAAAAGAATGAACGTTTTTCATAATGCTGCACAACTACTGTTTAATTACAACTAGTACACAACTACTGTTTCTGTAACTACTAAGATCTGGAAGAAGAAAAGTATCACGCTATAAATCAAACTTCCACCTACGAAACATTTTCAGTCATCTTTCACAGGGAAAGAAACGCTACTTTTACAGCCTAATTGCTACAGAAGCATCGGGAGTAGTTGTGTTTTTCCTACCTCTAAGCCAAAGAAAGCCTGCACGCTGTTTGTTCTATCCAGACAGTCCAAGCAGTTTGTTCTGACAGTACCGCTTTGAGATCTGTGCCAAGGACAACGAGAGACAGAGAGAGAAAACAACTGAAATAACTCATTTAACACACATATCATCAACAAAGACAGGGACATCAAGATCTGAACCAGAATAGTGTATCAGGGTATTGTCAGTGCAATGTTACTGTCATCGCAAGTATGTTTATAAATGCGTCAGCAATAGAGGGTTAGCTCCAATAACAGCAGTGAATTTTGCAGCAGTGTTCACTATGCAAAACTAATGTATTTTCTGCAAATAACATGAGTCTTTCTTCTTCAGTTTTTACTCAATTCTCCTTGCTTGCTCAGTTAAAGTGTTATGCAGGATTACGCTCTTTTCAAACAATCCAACTAACACACTTCCGAAGAATCTCAGAGGTAAATAATAACTCTTAGTTAAAACAAAAATGGGAAAAAAAAAATAGGACAGTTCTTGGATTTGTTTACCTAAACTAAAAGTAACAAGAATTTGTGATAAAACTCAAGCCAATTTCAACCCCTCATTACTTTCTCTCTCCTCCCCAAATAAAAATGAAAAATAAGCCTCTCCCCCTTAGCTCAACAGACACTTGAGGCCCTCAGGCACTCTGAGCTGCTCCCCTTTCTTTAAGACAAGCCCATTAACTCATGCTATAAAGCTCTCAGAAGGAGCATATTAGGCAACATCCATGTCCTTCTTGCCAAGCTACGAGTACAAAATCCTGATGGCTCTCCCAATGATACACACTTATTCCTTACTTTCATCATTCCCACTACACACTTTGTCCAATAAAGTCAGTAATGCTTCATCACATTTATTTGGAGATCTAACCATAAATTGTAGGAAGTTTTGAAGAACTTTCAAGATTGTTTTTTCCATTACTACCTCTGTATTTGATTTGAAATACAAAGCAACTTGCTATCTGTGAAAAAACAGGCAAATCCCCTGACATTCTCCAAAGGAGATGGTCCATGAACTTATAAAAAATTGTCAATGTATCTTTTATTAAGACAAGTACTCAAGCTACCACAATGCACAGCCTATTCTGCTTTCGTTCTATTGACAGTCTTTTTGATGGGTGATAATATTATTTGAATCTCCATCAAGATCAAATGGTGTTCTCCCAACACAAAGCGTCACACCACTTTTAAAGCTTTTTGGAGAGTGGTTAGTAATGTTTTGAGGTGGAGATGGGACCTAAGCACCCTCCTGTTAAATCTAATCTTATTCAGGTCTACTACTGACCTGAATAAGATTACTCTCTGGGGGATTTAATCCCACAGCCAGGTTAGAGCACAGAGTGGCACTGGAACCCTCTTCTCCTCTCCCACTGCGCTAGAAGATGAACCTCACTGCATGTGGCACAATCCCTTCACTCAACAATTCTCTTTCTCATGGAGAACCTCACTCAGCAGTTTGCTCTGGTATTAATTAACAGGAGAAAGAGTGCGGAAGGGAGAAGAGC
>NW_009646936.1:769955-791285 GCF_000708025.1 Charadrius vociferus | reverse complement strand
CTGCTGAGATAAGCACAGCCCTTGCTCTAGGAAAGGGGCGAGGAAATAGGGACAGAAGCACAAGTACAGCAGGACTGGGAAGTACAGAGCAGGGCAGAAAACATGCATTCCATTCATATTCTGTGGAGAACTGAATCTCTCAAATGGAGATCCAGGTGCAAACAGATTTAGAAAAAGATTGCACTGAACATCAGCATTTACAAGAAACAAAATGGTATGCTCCACCGCTGAGGAAAATATGAACAATATTATACAGGAAGATGGAAAAATATTCATTCTTTAATCCCATGTGGGTGCATCCATGAAAAAGGACAATTGCCCATTTTCACCAAAATCATGAGGTCAAAGGCCTGAAAATTAAGTCATGTCTCAGAGACATTTTCCATTAAGATTTTCAGAGCATATTCTGAATGAGGCAAAATTTGAAGAGTAAGTGACTCATATTTTGGTGGTTGAGCATCATCTTGGATACAATAAAAACACAACAACAGAAGTAACATTTTTTTCTCTTATCTTTTTGCTAAGGGGTCAAAAGCATCCCAGAATCATAATTTAATTTGAAGAAATTTACAGAAGTTATACACACAAACCTTTTAACTTCCTTTCCATCAAAATAAAAAAATCCACACTCTAAGAATTTCTGGACTTGAGGTTTAAGCACACTGTGTAGTTTTTCTGCCTTTCCACCTTTAACCATTTGATGATAGTCAAAGTTCACCATTTTGATATCAGCCGAATGTTCAGATGCTTTCAAATGGCTCTGACATTGTAGAAAGAGAAGAAAAAAGTATAAATATACCAATACCCGAACATATAGTAGTATAAGCTAAATAAGAGGCTACAAATATTTTTAAAGCTGTTTTATTAACTATCTTTTTATTACACACTTTCTCTTAGGTAAAATGAAACCATTTAATCACTATTGTTCAACAAATCATTCAGAACTGACCAATATTTCAAATGTTTTTTTTCTTTCTCTTGTCACATAGTTGTGTTTTTCCTTAGTGTACTAGGGGTCACCAAGACAGTCTTTCGCCTCTTCTATTGTTAAAATGCTTTGATTTGCAAAGAGTTATTTCAGTTAAAACACCTTTCACTAACAGGCACCATTTTAGATACACCTGCCAGCAACAGGGACTGAGTGAACGCTCCATAAACTACGACTGAAAAAACCCCAGACTACTTATTTAGGTTGCTGTAGAGGGTGGCTTGAGCAAAACTTTCCCTAACATTCCCTGAAAAATCTTGAAGTGCTCACACAATCTTTGTTGGCAAAGCTGTGATCTGCATTGGGCATCAATATGCATCTGGGAGCACGAATGTCTCCTACCAGGACAGATGGATACAGAAAAGATACGAGTGAATGGCCTAAGATACTCAACCATTATAATACAAAGGGAAAAGGAAGAAGGGAAAGGGAAACAACAGATGGCTATTGACATGTTCTCTGGCTTCTGAAAGAATTTCTGAAATTGTCAGTATTTATGGACTACAATGTGACAGCTATTTTTAACCTAACTACCAGGAGTTCATGAAAACTGACACTTACAGTTAACATCTTCTGAACAAACATTTCTATTTAATCATGAAGCAGTTTTTATGTTTGAATTGATAAATTAATATGTGAATTATTTTTTTAAAATATTAAGGAATATATCCAGGAATTCCAAGGGAAATATTTTTAAAAGAAACATCACAGTATTAAATACTACAAAGTACAATTTATTCATTCACCACTTTTATAGTGCAAAATATGTATTTTATAAATAAGCCACTAATAAGCATAAAATATGAAAATAACTGAAAATCCCTCAACAGTGCCTATGTTGCTGTTACATTTTTTCAGTAAAGTAACCAATCTGAACATAATCAAATACTAACTGTATATAAAGATCCATTTCACATTATGTAACTTAAGCAGTGCTTTTATGATAAATACAGTTTTCACCACAAGTGGTAGCTGCTCCAGAGCACAGCATACCTGTTTCATTTTTCGAAGTCTATATAAAAGCTTCATCGCAAACAGGCAAATTCCAAGGATATGCATAGTGAGAAAATTGTCATACTCACCTGAAAAGCTTTGCTAAGCATGTGCTCCCCTTCTTTTGCCCCAAGTAAATTTACAATAATTTGCTTGCCATATAAATTTTTAAGAGTTTGGAAATGCCTGTTAACAGAAGAAAAATTCCACACTCATTTTCTGGCATGCAGAAAATTATCACTGACTGAGATGTTGCAGAACCGTACTGGGTACTCTAATAACTGCCGCAAGTCTTTTATTATCTCATGTCCAAACAAATCAATGTAACTCAATAATAGCATACAACCATTGACTGCTATTTAATTAGGATAATAGCACCAATTTAATGTTATACGTTTAGTTAAAACCATAAGGCTGTGAAGCTGAAGTGTCATGGCAGGAATAAAACCAAAATATAAATTTTACTTTTACACAGCAGCTGACAAATACAGGTTATTCAATGTAAACATGCTACAATTTTTGTTTGCAGTTTAACAAAATATTTCACTATTCTAAATTTTCTTCAGACTTTTCAACAAAGCACTCAAAGACACAAGCAATCCTGTAGAAGTTTGAAAAAGCTGCCCAGGCGGTTTGCTGTTTTGCTGAATCACACATTTGTATAGACAAAGCCTCCCGTTTGGAATAACATATCCCATCCCTCTGATACATCACTTATCAGAGGTTTGTAGGCCATTAACGAAAATTTAAGACATTCTTTCACCTGTCAAAAGCTGGTGCATTCGCCTCAAAACCCCTTGACATTCTGACACGATGAGATCCCACCTATGACATGAAGATTAAATTATTTGTCATTACACATTTGATTAATCATTCTTCAAAGACCTCTTTTGATCCTCAGTATGATCTGAAAATTCATTTCACTTTCTAAATGAAATCTCCAAAATTAATTCTGCGTACTAGGATGTGCATTCCTTTTATAGGCTTTTCTTAAATTCCTCTTCTTTTTTCTAAAACACCCTTTTTAAATTTAATATAATTAGTCATATCATCTAATTTCTTCTTGTTTTGAGTAAAAGGCATGTAAATGTTTCAGCAGTTCTACTGCAAAATGCTTAAATATCTAGTTTAAAGAACCTTGAGTCACTGCGAGGCATGAACTGTTTTTAATCTTCCCTGTAAAAACTGTATCACAGTAGTAGTTGCTGATACAATTCCTCTTTCAAGAAAACTGGGATGAAATAATTTTACACTAACTCTTAATCCATACTGACTTCTTGAAAAGACTCATCCTCAAGAAAATTCAGAAGAAAACAGTCTCTTTGGGTGCCCTTAGATAACCTATATTAAAATAGCAATTTAAATTAAAACAGGAAAAACTCAGAACTTCAAAGAGAAAACATCTAAAAAACAGTGGACATTCAAATCTTGTGCAAAACAGCATTCAGAGACTCCAGAGTAGCAGGCTTGGCGAATTAAACAGTAGCACCAGGATAATCTCATCCTGACAGGTAATTGTGCAGAAGAGCCTAAACGCTACTGTAAGATATTAAAATGACATGAATAAGAAATATCTGTATAATTAAATCTATCTCCTGCTTACCTGCAGGCCTGGCTGTTCCCAAAATAATGGAACAGATCCTCGAATCTGTATGAAAGATGACACAGAGTCATCTAAAAATATGACCTGTTAAGAAAAAAAAAAAAAAAGCATAACATGAATAGGTATTACAGAGTGTAAGGCATTAGGTTTCTCAGCCTTAGCTAAACATACAGTAAATAAAATACATTTACACATTCCACACTACAAGCTAAAATATTGTATTCTCTAGACTCTTCTCTCTATCCCCTCTGAGCAATTCATAAAAGAAGCTCTGGCACTCTCATGCTTCCTTGCAGAATCATGATTTACATCATTTAAGAAAATACAGCGAGCTTTTATTATTTGGGCCTGAATGACTTCTGTGCTAAGAGCAACTTGCTTAAAAAAAACTTGGTAGGACCTTCCTGTAGGAGCAGTTAAAATGAACACCAACGCACAGAAAATAAAAACGCAGCCTACTCAGAGCACCTGCAAGGATTTTGTGTACCAGAATCCAAAATACAACAGTCTATTAAGTATAAAGGAAACAAAACTTAAAGTGGAATCATATGCCACAGTCACCTAGTGAGATTAGCCTGCCAGGAAACTTGGACAGAGAAACTGTAACAAGAGTTCTGACTAAACTGAAATTAGATATTGTCCTCGTTTCAGCTGGGAAAGATTGGAAAGAGTTAATTTTCTTTCTAGTGATTGCTGTGAAAGGAATGTCAATAATATCTATTGATTTTAGTTGTTGCTAAATGATACTTACACTATTCAAGGATTTTCTTCAGCTTCTCATAGAAGAATAGACAGAAGGATGGAACGGTCAATTAAATATTACATACCACAGACATCATGCTCAGGATATAAATGGGGGTTAGCCAGTGGGCGAGAATCTACGATCACTTCTCTGGACGGTGCCAATTCACCAGGTGGCGAGAGTGACCATTCATTGTTATTACTATTGTTATTTTTCCTTTTATGTTATTTTTTCTATTAAACTATCTCAACCCATGAGATCTTTTTTTTTTTCCCCGCTCCTTTTTTCCCCTCTTTTCCCCCACTCTTCTTTGGGGGGGGAAAGCAGGGGGTGAGCAAGCGGCTGTGTGGTTCTAGTTGCCGGCTGGGGTTAAACCATGACAGATGTGTACAAGCAGCAACCTTCCTGGATAAAATGCTACTACCTAGGCTTTGCAATGAGTCAGTGAGTCAACCAAAGATACCTACTCACATGAATAAAGTTGGAGGAACAACATCTTGGTAACTAGGTTATCGTAAGAAGTGAGCAAAGAAAGGCCAGCAAAGACTGATTTAACAACTTCTTGCATTTCTGTATAATAAGGGCAAAGATATGCAATCAAATGCAGTGGAATTACAGTGGCTTTAAAAACTAACTTTCAGAGGAGCTGTGCTAAGTAACCATAGGAATGCTTTTATCTTTCCTGAACCAAAAGGTATTATGTATTTGCCAAAAATCTCTTGTCTGTTTCTAAGGTCTTTTACTTTGCTATTTGCTCAGGCCGAAAGAAGTACACACTCACCTACAGCTCAGGAGGCTAAAAGGAAGTACAGCCACCTACAACAGTTCAGCTGATGGATAACAGCTTCTTAAGCTATTGAAACTCAGACCCATCCATGCTCTTACCCTAAGCTACACTAAAAACCAAGATCATCAAATTATGTAACCTACTTAGATTCCTTATTTAGCAGCAAAGGAACTATTCCAATACCTATTGGTTACAGACTTGACTTGTGATATGTTGATTTAGGGCAAAAAATTATCCCCACACATGCTTATCATGAGTTCATCAGCCAAGCAATGTGCACTCTAGCGTAACATACCTGCTCTGTTTCAACAAAATTAGCAACATGGCCATCATCATTTGTTCCCCGGACGTTAAATCTGGTGCCAGCCCGTTCACAGCTTAGTCGTGAAATAAGACAAGCCTTTGCCTGCTTGTGAGCCGCATAAATTGTCCTTATCTCTACTCCTCCACACATGAGACGTAACAACCAGTCATCACAGTTCACACCATAGTGCTTCAGATGCAAATGCAGCGACTGATTCCTATCAGGAAAAAAAATTAAATAAAATAACTGGAAGGAAATAAAACACAGCTCAAATTAAGCCAGCTACTGACTTCTTATATTTTACACCTAATACTACAGATAAGAAAAGGAAAATATGCATGTTATAGTTTTATGATATAACTCTTATTTAAACATACTTGAAATAGTGAAGATTACAAAAGAATAGCTTAAATGTCTGCGCAATAAGAATATGGGGTGAAGCCATGAATTCTAATGACCTTAAAAAAATAACCCTTATAGCCTCTGCTCTTCACACAGCAAAAAACAACTCTCCAAGCTTGTTTATATTTCTCCACTCAGACTTGCTTTGAGAAGCCAAAGATTACAGACTCTGGGAAAAGCAAGCCAGAATTCCAATTACATGGTTACTTTTTGTGACGGGTCACAGTCAATTTCACAACACCACAAAACAAAGCTAGAAAAAAAATTGTTGTCAATATACAATGATTATTTCTGTTATACATCACCATAACACATCACTTGCCCAGACAAGCTTCCAGGAACACATTCATAGCCAACTGATTTTCAAATTTCTGTAAATCTCAATTTCAAGTTAAAGTGTTGGTACATTATATACTGCATATACCATTTTCTATTACCAATTACTGCTCAAATGAAGCAAAGATCCACAGCTTGGATATACCTGTACATTAAGTAGTACCAATCATCAATGTAGTAAGTAAATAAGA
Organism: Charadrius vociferus; assembly: GCF_000708025.1. Taxonomy (NCBI): domain Eukaryota; kingdom Metazoa; phylum Chordata; class Aves; order Charadriiformes; family Charadriidae; genus Charadrius; species Charadrius vociferus. Next base: position 784,939 of record NW_009646936.1, on the reverse strand, counting down.
CTAAAGTTTGGTTTTTCCGAGTTTTTTTTTTTACCTCACTCTAGTGGGGCTTGGCTTTTAGATCTTCTTCGGAAACATTCACTTGTATAAAAAGGAAGAAAAGTTTTCTGCATAGCAAAGAAACGTAAACTCTAGTAAGACGGCTGGTTTCCGCCCAGAAAATTCTACCATAATTGCAAATAACATATTTGGTATAAAGGTTGAAGCTATTCACTTTAATTTTAGCCTTTTCATTCTAAACTTCCAATTAAAAAATTAAAAAAAAAATCTGCAACTTATCAAACACTTCAGTTCAATCATTAATAAAGATTCAAATCCCTTGAATTCAAGTACACATTCACATTGCAGAAAAGTATACAGATGCATTACAATAGGAGACTGAGAAAGCAGACTATATTCTTTCCCTGGGCAATGTGAAACTGGAACTTTTGAATAGAAAAAGCCCAAGAAAGCTTACTGAAGTGCATAAGCAGAATACTTTCTGTTATTGACTTTTAGTGTTTACATTTCTAGATCTTGGAATCTGGGACATTCCATCTACCTCCTGCAAGGACTGATTCTTACTGAAAAAAAAAAAAAAAAAGCCGGGTAACTTAAGAAGTTTTACGACAGGCATCAAAATCAGCCAAGCTTATTTGGACAGGGTCAACAGGCATCATTATTTCTCAAGCCTCGAAATACTGAGAGATTACCAACAGAGAGCCCAGTCCTTTCCCAGATGCAGAGAGAGACAAACATCTATGTTCCAGTAAACCTACATCAAGGCAGATGTGCTTCTGAAGACTAGAGCTTATTTCCTATCTTAATATACATACTTTGTCTTATATAGCAATCTAATAATATTCCTCTATCTGACCAAAATAGTCGCAGAGTAGAGTAGCTGGTTTGGTGTCTTGTATATTGGACAAAAGAGGGGGGCAGATGTAGCTTTTCACCTGTTCTAACAAGCATATTGCCAAGTCTTCAGGACCCTTCCAAGGTTCATGGACGCATACACCATTCTTAAAGGTTTAAAAATACGGGAGCAGAATTTTTTACATGACAGTACGCATCACTGGCATTACTTAAGCTTCTTATTGGCATAAACAGCAGTACTCCTTTTACCAAGAATTCTCTGTGTGAAAACCTATACTTTATTCACAAATATTCTGTAAAAAGACAGTGAGTTCAGCAGCCAAGTAATGTGCGCTGTAGCACAGCCTACCTGCTCTGTTTCAACAAAATCAGCAGCATAACAATTATCTGTGTAATAAAATTTTTGAAGTCCTTTCATATGTTGGAAACTATATATAAACACCACACCATTTTAGAACCCAGAATGTTGAAAAGATTACAATTTTCTTTAAAGCTCCATTACCACACTCATTTTAAAAAACTGACACACCTGATGAAGAATCAAGAGACACCAAAGCTGAAACACAACATCACGACAACTGTTCAGATCAAAGTATAATATCATAAGCAGTGAAAATCGGTGTTTTCCAATTAAGAAACTCCAAGTGACCATGGAAACATTGTATCATTAATAACACATTGAAGTCCTTCAAGTTAAAATAATGCTATTCTATATCATCAACATTTGTGGTACAAAGGTGTACGTTTAAGAGCTGATAAAGACAAGGATAAACTCTTCCACAGATTAGTTTGTGCAGGCATGCACTATTTGATATATTGTCTGATAAAACACACTATGAACTCACCAGAAAAACCTATTATCAGTGGTGTGCTCCTGCATGCTGCGGTGAGCGTTGAGACTAAGATCTAAACTGACACCAGTTGCAGACCATGCAAAATAAAAGTTTCCTGAGTTCAAAACTTTTCGTACTTCTGAAATACGATCCTCATCTGTCGAATCAATTCGTAACGATACAAATTCAGTGGAAGTAACTCGAAAAACTTCAGAGTCTTGAATCTTTCCCACAGACATGCATCCTGTTACTAGAACCAGATAATGTAACAGTGTGTCTCCTGTAAAACAAGAAAAGGCACAGGTAACAGAAAGAAATCTTAGTGGAGTGTGGTGTTCACGTATTTATATGCTTAAATGCACACAATCTAACCCCAGTTTGACTGAAAAAAGTACAAAAAGAACGAACATCAAGCACTCATTCTCAAGTTCTACAGAAGAAAAGTAAACCCAAACAGGAGAAACTATGCTGCAAATAACAGGGATTGCGAAAACGGAAGTTATTTTTGTCCACTCCCTTATTTCTGGGAGTGCTCCAAACTTGCAAGTTACTCTACAAAGACAAAAAACAAAACGAAAAAATGAGTTCCTGTTGCGAAGATCCTGTGCCATGCAGTTTTACAAGAGCAGCACAATTTTCTTTCCCAAATGAAAAATCTTTTACAGTTTTTATTTACTATTTTTTTACTTTACTTTTTTATTTAGTTTTTTTTACTTTTACAGAAAAGTTTTACATCTTTTACTCACCAAGGTTTAATCTTAATACACCCAGGAGCCCATATGCATCCATTACTTTGGAGTAAGTGTTCTTGATTGTGTCTTTTTCTGCAGAAGCTATGGAGAGAAAACATAAGATTTTATGATGTAAGAGACCATACAATATGGCAGGGAGAATGCGTCCACTCTAAACTGAAAATCCAAGAGATTACAAAAGTAGCATTTACATGGAATTTCTGGAAAGAAATCAAAATGTATGAGCATATGGCATTTTATAATGGAAAATGAGTATTTGATTTTATAATGGAAAATGAGTATTTGATTTTATAATGAAATATGATCACGCTATGTTTTTAGGCAACAAAAAAAGGACTTGTAAAAACTTCAAGTGATATTAAAGGCGAACATTGGCATTTTAACATCATCATCTTCTAATATAAAACACATCTAAAGGACAGGCAAATAAGTTGCATGAGGATGTTCTCCTCTAATTAGTTAAAATCAGAGTAGTGTTAAATGCTGGGTTGTTTTCATGAAAAAAAAAATTATCCTTTTTCTCCAAGAAGAAAACGGTGATGTGGCAGTGTTATTTCCAGATAAGTAAACAAGATTACCACAAGTGCATTTTAACTAGTTTCAGTTATATTCTAAGCAAATTAAATCTCTTGTAGGTCCACAAGATAACAGTATTTAAAAGCCATGTCTTCGATTAGGAAAACACAATTTTCATAGACATTTTTGAAAAAAAAAAAAAATTGTAATATTTTAGAAGAAATAAAAGTATATCTACCATTATTCACCTGGGAGTTAATGTTAGTGTACACTTTACAACTTCAATCAGCACTCAAAAAAACAGGCCCACAAGTTTGACTGCAGAGCCAGGAGACAGAGATGCTGCAGTGCAGAAACCAGATCCCACTTGTCCTGAGATTTTTCTCATGACTGAGACTGCACCTGAAGTGCAAAGACCAGCAATTCCAGCTGTGCCACTGGATCCACAGGGACTGAGATTTCTGAGTCACCGAGGATCAGCACCTTCTCCCTCCTCAGAAATTATCTGCTAATTAATTTTCACTTTGACACTAAAAAAATCCTAATTTGACATAAAAAAACATAATTTGAAATGCCTATTGTCCTGGCATTCTGCTGTGCTCTCTCTCACATCAACTATATTTTCTTCAGAATTGCTGTTGTGAATCTTTCTAATGAGTATTCCCAAAGCTCAGCACAGCCCTGCCTGTGCACAAGCTTACCCCTTCTGTTCAAATGTCCACTAGCTCTATTATTGAAGTGGATCAGAAACTCCAATATAGATGAAACAATTATTTAACCTCAGCCTGAAATCTAAACTCATTCAATGTTTTATTAAGTGCATTTAAAAAAAGCTTCTTTAACTATTTGCACTGATGCTCTGTATTTCTGAAATCCAGATGCTAAAGATAAGAGTTACCACAGCATGATTATTTCCAAAATCCTCACCCACAAAAAGTGTTAAGACGTGGAGCCAATCTAAACACATTGTTAACGGACAGTGATTTTGTCAGCATCACTAAATCATGTTTTTCTTAACCACACACCATCAGGCTGCAAAGAACAACTTCTATTAAAACCTGGTTCTTTCAATCCATTTTTCCAACAAGCATTTAATGATGTCAACATACTCTTCTAAACTAAATTTTCGGTAACGAGAGAACTGCCATGTTCTTCTTTCACATTTCAAATTATTAACGAAAAATGCGGTTTAGTTTCAAACTTTTTGCAGGATTTTTCTTAAAGGTGCCTGCCAGCATTTAATGACATTTCAGAACAATGGCTTTTCTGTCTTCTATGGATTTATTCTCTTTTTCCATTGCATAGAACACCCGTTATCCTTACTAAGCTTTAATAAGTAAATGCCCAAAGTAAATTAAGTTAACATGGGATTTGCAAATTCAGATCAACAAAAAAGGCCACTGCTAATAAAGCAGCAAAGGGTTGCAAAAACAAATAAACAAAAAATGGAAATAGAAAAACTTACTGTGACTAGCCAATTATTATTTTCTTAACAAAGCAGCCAAGCACCAACCAAAAGCATTTCATGCCAAGTTTTTCAGTCATATTAGATGTAATACAGCACGTAAGCATTTCTACCTTGCACTGCCTGCACTTTTCCCATTTTTTTTTTTTTTAAGGCCAAAATTCACACAGGAAAAAGGTAAACATCACATACCCCAGAAAGTTCATTTCATCCATCCTGCCCAGGCCCACCCTCACCTACCCCCAGGTAGTTACAACTTTGAAACATAAATTCATAAGGCTGATTCCCCTTCATTGAGGGCACCTGTTTGAACCTCTAGTTATCAGCGTTCACAAAACCTGAAAGAATTATGAGATTTGGTGATGACCGATATTAGCCAATACAGAGCGATAAAAAATGCTTGTCACATACACCTCCTTTTCCTTAAGAAACAGAGCTAAAAAGAAAGCAGTCACAGAAGTAGCACCCATAGCAGAAAAGGGTGCAACTCCACAGCACTGCATTGCTGCCTCTTCCCTACCACAGGAGCACCAACCCACACCACGCAGGGGTGTTTTGGATGGTTGGCTGCAGCAGTGCATAGGCTGCTTTCGGGGTGTAATGTACAATGAGGGACTTCCCACGATCAGCAGTGCTACAACATCAAGGAAATACACTTGAGTTTTCTGAAAACCAAGATGAAATCAGGAACCAGACACAGCTATGCCACACTCCTTTCCATTTTCTTCCATTTGAACTGTTGGGACACCGTGGGGACCAGCACCTCCCTGGGGACCAGGGCACTGGTAGCCACGGGGGATCCCCCAGGGAGACAGGGCAGGCTGGGGGCAGCCCCAGCCCAGGACATCAGGCACGTCCGTGGGGACAGGCTGAGGCCAGGCCAGGATGTCAGTCTGCGGGCAAGGTTCAGGCCTGGTGAGGGTAACCAGGGCCAGACACAGCCCCAGGATGTCCAGGCAGGCCATGAGGACAGGGACAGGCCAAGGCCGGCCTGGGACATCAGCCCGGCTCAGCAGGGCCCACGTCCAGGCTGGGTAGGGTTGCGGAGAGCTGGAGACCAGCACCTGGCTGCAGCATCGCTGGGGCACAGACGGACAGCCCTGAGGGGTCCTGGGCTGTGGGCAGGGTGGGTGAAGCCCCAGGGAGGCTGAGCAGGGACAGGTAGGGCTAGTGGTGTCCTCAGGGCCCTGACATGAACAAGCAGTAATGCTACAAACACATGCAAGTGGTTGTATAGCTGGTTTAGACCAGAAGTCCATTTAGCCTCCAAACATTTACAAGAATTTCCTGAACCAGCACCTCCAACTGTGCTAGCCGTAAGGATGCCATCCATAAATATGGATGCTAAGAGAAAAAAAAAACATAACACCCACGTCAGCCTGTAATCTATTGCTGACTGCCACTGCACATGGCATTTCCCATTTCTGAAGACACCAAAATTAAACTTGCAGGTTTTCCTATCACTCTATACCAAACAGTGCGAATAACAATGTAAGTGCTCTGGAACCATTCAGACTGTCCCCATAAGCATCACATTTAACTCTTCCTTCTTCACCAAAGCAGTTAAGTTTCGTGAAGATCTATGTTCTCTCACTTCATTCAGCATACAAAGTCATCGGATGCAGCCAAGAGCTACCAAAGTTGCAAAAATATATGGCTAAGACCTCATCCCTATAATATCTTATATTCAATGTAGGCAAAGCCAAGTTTCAGTTTCCTCTATGAATAGCTGAAACTACCAACTGGGTGAACTGCAGCTTAGAAGTTAAACCACAGGAAGGCTAAGGTAATCCTGACAGAAGGAGAGAGAGCATTTCCTCATTTCCTCTTTAACATTCTTAATGAATGAGAACATCTCTTCCCAGAATGGTGGGTTGGCCTGCAGCCATAAGAACCCTTTTGACTTTGATTTATGAGCTTCATATCTTGAAAAAAATGCAACTAATATAAATATACACTCAGAAAAACATAAAGTCCTACAAATTAATGAACCTACTTCTCCTCGAGAAATTGACTTTTCCATTTATTAAATAGCTGGAAGTAAGCAAACACAATTAAGGCTGGCTGAAAAAAATGTAAAATGTGGTCACTCGCTAAGAAGAACAAATTAAGATGTGCAACTTCTAAAGAGAGAAATTACCAGCTGGAATGACAACATTCATCCCTAACACTGGACTTAAAAGATTTTTAAATTATACTGTAGAGAGACACACCAAACAGTAGACAATGCAAGCATACATACGTCTGTGTAAAGACGGACACAAAACAGCATGAGGCAGTATTTCTTATATTACTTTGTGTCAGTTCAGATGATAAGCAGAAAAGAAATTAAAAGCAGCTTCTGCTTAATCCACCATATTAATTAGGTTCAAGTTGATTAATTTCTAAAACAGAAATAATGACTCGCTATTTACCAGTACAAAAAACTCAAACAAACAAAAAAAAACCCAGAAAACCCACAACCGGTTTAATGTGGTTTTCAGGTCAAGTTGTAATGCGTTCTTGTAGAAAGCCAGCAAGCCTCATTTGCAGTGTCAAGAGAAAAAGAATAAAATAATTTTAAGTCAATCTTTTAAAAAAATTAATAGGTCAGTATTTTTAAGTGTTAACATCTCATTTGTTCCAAGTTAAATCACAAGTGTGCATCTGTAATAATCACACTTTATCAATCACTGACTCATTTAAGAAAGGTGACTGATTACATTATTTTAAAGGGATTATGTCAGCCTGCTTACCAGTACAAAAATGGAATGCATTAAAAATCCTGTCTTCAGGACAACTTGGTTCAACATGTATTCTGCTTAATTGCAGATTAGAAATTAATTTTGCAATTTTAACAATTATAGAACTAAGATAATGTTAAAAGTTATCATTCAGGCTGCCTACAGTTATGTTCTCGGTGGGTTCACAAGGTGCCATGAGGACACATACTAAGTTAGTGGCTCCAGTTCCCAGCTAGAACATGGGACACTGAGCTGGGAACAAAGACAGACTCCTGAAATTATGTGCAGTTCCTTCAGAAACAAGACTTGTCATTTAAGTTAGGTGAGAAAAAGCTCGTGCTACTGTCACTTTAAAAAAGTTTGAAATCAGAAAAATTTATGAACTATTCTTACATGGTTTGTTTTTGAGCTTTTAAGACTGAGATTTTCAACCTTTTTGCAAAATTAGGACAGTTAAACTTTCAGTATTAAAATTGAAGCTAACACTTTAATATTACCACATAGGTGACATTAAAATCAGATTGGAGTCACCACTTCCATTTATAAATCATCCAAGAACCATTTTATTACTTTTGACACATTCCTGACATGAATAGATGCACAGAAAACTGGACGACAGCTGATATTTAAATCTTCATCATTCATATGATATTCACTTTGAATTTATAGGACAATTTTTTCTCCAACTCTATTTGCTAGTTCAAATTATGAAGTACTATTATTCACTTCACAAAGACATTTACATGTTACCATCAACACGTATCTTAAGATTATGGGGAGGAAACCCCAAATAACAAATCACCTCTACCCAGCAATGAAAAAAAAAACCACCCAGACATCTCTAGATGTTAGCAATTATACTTAAATAATACACACCAGTAAAAAACCCACTGTTTGGAACAACAACAACAAAATAATTGTAACAGATGAGCAAATAAAAGGCTTGGTTGCTTTAACACTATTTTTCAAAACTATGCAAACTTACTTCACAAAATGTATCATTTCAGCTAACACTACTGACTAGGGGGAAAAAACAAACTGAGAAATAAAAGTGTGAAAATAAAGCTGACCTATGTAACAGCCTATAAGCACTTCCTTTCCATCAGATTTGGGTTTTCTGACCCAGTTACATGTTCTCCATTGAAAACAAAACTTTATATAGCACCAAAAATCTACAAAGATTTTCTTCTAATACTTGAATCAAAGTATAGGGTTTTTACATGAAAGCCAACTGTTGCCATTTTTGCCTGTACAATTCAAAAAATTATAAAATTTTAAATTTAACATGTGCTAGCACGTGAAAAAGCTACCAAATACTCTGAAATGTAGAAATTCTAACTGGTATTTCTAAATTATGTCTGAGTAACTCCAGAAGTATGCAAACTAGGCTTCCTAACATACCTTTAATTAGCAAGAGCTATCATTCATTGGTTGTCCAGTAGGGCAAAACCAAGACTTTTACTATCATGTGTGCTACCATAGAAATGAAAAGTTACTGAATTGAAAAGGGAACATTCCTAAAGAGAATTATTTGTTGCCAGTGAAATCCCTTGCTAAAATGATGCAAAGGGCTGTGGTACACATACAGAATAGTCTTTACTATTGCTGTAAAGCTAGTCTACCTTAAGAGGCAAAAAGCCTTCAGATTGTTATAAGTAATTTCTTTTTAGTATTTCCAGAACGGTGGACCAAAGTCTCGCAGATCCATTATGCCATTCAAAGAGGTCACAGCCCTCCCAGGCAAGAGTTACTGACTCCACCGACCTCCTGGGAAGATTCTTACTGTAGTTCTTGCACTTTGCAAAGTGTACTAGGCTAGCATATGTGTTCTTTGTTAAACCATGTGATTTTGTTGAAAATGCCTGGAAAGCGATGAGCTGAACATCTCCCCAGCAGATTTGAAAGGACAGTGAATTCTGGCAGAACCCTAAGAAAGGCACCTGATGGTAACCTGACAGGTTACAGCCTCCTCCACCAGCACAGCTGCCCTCAGCATCCACCACAGCTGTCGCTTCCCTGCAGCTTCTTAAATGTTTTAAGATACTGTTAATGGGAAGGCGTAGTCCGGAAGATGATACTTAGTCAAAACAGTAATAAAGACAGGAAGGTGAAATCTCTGCTTGCCTTTGCATCCTAATCCCTTCACATTGGTCCCTTCAAATTGGCTTCAGATTAATATAGTGTTACACCAAAACACATTCAAAAATGGTTTCTACCACAGCCTGTATTTGACCTTTCCTCTCTAGATAAATTACTGCTTGAAGAATTTTAGTTCTTATTATTGTACCTTTATATATGTAAATAAAACAGGAAAATATTTATATTAAACTTATTTTATAGGATCCCATCATGAAAAATAGAATGTAGTAATTAACTGTGAAATATTCTTCTTCCCTAGTTAAGGGAATGTGGTTCCACTCAAAACTGTATAAACAATTATCAGGAGAGGGGGAAGAGAATCGCACACTGACAGTTTATCACTGGTGTCAGCAAACACAAGAAATAAAAACCTCTGGTTATGAGCATACAGAAAGTTACCCTCATTAATAATTATGGACATATAACAGGTGCTCATCAAATGTCAGTATCTGTCAGTATGTTTCTTTCTGGGTGTCTTAAGTTTCCTCAAGCACCATATGAACTTAAAATCTCTTGCAAACTTATTATATTCTACCTGCTACTGTGGATAGATAATAGCATATCTGCTTCCCCTTCCCCCCTCCTAAGAATGCAACATGGAATAATTTTCTTTTTAAAAAGAAGTGGAATGTGAATGGGTGATAAAGCAGCATTGCTAAACATGACTATGAATACCAGGATGCCTGCTGCACACAGGTTATTACAGCTCTTACTTATCTAGCTCTACAGAAAACTCAGGGTGGGCATCGTGCCTCTTCCCGTTCACACCTGCTCTCTTCTCAGCTTTACCATAAGAGTGAAGTCAAAGGATGCGCACGAAGCTCCTGCTCTCTCCACTCAGGGCTCAGTATTTTCCCAGACGACAGAACATTCTCCTTTACTCATCGCAGGCGACGGGAGTAAAGACAGCTTCCCACTCGTTTCATTATGACTCATCAGAGAGGAAAAGGGAGAGAGAACACTCTCTGGCTCAGTCAATGAAATCTTTACAGGTAAGATGTCATTAGAGTCCTATTTCAAAGAATAAATATGCAGTCTATTTTATATGTCAAATAAGAAAAAATAAATCTATGACATCCTCCCACTAAATTCTAAACAAGCCAGCAGTGAAACTGCTGACATTTATAACTAAATGCTCTTACATGGTCTTGAGAAGCAAGTTGGCAGGGTCCCCTCAGACTTCAGTACCTTGGGCTAACCCCATACGGGGAATGACTCAAAAAAGAGGTATTAAATATATAAAGGCAAGCAAAGTATTTCTCAGATGTTTTGGTCACAGTAACATTAGCTAAACCACGTCACAAGCAGTACATAGAACACTCCAGCAGAAGCATCGCTTGGGCTGCTTCCATGTTAAGACCGAATAATTATGCAACAACCACCTCTGTGAACTATCCCTTCAACCCTCTTCCTTTCTTCCAACTTATTTTGTTGACTTGAGTAACAGATTCGGTGCACATGCAACACACACTGAAAAAAATCACACAACATGAGTTGTATAGCATTTCATACAGAGGCCTAACCAAACCCTCTGAATCATCTTGCAATGCTTCATTGAATGTAAAGGGGATGAAGGTTAATACCGTTATCCTTCCCTCAGCAAAACGACAGATGCACTCCCTTAAAGATGACATTTAAAGGATCAGCAAGCTTCCATTCCTTTCTCTTAGCCCGTTTCAATTCCAAATTTCTCTACATGGATACCCCAGAAGACGCAGCTCACTAAGCGTCTCAGAACTGAACCGCATGGTTCAATACACGGTAAAGTGTATTTCACTAGGTTGTGCCTATATTATACATTCTACATACAGGCAAGAACTATGATAGGGTATAAGGCTGAACACCTTATCTGCAGTATGTTTTAAAATCTTTTGAAAAATGTCTAACAGTTTGAGATGAGTATTGTCAATTTTTGTAGAGTCTAAAAAGTGTTAGCACCATCAGCAAAAAATATGAGGTTTTGACAGTTTAAAGTGATGCTGTTCTGGATTTAAATTGATATATGCTTGATCTGACCGTTTTTCTATTTATTCACACATATTTTACAAACATCTGGGGAATCTTCCCCAAGGGCCAGACTCTCATTAACTTTGGCTTTTAGATTTGTACCAATTTCCAGAAGTTCATAAGGCTACAGACTAGAATCTTCTGACTGGTTTCTGTGGTGTAACTAGAGAGATGGAGAAGTAGAACTTTACAAATCTTCCCCAAGCACTAAGAATTGTACTCCTTTACATATATTACAAAGAACAGATACCAGAAGAAAACAGCAAGCAGAAAAAAAAAAAAAATCCTGAGCTAGGGACCTCTACTGCTTTTTCTGCTGTCTGCTGATTGCGATCTTTCAACCATTAACAAAAGAATCATGTTTCAGTATCTAAAGAGTTTAGGTGCAAAAAAAGAATTAATGCAAAATGCCACAGCTAAATATGCATTGGGGAAAATATGCCCATTTACCAGACAGAAAACGAGTAAGCAGCTTACTGGTTAAGGTTACCAAAAACAATATTCAGAGTAACTACTTCTAGCTAAGTATGAATGTTTACTACGTTGTAACCTACCAATTAGAATACCAAGGACAAACCTTTACAGACTAGTAACATGCTATTACTAAGTACAGAAGCCAGGAGGAGGGAGGCTTTCAAACTTCCTTGTGTTCTGCTTCCTCTGTTTGCTAACAGCGTGAGGCATAGAAGAGTGCAGAAACTTTGATGTGGTGTTTAATCTTTATAGAAGAAAAGTTTATCCAGATGTCTGTGGTATATCACAGCACCAAAAGCTACGAACTTACTGTCCTTTTTGAGCATAACTTTCAGGAATAAATTATTTTTAATACATTGCTCCTGAACTAGCTTAAACATGTTCAGTAATTGCTAAATACATGCTAAAATAAAGTTTTCCACAAATCTTCAAAGCATTTTTCCCCATTTTATGGATTTCACTAAACCAATTCAATAGGTTTATGACTGGACACTTATTCCCAACCCAATTCATACTACACAATCCTTTTCAAATACTGCTGGCAAAGTCAATGAGATTACTGAAATACATAGTAAGAAGAAATCGTATCAGAAAAAAAATAATCTCAAAAACAAGAGAAAAGCACTCATTGTTTTTCACCTGGATCATCATACAATTACAGCTATAATGTCAATCATGCTGGCATATCCCATTGCTAGGCCTCTAACAGTTAACAGCAGCTTGTTCTAATCGCGCATTAAAGATGCAGATTAAGCTGTATGCTAGAGAGCACTTCTTCATACAGCCTGTCCAGCACAGATGATTCTATGGCCCGACTGCTAAGTATCTTACACAGGACACGGGGACAGTCAGGTCCCTCAGAAAGAGGCCGTGCCACTGCCAAGGAGCACACTCATGCACAGGAGAGCCAATTGCAAATACCAAAGAAAGGAAACACATCTCATGTTCCACTCTTCTTTGGAAATCACATTTCCAACTAAGTCTTGTTAGAGAACACACTCCCCATTCAGCATACTCAACAGTCTCAAAGCCAGAGTGTCCTCCTGAAAGGTAGGTTTTTGAGTCCACTCAGACTTCAGCCAGTGAATCAAATCTCCCATTTTCTGATTGGATGCTCAGAATAGCTAGGCTAGGAAACCGCAGTCAGCAGAATGAATTAATCAAAAAGTTATTGACTTAAAAAAAAAACCCAAAAAACAAAAAGACTTCCATGGTACGAAAGCTTTTGATAAGAGTCAAAAACAAGCTAAGAAACCCTGTGCAACCAGGTGCTTTTTCAGACTTTCTGAAGAATAAAAACCAAACTACATTTTAAAACTCTATCTATAGGCTTCACAGATCTCTTCTGCACTTCTCATTTTAGTGTCCTCCTTCAACCATGACTTAAAAAAAAAAAAAGGGGGGGGGGGGGGGCGCAAAAAGAATTTAAAGGAATTATTTAATACATTTATCACTGAAAACATAAAAATAACTTTGCAATGCAAGACACCTTGCTCCAAATATTACTCATTTTATTACAAGACAAATCAATACAGAGTCTCAAGATAGGTTAAAAATACGAGACAAAAAAAAGCTGAAAATCAAAAAGCCATCAAAAGTCGTAATACAAAATGAGATAAAAAACAAATTAAGATGATATACCATTTAAGAATAGAGAAATTTTTATTATGAAATACAACACAGAAATAGCTTTTCAATGAAGTATGTATTCAAAAGCAGAATGTGGGGTTTTTTTTTTGGTTGTTTAGAACCAAAGAAATAAGCAGATTTGTTGGAAGATATTAGAAGAAGAAAATTTAGTACACAGGAAAATATACATGCATGATGAAATGTAATTATATATGTAAAATTGTCTCTCAACAGATGAAGATGTGAAAATGCCTTCCCCCCCCCAATTAAATCAGAAGCCTCTCCATTAGCAAATAAGAAAACAGAATAGTTACTTCTTTATATTCCATAAATAAACACAATGTCAAGCCTGCCAACGTTTTACATTGTAGTTATCAAAACATATCGACTTACAGAGGACAGCCACAGCTCCGGATTCAAACATGAGACATTCTTCTCTGTTTCTGGTTTCCACTATCACACTGAATGGAAGCGGATCCAGCTTGTGATAGACACGGTATCCTTTACTGAAAGCCATTTTGCCTTTATCAGAGGCAGTCCTGTCCAACACAAGATGATGTTAGCGAAACCTTGTGCTTCCAGACACCTTTTGCAAAGCAGGTCTGACTTGCATCCCTTCCTAGGGATTTTGCATGTTTAGCAAAAACAAACAACAAAAAAGAGACCTGCTTGCTCTTTCTCCCTCATGAAACTTATTTTATCTCATGTTCCAAAACAAATATAGGGACTATCTAAAGACAACATAACAATGTTTCCAAACCACAATTACCCAGAGAAACGTCTTTCAAAATAAAGGATTTATTTGAAAGCTTCTGAGAGACGATGAGAATTTATTTCACAATACTTAATAAATAGGATTTCTTCTTAGAAGAAAAAAAGAATGAAAATAAGGTTCTTTAGCTACCACAAATACGTAAGAATGGCAACTATCATAAACTAATGCAAAATGCAGAGGACCAGAAGCCTGGGCAGGTTTCAATTTTTAGATCTATTTTACTGATTCTGACCTTGTACAAAAGGAGAGTATATTTTAAATGGTAAAGCTGTTACGATGTTTCAAAAGATCATACAAAAACGTTAACCTCTCTTGTTTTTCTTTTTTAAATGAAAGCAGGTTTTTGTTTGGATTTAAACCCTCCCCTGCAGTGGCTGACGACTGAAACATTGCAGTATTGTACTAGTGAAACTGCCTGTAAGCCATAGAGGTAAGATCTTCCTTTACAACAATTAAAAAAAAAAACAAACAAAAAACCCAACATCCAACAAACAATACGAAACTATAAACAAACGCAAGAGCAGCCAAATGTTAAGGGCTTAACCTCAGGAAACTTATAGCGAGGGAAGATTCTTCCTGAAAGCCCGGAGCAGGGTTTTTTTGCCCTCTCCCTTCCCTTCAGCTCCGTGTCCGTAATCTCTAGGGCGGACACGGACTTTACGCCGCCGGTACGGAACGCGCCGGCCCCCACCCTCCGGCGCAGCCCCTGCGGGCCCAGCATCGCCCGGAGAGCAGCGGCCCCAGCCCGGCCCTTCACCCGAAGCCCCTCTCCCTTTGCCGGGCAGGAGAAAAGGGGCCGCCGAACCGCCCGACCGA
>NW_009646936.1:761911-769460 GCF_000708025.1 Charadrius vociferus | reverse complement strand
CGGTGGGCTGGGGAGAGGCTTTGGTAGAGCTCCGTTCCTCTGAGCGGCATCCCTCGTGTAGGCCCTGTCAGGGGCACGCTGAACCACAGCGGTGAGCCTTGGGCAAGCCCTGCTGTCAGGGTGGAGTTCGTCCTGAGGAAGCCTGGTCCCTTAGGGGAAAAAAAGCTTGCCAGGGAGAGCCTGAGGAAACCTGGCCCCTTAAGGAAAAGTGAGAAGAGAGCCCTTAAAAGAAGTTCTTTTGAGTTGTCTTTACGGCAATGCTGGATTGCAGGGTTCAAAGTCAAAAAAATGTGCTATGGATGCGTGGTGAGGCTATGTTAAAACACAGTCAGCCCCAGTCCAGGTTGTGTATTTATTACAGGTGCAGCAGGGAGAAGAACCTTAGGGGTAGGGTCATGAATAGCAGTGCAAACTGAAAAACCCTGCTATGCAAAATGTGCAATGGGCACAGAAGCTGTCAGTGCAGATGCTTGAGTTCCTGGGGTTAGGTGGGAGCACTGAGTCACGGCTAAAGCCTACCTCCTCCTGACAGGCTTCAAAAGTTTTAGGGACAGTCTGTAAGCATCTCTTTGGAAATTTCCATTCAGCCTGTACAAGCTGTAAGTGGAGGAGGAGTACCTGAAGAGCTTTTACTGTTTTATGTTGGTAATACATTGCAAGCTGCTGAAAAGATTACAGAAGGCAGGTTTGAGAGCTACATGCTAAAATCAAGAGGGAGGTGGGCTTTGCTGCTCTTCAGATAACTCTTGGGTCAGGAGGGCAGTTTAAGTGGAGAGCTGAAGGAGAAAAAAACAATCTGAAAAACTCTGAGGAAACTCTCTTGACTGAGATTATAGTTTGAACTAAAGAATATGCAAGGGCAAGTGTGAGAAGTGTAGCTACCTCCTGAGATGAAAGCTGGGCCACCTTTGATTTTTAGATTGTAGCATTTCTTCCGGCTACCTTCTCATCCAAGATCAATTCCCATTGCAAAGGGTAAAAATTAAAAGCTGAAAGACTTTTTTTTTGGTTCTTATAAACTTCATATAGAAGCACAAAAAGTTGTTTGATATGGATTCTCTGAATAGCTCTGGTCTATTCTAAGGAAATAGTAGATTGTATACATAATCTTTTGATATTTATGGTCTTATTCCACATACCTACCATAGGCTAAGTACCAGTTGTGTGGAGTACCCTGGTGGGAGAGAACACAGAGCAAATATTTGTGATGTAAATTACAGTATAAGTCATCTTTGTGTATTTTTAGCTGGCCACCTTCTTCCATGTGTTATGATGACCCCAGTGAAAATGTTCTGTAGATAAATAAAAACGATATTTTAGAAGACTATTTAAAGATAAGTTTCATGGGTTTTGAAATTACTAGAATACATAATTGCTAACAGCTTTTTGCAGGTTATGCTATTTCTCCCTTGCTTACAGTAGACACGTGTAATTGAAGTATCTCTAGCATAGCATCAAAAAGAAACTCATGAAACTTTTACTATTGTGAATGCAAAAATAAAAGAATAACAATGTGGCTGCTGTGGAAGGAAAGCTAGTGTGTCCTGGTTTTATCCATGCATAACGATCACTAGCAGGGTGTTGTGGTTTCAGTTGGGATAGAGTTAACTTTTTTACTAGCAGTTGGTAGTGAGAAATACTTTTGACAGCACACTGGTGTTTTTAGTTGTAGCTGAGCAGTCAAGGCCTTTCCTGCTGCTCATATTGCCCTGCCAGCGAGCAGGCAGGGGGGGACACAAGAAGTTGGGAGGGGACACAGCTGGGACAGCTGACCCCAACTGACCAAAGAAATATTCCATACCATATGATGTCACACTAAGCATTTAAAGCTGGAGATAGAAGAAGGAAGGGGGGGACATTTGGAGTGATGGCGTTTGTCTTCCCAAGTAACCATTACACGTGATGGAGCCCTGCTTTCCTGGAGATGGCTGAACACCTGCCTGCCCATGGGAAGCGGTGAATGAATTCCATGTTTTGCTTCACTTGCATGCATGGCATTTGCTTTACTTTATCTCTTCTTTATCTCAACCCACCAGTTGATTCGTCTGATTCTTTCCCCCATCCAAACGGGGGGAGTGAGCAAGCAGCTGCATGGTTCTAGCTGCTGGCTGGGGTTAAACCATGACACAGGGACGGCAATTTAAAGGTTGATTTACAAGATAGACCCAAGGCTAAAATGGTATATACTTGTAAAACAATTGATGTATCAAGTTTATTCACATTTTTTTCAGCAGATAAAATAGATAAAATGTGGTTGTTTTCTTATGAACACTTGTTTTGCCTCAGGGCAATATAATTGTTTTTCTGATAGCTAATCATGATTATGCAGTTGAAAATTAACTACTCCATGATTTGCTTAGTGACTTTTCAAAACATCAGAGAAGTGCATCAGTTGAAAATATAGTCATAGAATCATCGAATCACAGAATGGTTTGGGTTGGAAGGGACCTTCAGAGCTCATCTAGTCCAACCTCTCTGCCATGGGCAGGGACATCTTTCACTCGGTCACGTTGCTTAAAGCCCTGTCCAACCTGACCTTGAACACTTCCAGTGATGGGGCATCTACAGCTTCTCTGGGCAGCCTGTTTCAATGTCTCGCCACCCTCACCGTAAATGATATCTTCCTTACGTCCAATCTAAACCCACCCTCTTTCAGTTCAAAACCATTGCCCCTTGTCTTGTCACTACCGACATTGGTAAAAAGTCTCTCTCCGTTTTTCTTATAAGCCCCTTTTCTATATTGAAAGGCTGCAGTAAGGTCTCCCTGGAGCCTTTTCTTCTGTAGGCTGAACAACTTTCTCAGCCTGTCTCCCTAGGATAGGTGTTCCAGCCTTCCCAAATGGGAGGCCCCCATTTTTGTGTCCCTCCTCTGGACCCGCTCTAACAGGTCCGTGTCTGTCTTGTGCTGGGGAGCCCAGAGCGGGAGGCAGTGCTGCAAGTGGGGTCTCACGGAGGGGAGCAGAGAAGAAGAATCACCTCCCTCCACCTGCTGGCCTCACTTCTTGTTATGCGACCCCAGATACAGCTGGCTTTCTGGGCTGCAAGCACGCATTGCCGGCTTACGTCCAATTTTTCATCCACCGGTATCAGTTTACATCAGCTGAGAATGTAAAAAATGTATTGCTCTCCAATAGTGGGAGCTTTGCTAAAGCTATTGTTAGCTTCAGAAAATAATACTCTTCATAAGTTAATGGAAAAGGAGAATGAATATTTGATTCTAATTGCCAGTGTAATATACTGCATAATATAGCCAAACATATTAAAAAGTTTAATTTGTTCTTCAATTTTGTGTGATAAAAGGTTTGGGTCACTTTTCTCCACCTGCCAACTGAATTTCAGAATCTCACCTACTTTAAATATATGGAAATATTGGAACTGGAGCTCAGGGAGCAGGGAGGAGGTAGAGGAGTTGAGAATTAAGAAGTTGAGCCTGGGATAAAAGGGTGAGATGGGGAAAAGTGTTGTGTTAATTGTCTTTGTTTCTTGGTATCCAAATCTATTTTAATTGGCAATAAATTAAATTAATTGCCCAAGTCAAGTCTGTTTCCCATAATGGTAGTTGTTAAGCGATCTCCCAATCTTAATTGTGACCCATAAGCTTTTTTCATCCTGTTTTCTCACCCTGTCCTGTTGAGGGGAGTGAGAGAGCATCTGGGTGGGTGTCTGGCTGCACTCCAAGGTCGACCCACCACGACTTCTCTGGGCTTCGAAGTGGAGCCTGTTTAAAACTTCTTTGCTGTCTGAAAGCAGAGTTGGCTCAAGGCTTCTCAGCAACCCAGGCAACATTTGCCTTTGGCATCAGAAAGGTGAGGGAGCCCAGGGCCGCGCTGCGTCTGCCGCAGGGCAGACAGATGTAAAGGCAGAATTAGGGTGCCTGAAAGGGGGAGAGGAAGGTTTCTGGGCCCACAGATCCTGCTGCAAAATTGGGAGGAGGAGTGCAAAAATCAGCAATGGCAGAAACCGTGGAGAAAAGTGAGCCTCGGCCGCAGCGGTGTCAGCAGCCCCTCAGAGCCCACTGCTCCCCGTGGTGGCAGCAGCAGCCGGGGGCTGGCAGGCTCGGGCACGTGCAGCGCTGGCGACGAGACCACCCGCTGTTTTACCCATGCCCACTAAGTGTTCCAGCCACCATCTGTGGAGCTGCACAGTGCTAAATTGGCACTTCAACAGCAAATAAATGAAAGTTTGGAAATTATATTTAGTTTGCACTTCCTGGCACTTACCATAGGCCTTACTCCTGCAGACTCCTACTGCTCATTAAATCGTTCGAGATGAGTTTGCTCTATCCACCCCTTGTTTGCAGATGCAGGTTCTTCTCTGAACTACTACCCCGTCGAGGTAGTAACCCCGTGTGTATGTTATGGTTTTAGCATCTTTAGTTCAATGAATGTCTTAGTCCTGATTGGAGCATTTGAGTAAAATGGCAATATGTAATTTAAGTGTAATACAATGATTTTAAGCCACATGGCCCCAGGGTGTGTGTGAGGCCCATCATCACGCAACCTACGTCCCACTTAATGTTTCCCATTAGCTAGGTGTCACAAGTCTTAAGACAGTAAATAGATAATACTCAAGAACTTTTATGAAATCAAGGCTATGAAAATTTCGGCTTAAGCATGTAAGAAAAATACTACACCAAATGTTGGAGGTACATCTGTGCTTCACTGCAGGTCTCTGCTCTATGAAAACATTTAACTATGCGTATAAAGCACAAAAGAAATGTAAGTGGTGACAGTGGGACAGTTCATGTATTTGAACAAAACCGTATGCTTAAGTCATTGTTTAGAGCAGAGCCCTAAATTGCAGGCCTGTGTATTATTAAGTTGGTCTCAATGCAATTATTTTATCCCCACTCATTTCTTTCTGCATGTTTAGGGCAAGAGCTTTAGTTATATAAAGAAATTAAGTACTCTTGGTGAAAAAATCCTATATTATTTCACGGTGCAGACAGACTGATTCAACTAACTAATTGTAAGGCTACCAAAGTTTGATATTTGCGGTACGGCACGCAGGGCAAAACCGCTCAACTCTGATGCATCCTGTTGGCTGCGTGCGAGTTTCTCAAAAACCCACAACCATCCTCCCTGCTTGCAACAACCATTTTTGAAGCTCCCTCAGAGTTCTCTCTACCGTACCTGCCACGATTAACTTTTGCAGAAATGCAAATTCACTGGTAAAACTAATGAGCAGATCACAGGTTTTGTTATGTCTTTTTACAGCACTGATCACAGGACATTTAATTTTCATGGGGCAACTAATAAACCTAAGGTGACAGGGATACTGCTTTGAAGCACCACCACGTATAAGAGGACAGTTCAGCCCATTAAAATAAACTTCACCAAATCATTCTACCAAAGCTGTACACTACATCAAAACTGCAGGGGCATATCCCTTTCTAAAAAAAAAAAAAAAGCCTTTTTCATAGAGTAACTTAGGGAGAACTGAAAGCAGAACCAGTGATTAGCAAACTTTTGTAGAAAATGAGATGTTTCCGAAAGGAGGAGAAAGGGATCATGTGGCTCCCTGCATCTGCACATTTTTTCCTCAAACTTCTCCATTTCACATTTCAGATTTCATTTTGTTTTCCTTTGTAGTAACGGACAAGGTTTTCCCTTTGCTATTGGTGACCTTTCGGGTAAAGGTAATTCTGTAATAACTGTAATCATACATAACAGCATAATAATTATAATAATTAAATAACTGTCATAATTCTGTAAGATATTATCCTGTTCATAAAAATGTCAATGACTGTCAGTTTTACATGCAATTTTTTCTTACATGTTCTACATCTTTCCTCTTCCTAGACCACGCTTTCTACTAAAGAGGTTATCAGACTTTCTCAAGAGTCCCTGTAGAGTTCTGAGGAGGAATAAGATTGTCGTGTCACTTAATGTGTTTGTACCTTCTCACACGGGATTTCATCATCATCTAGGACATCAGTCTCTTAACATGTTATAATTATTTGTTAATTTTGATAGTGAACAGTGAGATACACATGGTAAGCTGCGGGATAATAATGTTAAAGCAGTTGTCCTTGGATTATACCTCAATCAAGCAGCAGTTGTGTAACACTGTTTTAAGGTCATTACATAAAGTATGACCGCTTCGCTACTAGCATTTAACTTGCGTCAACAAACAAGATACAGGTGAAGTGGCAGAAGTGGTTATTTTGTTTATAAATAAAATTGGGTAACATTATTTACGTACAATCTTTAAGTGCTTCTAACCATTTATACCTAGGAAAGGTGCCACGCTGCCCCAAAAGAGAAGTTAGATTACTTATCACCCATGAGCATACTAGTTTCTTCACGTTACCATTCTCCAAAGGTGACATTGTATGGGGAGAGGAAGGAGAAACTCCTCAAGCGTGCAAGGGCTGAGACACCACAGCCACATGGCGTCATCGTAGTAGAGGGAGGATGGGCTAAGCAGAATACGAATAGCTGGTCTTCTGCAGCAGTTAATTAGGAAAATGATTACACGCTATCTTGAAAAGAGATTCTCTGTAGGTACAATTTATAATGAGGTTACAAGGAAGACATTCTCTTCATTCCCTCCTTTACGGTCCTCGTCACAATCCGAATTGGAGCAAAATGCCTGTATTTTTAATAATCAGTGTCTTGAGCTTTGCTGCTCCACTAGTCTGGAGCTCCATTAGGAGTGTGCATGCCTACTGAAATGGCAGTTACAAACCTGCATTTAAGTTTTGTAGTGTTTTATATATATATGTAAGAAAAGCAAAGTTTGAGATGATAGGCAATGGCTTGATCCTACAGCTTTCCTCCTCCCTGAACTGCAGCTAGGGAGAGAGTGAGGAAATGACTCATTACAAGTATTCTTTCCAGAGACACAGTAGAGAGCGTGAATAAACATGATTTCCAAAACTAAGTCCAGTTACTGTTCTTTTATTAGCCCAGCCCAGCCCCACCACAGGGAGACTGGGTGGACAGCAGAGCAAGGCTGAAGAGGGCTTTCAGAGCAGAGGGATTACTGTTGACCAACTTTTGTCAGTGGACCACCTTTTTCAACAGAGGCACCTGGTACCAAAAGGGAATAGTTGACTCCAACCCTCTTCCTGCACTCTCTAGCTTTACTACCCCCAGCGTTTGAAAAAGTTCGTCATTGAAAATCCAAACTCAAGGTCAAGTACTTTCCTTATTTTCCAGCGTTGAAATCTTTGAACATGCCACCTTGTGACTTCAGTATTAGATGGCAGTCAAAATTCTGGAGGTAGAAAAAGCAGTGAAAAGCTTTGGCATTTGAGGTTGTTAGTGATTCTGAACAAATTTGACACTACACAATGTGCGCTTATGTTAATATATTCAGAGAGGACAGGCTTTCTGCAACTGTTTCAGCAGTTTCAGTCAAAGCAATTCCATTGTTTAAAATACCCAAATAGAAATAAAATACATTTCCACCCCTGCAGTCATATTAGCTGTTTACATTCATTTGCAAACACTAACGATCAGCCTAACTGAGCAGTACAGGTCTGACAACTGCTTGAGCATATTTTTTCTGTCCACAGAATATACCACCCCACCCCACCCCCCCC
>NW_009646936.1:733893-761210 GCF_000708025.1 Charadrius vociferus | reverse complement strand
CCCCCCCCCAAATCACAGGCGTAGGGGTAGCAGCCAATCTGAATACCAGCAGTAGTTTTGTTGTACCGTAAAAGCCTGTGTTAAAGACTTTATCCTGAAGCCAGGAAGTTATCTTTCACTGAGCTTTATACTGTAGTGGCTCTGCTAGAAAGAGTAGCCAAACTAGACTGTGCAAAAGGTGTCTGAACTCTGCATCCTCACCGCTGGAGATCCTGTGACTAGAAGGCAGACATGCATTAAGATGCAGAAAAGTCTCTGCACAGCATTGTGCCCCCTCGTAAAAAAAAATCCCAAATAAACAAAACCCCCACCCCTCTTTGTTTATCCTACTGCCTTTTCAAAGTAAAGACAGTTTCGTTCACTCCAAAAATCCACCTTCTAAGGATGATTTTTTGTCTGACATATTGAAATTAAGTCAGCCAGAACACGTATCATTTCCTTCAGGAATTCCTTCCTAAAGGAATAAAGCTTACCAAGTTGCACTGTGACAGCTCCTTGACAGACCAGTTTATTGAAACAATTTTTAAAAGCAGATATTTCTGAAGGTATTCCATCAATCCCAACAGTTCAGAAAAAACAACTGTTCAGTGTCCAAATGAAGTGTGCATGTTACAAATTGTACATTAATATACTCATTTATACCACATGACATGGGCATAAGATACAATGATTTCTTATGTTATTCAGTATGCCAATTTATTGCTACAGTTCCCCCCAAAAGTAGGGCACACCTGGAAAGAGCTCTTAATCCAAGGCTATTACAGCTGTTTCCGTGCCTTGGACCTCAAGATCAAGTCACTAGGGTTCTGATGTAAATCACCAGATTTTGAAAGTGTTTTCTTTTTAATTGACATCTAAATTAAATGCTTTGTTTTGCAAGAGTATTCTTCGATGGAATTTAGTAGGAAGTGTAACATTTGAATATTTACTACAATATCAATACTTCAAATCATAGGATATAAAATTTTCTTCACCTTCATTTTGCTTGACATCTTTAGCCATACCAACCAGAAGAAACAGGTTCCATGTATGAAATTACAAAAGAAAAAAACCCAAACAAACCGCAAACAGTGAATTTAACCAACTTGCACAAGGAACGAGGGCCCAGAGTTCATGGGTAAACTATTACTCCTACAAAATGAAAGGTGTTTGGGACTTAGGAAGTGCTGCCTTGTATATTTACGCAATAATCACAAGTTCTTACTGTATGCCCGTATTAAAAAACAGTAATTAAGCATTGATTTGGGTTTTCCTTTCTGTTTTGTTTCTAAGAACAGCCATAAGAATGTCATATTCTGACTGAAAATAATTTTTTAGCTATTCCAATTTGAGTGCAGCACAGCTGCTTTTAAAGGTCAGCTTCCATTTGAAAGTGTCTCTATTCTTTAGCTCAAATTATAGTTACCTATTTAATGTTTTGCCAGCCCTTTTGACCAATACTATGATCATTTTCTTGTCAAAGTAAGTATTTTTTTAGCAAATGAAAAGCTTATTCCAACACTACAAGATCTCTATATCCAGTGTGAAAGCAACATGGTGGTATAAATATAAGCATACATTGTATTACACGTAATATACACATTCCAGTTAACCATGGAACAATTAACAGGAGTAGATGACTACTAATCATGGGTACAAAGTATTTTTGTAAACAAGATTTTGAGAAACTTTAAGGAAAATCTGATTTCTGGAAAGATGACAATCTTGGGATTCCATTTTTGTTTTCAAAGAAGTCAAATTTTTTTTTTTTCAGGATGCTGTATATAAGAATGCACTTTGTATTAAAACAAAGATCAATACTTTACAGTTTAAGAAACTTTACATATGTACATAAATTACACATCAGGAATGGTTTTAAAGCTCAAAATGAGTTGTTGGAAAAGTCTATTTTCCTTCTATTAAAATCTTTAACTCTTTTACATTGTGATCATTCGCAACTGTCACAGCGTGATCCAGTGCTCGGATACTTGCTAGAAGCTTTATGATCTGCTTTATATGCTCCCTGAAAAAGAGAAAGGATAAGTCAATACAGAATGGAACATTCATGCACAAGTATTAATATTTCAACAGAAGACTACATTAGGAATCCATATAACAAATCAGTTTCAGATAATTTCACATCATCTTCTCCTCCACTTGCTTAGTCTGATGAAACAGTTGGTTATCAGCTTTGTAGTGAAATTGAAAAATGTATTTTGGGAGTAGGAATTAATCATACAATATGGTTTAATACTAGATGCAGTATAATCTCAAGAAAAAGTCTTGGATTACTTATGGTACTGTGCAATGAGTCACAGCTCTCTTGGTAACTAATGTGTAAGCCAAAAAAAAAAACCAAACAAAAAACCCCAAGGCAGCAAGTATGCTTTAATGTATGCCTTAAAAGGGTATGAAGCTTGCCACCAATGAATGGCATTACAATTCAGGTAAACCTAGGAAGCTGAGAGAGAACAAACTGCTAGGACGACTGTACTTCTTCAGCTGTCAAGAACAATTTTTGCTATCTTGCTAGGGGGATGGACATAAAATTTAGACCAGACACACAGAAAGTACTAGAAGTTTAAAATTGTACCTAGCTGATCTGTGAAAAAGCATCCGACATTTGGAAAACTAGCACCAACAGAAATAGGTAAAGATACACTTCCCTCTCAGCAGAAATTAATGCATTTTAGTTTCAAACAACTAGGTTTTATATGAAAAGACATGACATTCTTTGATTATAAAAAATAATATTTCTGCTGCAGACTTATCTGCTTAATGGGGGCAATAGCAACAGATGTGTTAAATGCCAGGAAAAAGCAGGAGGACAGAAGATAGAAATTAAATTAGAACTCATTATGAAAAAAAGGATTAATTGGATGTTTCGTTTCCAATACAAAGTTTTACCATGTTATCATTTCAGCTGGTAAAAAAAGTTCTTTCAAATTTAGAAGCAGGCTACCAAAAGAAAGTTTAATCTCTACTGGATTCTCTCCTTCATTTCAATTCCAGTATCACGCTAGGCTACACATTTTGGTTTTAGAAAAGAAGGAGTGATGAGTCTACTTTGAATCTGAATCATGGGGAAATTTAAATTGGTATGTGACATTGCTATTATACTTTGGACACAAAGTTCTGAGGCATAACCCGAGAGTGGGTAAGAAGTTGTTTCAGCACAACCCAGTGTGGCACAAAGCTTGGTGTTCTCTGAAAATGAGACGATTCATATGCCACAGCCAAAAGTGACTCTGAAGGCAGAAAAGTATCTAATAACCAACATGGTAACTATAAAAAATACTGTTGCCAGGAAAAAAAAAAAAAAAACCAAAAAAACACCAAAACCCACCAACTCTTAACACAGATTTTTCTGCTATGGTTTAAGGGAAATTTCTGTCTCTTATGTTTCAGTGCTATGCATAAGATCAAAAAGAGAGAATCATCTAATCCCCCAGACAGCCTCAATAATTGAAGAGTAACTCAACAATGGCTCAAGCAAGTTCAACTATCAAGAATGACTAATGCAGTTAGCAAGGGTTCGTCTTTCCAAGTTTCAGCTTTGCTGGAACAACTGAACTGTTGACCTTGAAACCTCTCCTTCTCATGCAACAGCACAGGAGTAAAAAAACCTCCAGTCTTGTTATATTCCTGTGTATCCATGCAAAAATTTGGTTTTTAAGTTTATCATTGCTTAAAATGATACACCCATAGCATTTCAGGTTACTTGGCCAGCAGTAACATTTATGCATCTAACCCAAACTTTTAATTATGCTGGTTACCAGATACAAATAAAATGACTCTTCAGTCTAGAGGAAAACAGGTTCATCTAGTCGGCTGTGTAAATAAAGCCAGAACTTTTGTACTGTATACAAAAGCACAATTTGTAATTTAGAAGTCATTACGTAAGAATCTGCCACAGGCTCACAAGGTGGAAAAGTCCAAAACCACTAACTACAAAATTTGCCAGAATCAGGGACACTAAGCAGTAACGCAAAACGTATTATGAACGTTTCAAGATTTCCAGCAGTTGCCATCTTCACACACCTTAAAAATCTCCCCATCTACCATACCATAATATTTTTTAAGTTAGAATTCAAAATTGTTTCAAAAGACATGGAGCAGTATGGAGATATTTACCCTTGTCTGCATGCATCAACAAAATAACACAAAGCACAACATTTGCACTGCAAGAATTGCATTAACTCAGAGTAAGTTACCTTGCATTTCTCTTCTCTACATCAGAGCAACCAATGCTGTTTCTATAAATTGTATCGGCCAGATGAACAAGGTATCTACAGAAGTTTTCTAACTGAGAAATAGTCTTGTCTCCTTTTAGGTTAGTGAACCACTGTTTAGGAAAGCAAGCAATTACCTAGACATAACAGGAAAAAGAAAATTAAACAAAATGTAACAAAATTTTAAAAGCTATCTAACATGATGTGCAAAGTCTGCCAGGTAAAACTGCAGTGACTAGGTCCAACTGACTGAAACTGGGTTGGGGGGGGTGGGGGTGGGGAGCAATCCAAAATTCAGGTAGTAAAACACTGCAACCCATACCATACCTAAACTATACACAAGTATAAGCCAGAGAAGCTTCTTTCTTTAGTTTGTGTATTAAGAAAAAAATATTTATTTTTTTTTCACTGACATTACAATATCGATATATCGAAGCCAGGATTTTATAGGTAACCTCAAGTTTTAACTATATTTTTCCTTAACTACAAATTTCAAGTGATTTAAAACATTGTTTGCTTTTACTTACGCTTTGAGCTTTTTTAATGCTGTCCTCTCCATACTCAGAGTTTTGAAAAGCCATAAGAATGTATCTGTTTAGCAGACCATCTATTGACAGTTCCTGGAGAGTTTTATTTGAAAGGATTCCATACCACTGGAGAAAGTTTCCTAATAACTGAAAATACAACACAGGGAAATTAAGTATCTAAAAATGTACTGAAATAAGGAAGTTGATCAAACACACTAGCGCTTCTTCAAATGCAACAGGATGGCCAAGGTAAGCAGTGGAAATACGCCTTCTGCTACGTTTCAAACCTATTCAGAATCCATAAAGTACCAGGTTGGGTGTTACGAATTCTCACACAACCACCCCCACCATAACTTTGCTCATGTTTTGCACAACAAATCAGAAAACAAGAATTAAAAGTTTTAAGCCACCTTGTTCTTAGAATTTGATGTCAATGTCAAGCCAAGTGAGGCCAGGCGTATGCCACACGGGGGCAAATTCACAGCCCCCTGTCGATTAAATCCCCAGCTACGCTGTCAGCATACCCTTATTTCCAAGGCACGGTGACACAAGAGACACAGAAAGCGTCACGGGGGAGTGCTGGCTAAGCTAACTGTACAGCTGTTATTCCCCACCGGCGTATGGCCTGTGGAGAATCGCTGCCAGCCTCGTACAAATGAAGGCAGACAGTAGTTTGCTGTTGACACAGATCATCAGGAAACAGCAAGCGAGCGCTTGCCTCCCAGCTTCTATTTCTGCTCCTCTGTGATGCTATAACTGATTTGCTAGCGCAAGAGAGCTGTATTTTTAATGCTTCCCTAAAATAAGACAGTGGTAAAAGCATGAGTAGTTCTAAACTGCCTGGGCTCTGATAGATATTGGCAGAAGCAGACAGTCTCACGCTTAAGAGAGACACAAGCCCTGAACAAGCGATCTGTTTCACTTTTAACAGCAGCATTTTAATAAATGATGTTTGTGCATTTTTTTTGCTCTAGACAGCGTTTATGAAGTTGACTTTTATTTCAAAGTGAAAGAATTCAGTGCCAAATATTTTAAAGTAAACTACGTGATTGCAAACCTATTCAGAATACAGTCTCCCTCACTGCTGCAATTTAAATGGAAAATTCCAGATAAGAGTTCGGTTTGCGCGATCATGGAAATCAGCAGTCTCATACTTTATTTTCCTGTTTAGTTGGGAGTTAATTTTCTTCACAGCCTTTTGTTGGAAATGAACTACATCAATCATATCTTCTTACAGACCATTGCAAACTCTACACTGCACGTTCCACGCAGACAGATTTTTTTGCTGTCACACTCTTGTTTCAATTAAAGTTAAGATTACAAATGCTCTTATACTTTACAAATAGCAGTTAGCTTTCCAAAAGGGGCCAAGTTGTTTTTATGAAGATTCTCGCACTATATATATATATATATGAAAAGCCACAAACCAAGCACTCTCATTCCATATAAGTGAAATAAAAGCATAATATTTTATTCTGACAAGCACAATGACGTTAAGAAAAATGGGTTGAGTATGCTAAGTAAACCCACAGTGCCCAAGTTAAAATGATGGTGCTTTCACTTGGCAATCTTTTGAAGAGGGCACAGTGCATTATCAAAGACTAAGAATCCTAATTTAGAGTTCTTTCAACTAAAGTTGAAGCAATTTTCATCTACCAATTTCCACAAATTTGAAGAGGATTTTGTTACTACACTGTCCAGACCAAAGATTTACTGGATGTATTTACTGACTTACCTTAACAGAGGACCAAAACTGACGTTGGAAAAACAAATATGGACCAGAGTTCTTGTTTTCTAAGATGCTGGAAAGTAAGAGATTTCTTTAATGAGCAACCAAGACCACCTCTGTCTGGAGTTTGCTGGCTTCCTCCTTCCCACACACAGTTCATTTCTATAAATATTCCCTTCCATCCTGCTTGTCTCTGCTAAATCCTCACAGCATGATAACGAAAGATCTCCTGTATCCAGTCAGTGAACCATACTGGGAGAAAACCCCTGTCAACTACAGACAGAAGACACCAACTTGCTAATAAAGGTCTAACACCACAGTTGAAAGCAAACTTACTTTTTTGGGTATAAAGGCATGAATACATCATCATCTAGTGTCCTCCTCATTCTTAGCAACAATGCCTTTAAAAGCATCTGAAACAGATAAATTTTCTTTTAAAAAAAGTGTCCAAAGCACTGCTCAGCAGTTAACCACTCCGAAATTGATTTTCAAAGCAACAAAGAACATCTGCGACCCTAACAGTAAAAGGCATGCATACTTAAGCACACATTAATAAAGTCTTAGAGAAGCCTAAAATAATTAACAGAGCTGAAATTCGATGCTTTCAATAAAAACTGAAGGCAATGGAATTACTTCATGGTTAACCTTGGCTATACAATTAGCTACTGTGAAGTCAGGGCTTTTGTCAGTTTTAATATTCTGCTAACTTCCCTATACACATGCACTTTGGCCTTGCATTAGCTACAGCACCTGAACTCATGACATCAGTTCTTGTATTCACAGAAGATAAATAAAACAATCAAATTTCAAGGCAATACATTTAAAAAGGTTACAAAGATCTAAAAAAAAAAAAAAAGAAAAAAAAAGCCTGAGCATTTGTAGCTGACCCTTAAAACAAAACTGCAAATGACAAGTCTTGGTACATTTGGTACCTCCTTTTAGCTCTAGCATCTATTCTGGGGAGACTTCACTGAGTTCCTCCTCTAATTTATCACCGAACTTGACTCTCCATAACTAGGCTGCAGAGCATCAAGTAATTGCAAAATTCTCTTTCTTGCTCCTCACTAAGCGTGCTGTGTTCTCCAATATAGCGTATTAAAAATATATTCAAATTCCTTAAGTTAGCCAAGATATTTCAGAAAAAACAACTTACTTGTGTATTTTTGTTTTCTGCATTCACCACTGAAGGATATCCATCTACTAATTTCTGTACAATTGCTACCATTCTAGACGTTTGTGTTGTAGAAAAAGGATCCCATATATTTTCAGAAATCACTGTAAGAGAATTAAGAATTAATCCACTTCGCAAATACTCAAATACAGGTACTAAGACAGTCAGACAATAACTTACAAGACAGTAAAATCTGAAAGCACAAACAAGCACCAGCTTCCACGCCACACCCCTTTCCCCCGTTTTCATTCTAAGACTATACCTGCTAATTTAGGAAGAACAACTCTCTCTACAATGGTAGGCAATAGTGAAATATCAGCATCGTCTTTCACTTGCTCCTGTTCTTCACAGCCATAAAACAGCAATGATTCAAACCACAACATAGTCTCAAAATCTCGACACTTGCCCTAATAAAAAAAAAAAAAAAGAATTGAGGTTAGATTCCTAAACAGAGATTTGAAGTCAACACATTAAAAAAAGTATTATATATGCAAGTATGACACACTCATAACCAGAACAAAACTACTTTAAAACAGTCTACCAAGTGTGCTAAGCAGGCAGGGTAAGCAGCAATTGAGCACAATAACAACTCGAAAAATCTCATCCTTTCTATCTACGTGTTAGGGACTCATCTGCACTGGAAATAATAAAAAAAAAAACCCCAAGATACACTGCCTCAAGACCAAACAGTCTCTCAACCTGGCACAAGGATGGGCAAATCACTTCACCTCCTCCTTTGGCTCCCCTGCTTCTGAGGCAGTGACACTATTTCCTTCAGAAACATAGGCAAGCTTGATTCCTGAGAAATGAAGACGACGTTCTGTCTCTCTGCCTGGACGCTACTAACTGTGCCATCACAGTCAGATTAGTGTACATACGGACAATACTACCCAACTAAAACCTGAGAAAGGATGGGGAGCAAGGTCAATCTTCCATAAATCAGCCAAATGAACCAATTCATTCTACAACCACACAACACTAGGTCTAATGAAAGTGAAAACAATGGAAATAAGACTGCTTTTTTTTTTTCCCCCCCGCAGCTGTTACCCTACAGATTTTAACTTCTAATTACACCTGAGCCAAATAAAAGCCCACAGATTAGGGTACATGTGATAAGTATAGTTCATTTGTGCTGCATTATAAAATTATGTTTGCTGGATGAAAAAAAACTTTTTATGAATGTCTTGTAATTTTTCTAACAAAATGCTTAACAGGACCACACAGAGACTAATGAAAACACAGAGTAGTGAAAAGAATTAGATATGAGAATTCTGTACCATGTCTCCAACTAATTTGAATTTTGTTTTGCCAGCCTGGGAACTCACGTAAAAATAGCATGGGGAAGGGAGAATTTAGAAAAACATTTTTAAATTTAGTAAGGACACCTTTCATAGATTTTCCTTCATTTATTCAAATTAAATACTCCAAATGCTCTCTGAAGCTCGACTCTTGCTACCCTTCCTCTGCAATCAGAGCAGAGGCGACAGAAGATCCCCTTCAATAAATATTCTCAGTAGTCAAGAAAAAAAAAAAACTTCTGAAAAAAAGGAGAGATTCAGTCATTTGTGAGATAGGCTGACACATCTGCAGACGGTGCTGTAGATTAGTGAAATTTTGAAAGGGAGGAAGACAATCTGCCTTATTAGCCTAGTTTCCTAAAAAACCAAGCTTATGCAATTGCACTTACTCTGTGCCTGGACCCATTCCCATTGCCCAGTAAAAGCCAACATGGCAGAAAAGAGCAGGTTCCTACCAGTACTGTGAAAATAAGCACCTGACTGCAGCAGAAGTACCTTACAAGAGCTTTCACTGGTAGGAAGAAGAGAGTGGGAGTCAAAAGCTCCCTGAACTGTTTGTCCTGCTGGCTACTCAAGTCAGGACACATATGCAGGCTGGACAATGAACATGTGCCAGGGATACCGGACTGCAACAGCACTCTTCTGCTTTTCCCATGTTCCCTACCTAATAACTGGGCAATGAGTACTATGAGGAAGACTTGGAAATTGCCAACCAGAGTTCTACAGGGTCTGAAGGTGTAGGTGAAAGAAAGATGGATAACGTAGGCTGTA
Organism: Charadrius vociferus; assembly: GCF_000708025.1. Taxonomy (NCBI): domain Eukaryota; kingdom Metazoa; phylum Chordata; class Aves; order Charadriiformes; family Charadriidae; genus Charadrius; species Charadrius vociferus. The sequence goes on along the minus strand of NW_009646936.1, from coordinate 751,503 downwards.
AATCAACGTAAAACCAAGCTTCTTAGTTCCACTTCTGAAGAAACAACATCTCTAGAATCACAATTTTCTCTTAAGTATTTTAAAATCTGAATGTGTTATTTAAGAAGCTGTTTGGCTTTTTGGTCTACACCACTCACTGAGAAGGTACTGGCATGGGCCGAATTGAACTTTGGCCTGCTGGCAACACAGAGGACAACAGTCCAGAAACTCCCCAGAAAAGCATCACCCCAAAAGAGGTGCCCATTTTAAACTTCATGCCTAGAACACGCATTTATGAGAAACACACATCAAAGGCACAATTCACTTTGCTCTGCAGAAGTGCAAAAGGACCACTATACAGAAGCTTACAAAGAAGTTGCCTGCAGAGGACCTTACCTCCAAAGGAGTCCAGATCAGCAGCTGAAGTCTGATTAAGGGGTTAAACAGCTTTGGTAAACAGAGGCCAATATACGCATCTTTATAAGAAGCAAAATACTTTGAGCGCCAAGCTTCAAACTGTGACTTAATACAATCAATTGAGTAAAAGCTTTCCAAAACGTCTTCAAAAACTTTGCTGGATTCTTTCAATATACGATCTGGTGGGGGAGAAAAATAGTAAGTTAATCACCTCTAATACCTCTTTCAAGATGGACTTTGATGCTCACTGGCCTAAGCTAACTCCTATGAACAGAACCAAAACACATCACTTTTAAAAGTTCTCTTACTGCTACCTCAAACATACGGAGCAATAAAGACATGAGTACTCCCTGATACACTGTTTTATCATTGGTCTTGCTTTAAACATTTCATACAATGATTTTCTGTTACCAGACATTGGACCAGTGATGAATTGGGCTGTATTCATACACATAAGAGAACAGTGTGGATCTAACTTCAAAGCTGGCCTTGCTTTGCATGGGCACTTGGAACAGCTGATCTCCAGGTCCCTTCCAACCCAAATTATTCTACAACTTTGCTCATCCAAATGCAAGTACAGGAGGGCATCTCAGATCAGCCAACTGAATCAGCCCGTCAGACAGAGCAGATTCTGGCAGACACCATATAAACTGCTGATCATAACACACCTGTTAGCGCTGGGCAAACATTACAATCCCTTAGCACCTTCCTTTTTTTTTTTATTTTATTTACAGTACCCATATTCTATGCGGCTCAAAAATTATTCTCTATGTATTATTTTCCCTTCATCTTTACTACTTCCCAGGGTTAGTTTCATTTTAATCAGTCATTTTTGCTGCAGCCACACTTTTAAATGTTCAGTTACAGTAGTAGCCTGCACACAACAGGTAGAGACAGAGCTGTTGGAACCTGAGATTATGTCATATAAACATATGACTTTTCACACTGGGATCAAGAAAGAGATGCTACAAATAAAGTTAGCAGGTCCAAAGTGCATCCCTCTGTTCCATATAGCTCACTGCTGATTCTGGACTAACATGAGAGCTACGAATGACAAAAAAAAAAAGCTTTAGAAATAGTATGCTTACTCAGAAACTGATGAAACTCCCACAAAAGGTTTTTGTACACATCGAAGTGCCAAGTTACAAAGAGCAATTCAGCCATGCTGAATTTCTAATCTAGATTGCTCAACTTAGAGTTAGCAAAAGAATGTTTGAATTAAATAAGAAGAATCTCACTAAGGATGGAGTATTTTGTTAGCTGCAAGCTGCACAACAGGTTAGTGAAAGAGACTGTTTTGGTCACATTGATGATCCAGCAAAGAACAGTTTCTAAACTTTCTCCAAAATATGGTGACATATAAGGACAGGGCTGCGTTTTTTTCTTTTTTCCTTTTTTGCCAAACGTTCTATAATTTGTTACATAAAGCTTCAGTAGCTTTTCTAACCTCGCTCCATGTTGAAGTTTGTAATATCTGTTGAAGTTTCCTCATCATCGCTGGAAAGGCCTTCAAGGTGATCTGCCATCTTCCCAGTTTGCTCTCTTGCTTGTCTACGACGAGTTCTGAAAACGATCGGCAGTATAAAAACAGCTATTACTTCCCCCCCTGCCCCCCACCCCATGAACAGAACTGCCTAAACTTGTCATAATTTTTAATGCAAGGAAACCCAGGTTGAAAAAAAACTTTCACTACGTCACCACCTCAAACAATCCACTATGTTGCTGCTTTAAACAATGGAAGGAAGAGAAACAAGCAGAGACCATAAAGATACAGAATGGGTTTACTATGCTTTCTTTTAGTGATTTTTAAATCAGTGTCATGTAACGCTGTCTTGTTTTGTACACTTGCATGCTAAGTTGGGATATATAAAAATACCCCTGCCCAGCATACCAGCTTAAGTGTTTTCTTCCCTTTGCAGGAAAGGAGCAAACATTGCTACTTACGTTAGTATGTCACAGAGGACAATGGCAGTCTGCAAGCAGGCAAAGACTCCTAATGGACAAGAAATCTCAGTACCCTACCTTCTAGCTTCTCTTTCTGCAGTCCGACGCTTTACTTGTTCTTGATAGATCACTCTGTCTCGTCCAAAAGATTCAAGATTTGGTGCCATCAGTGCTTTATCTGTAAAATTACATTGATGAAAATTAAAATGCTTATCTATGATTGCATAAATGTGTTGTAGGCAGTTTCATAAGAGCCTTTTACCTACTTTAAACTAAGTGTAATTTGAACTAGAAAGTCGAAGTTTTTGAAAAGGTGCACCCAGAAGCCTGAATTCACAAGTGTAGAGGTTAAAAGAGGAAGTAGCAGACTTTGGAAAAATCTCCACTTGAATGTCAAATAGTTTTCACCATACTTCACTCTTGTCCCTCTCACAACAGTGCCCAACTATATAAAAGTCAACAGTTTTAATAGAAATTGCTTAAATTGAATGTTTCAAGATAAAAAATGTTCCTTACATAAATATGTTCACCATGTATCTTCTGAAAGGAAAATGAACAAAAGAAAGGCAGAGGCTGGAGCAGGAATATACGATCTTTCAGAGTTCTAGTCATAGTGTTTTCTAAGTTTATATGCTTTAGATGGCCTAAAGTTTAAAACACATCAAAATCTACACGAACATAACTCATCTCCCCTTCTCTTTTTAAGCTGTGATTCATTATAGATGTTCCAGATCATACAAAACAACACAACTAACCAGTGAAGCCTATCAGCAACCAGCAGGCACACCCAAGTGTTTCCAGTTCATCCTTTTCAGGTAAACTTTTAAAAGTGGATTGAATATTAGCCAGTGCTCAAGTCCACCCAGTAAAATATAAACATCAAAATCGAAAAGAAAAAGCCTACGCAAATTACAACAGTAAATTTACATGTTCTAACTAAATCTTTTTACAAATCCATCATTAAAAATATTAATGATGTTCTACGTCAGTATTCCAATTCTATACCAGAATTCTTAAGAGCCTTAACATACAGATGAAACCACCATTCGTCTGATTTCTTAAAATATTACTCAAAGCTGAGCTACTTGTCTTTATGCAGAAATAAAGCAGAAGTCGGCAGACACACTTAAATTCACTTCTAGCCCTTTAGTGTTCTGAAACTGCATGAAGAAATGCAGATTGTCTATGTCTGCAACACACATCAAATCAAAGGCTGGCATCAGTTCCTAGTTTCTGTGATAATTTGAGGGACAGAACTGAACTATTTCTAGACACAGTGTAATTCATTCTCAAGACTCCCAGATACTAAGTAAGATGTCTCTCTAAAACCCAGCCTTGACAATGACAACTATTCCCACCCCACCATTAATTTCCAGTCTAAAATAATCCACTCTAAGCTTCTTTTGGGAAATCTGTTTCTAGTACATTCGATTTCTAGTTCTCACAACAGAATTTTCATGGTAAAACTGCAAGACCTACATGTGATGCCCGGGGCTTCAAATAAAGTCCTAAAAGGAGTATGTTTGCTAGCCACACTGTGAAAGGATGGCCAACTCTGATGCCCTAATGCTTTATCATCCTTAGTAAGTTCTGTCTAATGGTATTAATAAAACTTAATCTCTGGACACGCTGTTGCGGAATATGAAATTGCTTTTATTATAGAATTCAGGCCAGCAATAGGACAGACAAGAAAGTCGTTTTTAAAAATGGGAAGCTCTCAAAAGCAAACTACTATTGATACGATATTTTACCTGTCGTTTAACATGCTGAATAAAACCTCCTCCAAGGAACGCATATTTCCATCCAAGTTAACATTTGTACTTTTGTAGAGGTTTACATACTGAAGAGTAATCACCACAAGAAAACTCTTCAGTGAGAATCCCCCATCCACACATTCACAGTAAGCAGCAGGTATTTTAACTGGCTAATTTTAAGCTGTATTTCATATAGGGTCACTTTTTGTTGGTCTGAATTTTAACAATGGCACCAGTATTTTCCAGTTCCTTAATTTTACCAGTTAAGTGTCTGAAATGAAATACTTATGCTGCTTACAAAATAGAACATTAGACAGAAGTCAACTCTAGCCCAAAACTTCATGGCTTTGTACCGAGTTAACTGTAGATGTTACAGGAAATTTATAGATTCCAGGAGGTTAAAAAAAAAAAAAAAAAAAAAAAAAGAAAAGTCCTGACATAAGAGGAAAATTGGGAATCACATGCTACCACTACTACCATTGCCACCGTGCATACATTTTCAATGCTAGGAAAGAGAAAATATAGTTAAGAGCAACAGAAAGGAGAGATGAAGTCACGAATTAGAGCGGCTTTGAGTTTAAAATAAAACAGATTAGAGAACTTCTAATCTAAACTTGCTTCTACCTATCTCAAGAGTAAGGATAAACTTTAAGACAGTCATAATTTAAACATTTACATTTAAATTAAGCCATACTAAGTAAACAAGGTTGTTTAATGAATAATAAAAACCTTCAAGATGGACTGACTTGAATGGCTTGAAAACTCCGAAGATTCATCTTTAATATCATCTTGTCGTCTTTGGACAAGGCGGGAAGCTCGCTGTTTGTACAGCTGGTGCATTGCAGATTCAAGCTCGTTAATCAGAGGCACCTGCAAAAATATAACACACTACGTAATATCAAATTCTTCAAGTGCTTAGTTTCTGGGGTACCATACTATTCCGAAGCATAATCCTGTCACTGTACTTTTAGCAGCACAAACTGTTTCCTTTTACCCATTTGTTTCATTTTGACCAGTAAATATGAAGAACATGCATGCATCTAACGTTCACAGCTTTCAACTGTAGAAACAGCATTCTGAAAATAATTTCTGTTGATTGAATGAGTCTACGTAGTAAGACAACCATTTTATACAGTGTGAAATGTTATTTCAAGTACTCCTGTACCAAGTGTGTTACAGTGCTTAAAATTCTCAGACCTCATTGTTTCCTCTCTATCTTTAAATAAGAATGCAGTAGTATTCTACGCTTTAATGAGAAAACAACCTGACAGTGAAAAAACAAAGCATGAATCTAACTTCCTGAAGCCAGCAGGTATTATTTTGCTATAACTCTTACTAGCATATGCTGAAATATTATTACTGAAATGCAATAAAAGAGTGCATAAACATGTTATGCCAACAACTGTGGCCTATCATTAAAATTGTACAATTCGTGAGTTATGCATTAAATATAACCTTTGAATAATACAGACTTAAGTCAGATCAGACCTGACTTTTTTTTTTTTTTTTTTTTTTTTTTAAGTGAACTAAATTTTCAGTAGCAACTATAACAAAAATAGATGATGTAACAACTAGGAATTTCCTGACACTAAATAGCAGATTTACTGCTCACTTTTGCAAAAATTAATTTCCCAGGACAAGTTAAAATTAGATTATTATAAATATTCAAATACAAACCAGAACTTTTCACAATCTCTTAATTTGAAAAGGCAAATCCTTTTGGCATAAAAATTTAAGCCATGTTCTCCTTACCTCCACGACATATGCTTAGTCCAAGTCTTCCAGCCTTTTAGCTCAAATATTTCATTGCTGCCTACCATCCAGGATTAAAGTTTTTTTCAAAATAAAAGATAAAATCAGAACTTGTTTCCTGATGTAATTCAGAATGTGACTCAGCAGCTATTGAAAAACCTCCTCCAGTAAAATATAAGATTAAGAGATTACAGCTACAGGGCCATTTCAGCGATCTGAGAACGATACGCATCTACATGATCTTCAAGATCCCTTCCAACTCTAACCATTCTACGAATCTATGAGCTATTACAAGGAAAGACATACTAGCTCTTTGTGGTATAAACTGGACTATGGGGATTAAAATGAAAGCAACTCTGCACCAACTCAAAATAGTAACAATTTCCTTTTAGAAAAAGCAGAGTAGAGATAAATAGGAGGAGGGAATATCCCAGCACTGGAAGTGTATATTCTAAGTTTAAGACAATTTTGAAGACCGAAATAATTACAAAAATATACTAGTTTTACTGCAGTTTGCCATATAAAAAGGGAATTCGAAAAGTGAAAACTTAAAGGAAAATTTTTCAAAGCATCCATAAAGGTTCTTTCTATAATTGCCTCAGGATTAAAAAGCCCCAGCTATGTATTCAGAAATATGAATCCACTCAAAATACTTCCCATTTAAAACACAAGAGACTTAGAAGGCATTATTCTTCTATAATCAATACTGTGGTTGATGACTGACTGACAATTTAACTGACTACTATAAAGTTACAGCTCTCATTCGTTGTGTTTTGTTTAGTCAGTACCTTATATTCAGTGTTTTGGGTTTTTTGCCTTCATTTTCACTGTGAATGGTGCAAGAGGAAAAGCAGAAAGCTCTCTGAACATTTAGATAACAAGGATAATTTTAACCTACAGTCCCTCCTCTCTGACACACACAGTGTGTTCTGAGAACTTGCTTTTTCAGGTAAAAGAATGGTTCATCTAACTGTGCTGTCAAAGAGAGGCTTGGAACAATTTAATCTTTCTGTATCCCTTGCATATTCCTACATTCAAAATGCAAACACACCATTAGCACTCTCTAGCCTTCTCAGAAAGCATAATTTTGACAGTAATTACTTGTGAAGTCAGTCATGCAAGCATTTTCCACTCCATTGGTTTTATCATTTATAGGGGAAAAGAAAAAAAAAAAATCACAGAGAATTTGACATTTCTGTTGCTTGTTTCTAAAGTTTGCATAGTAGCTATCTCATTGTACTCTCCACTGCACCTTACCAATAGACAAAGTGTTTCTAATATTCAGAATCTCTTCAAAATAGAATACAAACAAAATGATTTTGCTTGGTTGGGGGTCACAAAGTTTTGAGCATGGCGAATAGGTGCAGAAATAAGATGGTAGGGGGAAGAAAGTCTAATTCACGATGATATTTTTTGTTCTCCAAAACTAAGTCAAGAGACACACAAGAAAACTCTAGCAGAATGGACTCTTCTGGAGTGAACAAGTATATTGGGAACCCGTAAGTGCTTCTTCAGCAAACCAGTTTCTCATTCAGATCAGTACCAATGTGAATTTGACTAATAACCATGACTAGTCCTAATAAAGAAAAAGCATCAAAGCATCATATTTGAAAGGATAGGGAGGGACCTAACTTTATACATATTTAGGATATGCGTGCATATATACACACACACAATATTGTTATTACCCATATGGATACACATTTCGTATGCTTATGTATATTATAATCATAACAACTATGTACATTATATATTATAAACACACACACTCTTTAAATATGAAATACACAGGGCCACAGGTTCTAGAAAAAGCTGAAAGTAATTTATCTCTACACTCAAAAGATAAGAAGAGTTTACTATCCTGCTGCATGCTGTTATTTCATTTAAATAAAAACTGTTACTGATTTTATTACTTTATTTTGTCCCCTCCCCCTTCTCCTTTTTATAAAACCTTGCAGTGTCCTGTGGGCTACTGGTTTTGAATTTGATAGTAGTTTGATACTACAGATTATGTGGCCAAAGAACTGAGGAATATAGACGACAGCATAATAAACGTAGTGCTCCTGTTAAACTGACTGTGTCACCTCCTAATTTTGCAACTCATTGTACATACAGGAACTTCAGCAGCCTCCAAATGAAAACAGCAAAACTCTGTGAATGCCCCTAAGAAGCACAAGATGATAAAAATCACATCTTAAAAGTTCAATGGACTGTCGTGGCAGGTGGGGTATGGGAAGGGTGGGAAGGGGGAGGAAGCTGTTGAGGTGTAGAATCCTTAAAAGACCAACTACCAAGAAAGCAAAGGTATATTTTAAGAAAGCAACTTTAACAAGCCCATTTGTTAAATTACCAGCAGCTAATTTGCTGTATAATGGCTGGAGTAGATTTATTTACTAGCATAGCTAGGTAGGTCAATAACCTTCCTATGATCTGAATTTGTTACACTATTAGTTACCAGTAAGCTCTCTTGGTTTATACAAAATCTGGGAGACTAAAGGGCTTGGTTTATACTCAGAAAGGTGCATTCTAGAACAATTTGTTTAAAGAAAATTTTTGAACAAGACAGCATGGGCTATCGATGAGAACCTCCAGCCATGGCTTACAGTTATTACAAAAGAAATTTAACATGAGGTGTTTAGAAAGCAAATGCTGAATAGAGATACGGGTATTTAACTTGTCTTCTGAAATACAAAATTTATCTCAGAGAAAGAATATAAAAAGTTATCTTTAAGTAATAATTTAGGCACGTGGGCAACCAGCACTGAGAAAGCTGCAAAGGGAAGTACCTTTACTACACCTCAACAGCTAATGCCAATACAGTCAGGAATACTGCTTCTTCAGTGAAGAATATCTGTTGTAACTAATCGATTAGCTAGGTGAATTAACTGGTCCACACTTCCTAGGTTTGTTCATGACATAGTTACTCTCCCACTTACAGGACTGAAGATGGGACTCTCCCAATACCACTTATGCTGGACAATTAATGTCTAACCAATTAGCAACCAGAACACTTTTATATCCCTCTCCCACACCTAACAAGCTAGGCAAGCAATAACTTCAATTACTCAAGTAATTCTGACAGCTAATATATTACGAAGGTAATATACTATTGTATTCAAGTCAGAAGACAATGAAGAAATAGCCTATGTACTGCTACCTGAATTTTAGAGCTCCTGTGTGTGTTATACATATGTATCTAAATAAATATATAGATATATTCAGGAGCTCCTGTTATATTTACAACAAAGTAATTAAAGCATAACGAATAACATAAGAAAGAAAGACTAAGTTTTCAAGTTCAACATGCACGTAAGTAAGTATCACACTACATGAAAGAAGTACATTTTTAAGTTTGGGCGTCTTCAGACAACTACACTAATTTTAAAACTTCTCTCCTTCAGACACTAGAGCAATACCAAGTATGTGAAACTACCTGGCAGAAGGAAGTTTATAACTACACACAAAATACAAGGTTTTGTTACTGTGTTCATAAAGCATTCCAGAAACTAGCAATGTTGTAATTCAGCCCTTATTTTTGTTAACCTGATATCCAACACAAGTAAAAAGCAGCATCTGAGTAAAGTTGAAATGCCAGAGTATCTAACAAAATCCTAAAGACATAATCTAGAAGTGTTTTTAGGCAATCTAAAGTCAGTGATCTCTTACACTGTGAAAGAGAGGTTTTTGATAACCAACTTAGCATGATTCTTTTCAACCCTCGAGCAATCAAACCTTTAGAAGAATGTGTTCTCAGGGGACTTTTTTTTCGAAAACAGAGGGAGATGTGGTGTCTGACATGTACTAAGAGTGCCTATTTTTTTTTTTTTTTTTTGAAAAGAGATGAATGTTTTTGCATCCTTACCTTTTCACTGAAACACTCAAGCAAGTCTTGGACATACCCTCGCATTTCTTGCAAAAACTTATACTGTTCACCAATACCCCCAGAAGACCCTTCTAATCTTTCAATTGCCTTGGTAGAGTCCTCTCGGCTTTGCTGATGTTTCTCATATTGCTGCCGATTAGCTTTGTGCAATTCTTTCATAGAGTCCAACCTGAAGGGCAATGGATAAATAGCAAATTTACATCCAAAAGTCTATATATTTCAGACTGTTGAGATATTATACAGACAGTGCAAGTACCGAGTCTATATATGGGAAATACTGCAAAGACACATTCTCTAACGTTCATTTGTCACTTTCTCCCCTCTCTACTTAAGCAGCAAGGCTAATGGTTCAAATTAATTTGCTAGACTACGTTGAGTGCATTGTACTGCCCATTCCTACAAATTTTTACAGGAGTTGATAGCACTTAAAATAGTGCAAGGCTGGCCCTAAAATAAAACTGGGAGGAAAAGTTTTGGTTGGGGGCAGGGTGGGGAAAGAACTATAGCTTATACAAAGCAGTCTTATTCCTCTACTAACTTGATTCACTGCCAAAGGTTGCAACACTACAAGGGCATACGAACCAATTTTGAAGACATGTAAAGTGCAAGTTGTTCATTACAAATGATTTCTCACTGCAATTGGGTTGCTCATTCAGTAGGACCTTTTGCGTACCTGACAAGCAGATTACAGTGTTTAAACCAGAAAACCCCTGTATACACTAAAATTTAAATTCTTTAAAGGGGAAAAAAAATCTGATTCACAGTTTAAATGAATGCAACTTGACAAGCTAAACACCTCACTGGCCTTTCAATTCTTGACTATAAGACTGTGCAGTGTCCAGAAGATGTAACTCAGACCTGTCTTCGACAAGATCAATGGCCTCATATTTAAAGCTTCACTTCCAGAGAAGCAATCCAAGGAGATTTTCGAACAAAGTGTCAATGTCATCTTCACTTTGAGCTTTTTTTTGCCTTTTTTTTTTTGTTTGTTTTTAATTGATGTGCCAGTCAGTACTTTTCCAGCGATGAAACTCTGTGTTTGCTCACCGAGACTAAAAGACGCCTGAGGAACACAAAGCTAGGGGACAGGTCTTTAAGTCTAAAAAGATGGTCTGTCCTACCTGTCTTTAAGCTGTTTCTTTACCAAATCAATAGTAACAGGAGTCATCTCATTACTGGGAGTTTTGAAAGGAACTGTATTATCTGTTTTTTGAGACTTGGTTTCCGATGATCCATACGCAGCATAAGTGTATGGAATGCCATATGATGAACCATAAGACAGTGTCTGGTAAGTGTTCTGGTAGTACAGATTATTCACTTCAGCAGGCTGACTTGGTTGAACCTAGTGGAAGAGGAAATGCAATTGTACTATATTAGACTTTGAAGAAGTGAGAAATTTATTTTCTTTCACTCTCAAACATTATAAAGTGAAAAATGTAGGCAGATACATTCACAAAATGTAATTACCAAGTGGATTTAAGTGTAGAACTCCCAAAACCTAAGGTGGAGGAAACAAATTCCCTCAGAAGTACCATCTTAAATGGACAAACTCTTAGTATCATTATCATTCTAAATATTTATACTTATAACAAGCTATTAAATGACAATTTTAACCAGCCTATAACTCCTACAATAACCAAGCATTTGGGACTATACTAAATTTTGCTGAGACTATTTAATAGAATGACACAGGTTCTTAGAGTTAGTATGTTTGGTTGTGATTTGGCTGAAATGCTTTTAAAAAAACCCAAACTATCCTCTTCATCTGAGTGGCGACTTCACTGTGAATGCACAAACACCACATGGTACAACCTGCTACAAATTCCAACCCCATACTGCAACACAAGATACAGAAACAGCAAAGAAACACACACTGTTTATACAGAGCCTACAAACAGAATGATAAACAAAACCAGAGGTCTCTTCAAAGTGGCATTACTCTAGCTGTTTTAGGCTGCAAATAAATGCTGTTTAACAGCACCACAAACAGTCAGTTATCCCAGAACAGAGAGACTAATCAAATGGATACCACCAGATATTTAAAATCCAAACTCTCATTTCTTGTTAAAGAATATCAGAAGTTACACACTGAACTTCTCAGATGAAACAGCCTTCTGTAAACTATTCAAGTTTGTAATTGTTGCCGTATCGGCAGAAACAAACCAAAAAGAGTTCACAACTAAATACATGCCTGAGGTATGTTGATTCCTTTCCGTATCTGTTCTTGCTCCCATCTACTGAGTTCTTCATCTTGCTCCCCTGCCACCAGGGCTTCGTCATCGCTTCCCTCAATACCTTAATATGAGTGAAACAGGCAGGTAACAAAAAGAAGATAATGTATTCACAGTAAGGGGTATGAATTCAAAAACCTGAGAGACCAGGCTTCAGTGGGAACATCAGAGTGCATCCTCTTTTCCTCTTCCTGAGGAATTAAGGATGCTAGCCTGAATTAGTATTGCAGAGGTTCCACTTAAAAGATCCAATGGGTAAATTTGCAATTAGCTGCTGGTAAACACCTCTGACGTTAAAATCCTTACTATATTTTACTAGTATATATATCTTACTAATATCTTACTAATTCTCCTTTTCCAAAAGGTTATTTTACCTGCTTGTCAGCAAGAAGAATGCTATACCAAGGAACTAATGTTTTTCTTTTCACAAGTACATATTTCCTAAAAAACAAAGTACAGGAACAGTAGTAATTGATCCTTAGTGTAAGTTTCTACCAGATTCAGTTGAGTTGTGTTCTTCCAAACACAAGAAGATAGTTTGTGCTCAAAATTTTATATGCAAATTCCATTATGCAGTACTTTTCCTTAGAAACGGAATCTAACTCCAGATTCATGCCTGTTTGAAAAATGTAGTTTAAAAATGTTGAATGGGAGCACCAGTGAAAACAGTGTGAATGTTTATCAGCTGTCCTTCTAAAAAGGTTTTACCTATTTCCTCAGCAATCTTTTGCCTTTGGGATTTTTCCTTCACTGTAAAAACTATCCTCCTCTTCTCGTCATCATCTTCATCATCACTGGCATCATTTTCATCTTCTCGAACAAGGCGGCTTTTACCTGGTTCACTGTCAACGGGGGTAAAGTCTCCAAGTTCACGAGCCATTTGACGCTTTTTCCTAGCGGCATGAATAAAAGCAGCATCTGGAATTTCTCCTAAAGATAGATGTTTGCACAGTTAAACAACCACTGCAACAAAACAGGTAGTATGACTTCTTATTATTCATCTCTGCCCCCTACCAAATCACCTCTGCAAACAGAAAAAAATAATCCATACTCACAGAAATAATTGCAAGTAACTTATAAGCTGCATATGCAAACTTTCTGACCAGAATCCCCCAAAGCTGGGCTCTTTCCCCAAAAGTCTGGCTCTGCGTCCAGCAGCTCACATGCCGTAAGAGCAGGAGCCTGATGTTTCTATGGAAAATATTCCTAAAGAAGTGGAAGCCCTTTACGGGAGCTGATGATTACAAAGGGAGGAAGAAAATGAGGTTCTTGACTGTGTCGCTTCCTGTCCTGATATTGCTCCCAACACTTCTTATTTTGGGGGAACAAAAAACATCGGCTTTTCAACAGATGATGACAGCTCAGAGATTAAGAGGACACCGAACCGGACAAAGCTAATATGAGCAGACTGTACAATCGAGGGGAAACAAGAAAAGCAGGCCTAATTAAAAAAAAAATCTAAAATCCCTAGCACAAAATGAATGCAACTTAAATAAATCCCATAAAGAATGGTCCACCAAAATCAATTTTTTGAAACATGAATAAGTTTTACCACTACTTTGATTAGGCGCAGACAAAATGTTAGATTTCAGATTCTCTTTATACTTGACATGAGATACTCTGTTCAAGCCAGCAATATCTTTAAAGATGCAATAACATACATATTGCACCACTTTGCAATTAACCCTAGAAGGAAAAATTATTTGAGAGTCAGCGAGGAAATTCTTTTTCCCTTGAAATACAGCCAAGTCTGTGAACCCAGGACATCCATCTTCTATTTGGGGAGCAGGCTACCCACAAGTTCACAAACAATTAGTAAACTAGTTTCAAAAATACTTTCTCAGACTGACTTCTTTGGCCTCAGGGCCTGATTAGAACCTCATTAGACAAAATGAGATAGGAAAACATTTGAGATAGTTACAGGTCTGCAAGGCGAGACATTCAAACTAAAGACAGAATCTGAATTGAAAGCAGTTAAAATTCATGTGAAGTCAGCTATTCCAAATCTAGATTTTCTTACAGTTTGTCATCACTTTGAGAGACAACTCTTGCTTTTGACATCAAGATGAAGCATTCTGTAGCAAAACATTTTCTTGTAAAATGAACAGCTTTGGAAAATAGCAGTTTCTTAATTGTCAGATGCTGGATACACTGCTGGAAAATATTTCCTAATCTCTCAAATACATTAGTCTGCTGTAATTGCTGGCTTGAAGCATTTACTAACATATCAGACATATTACAATAACCAACCTGGGCGGAGAACATTCAGTGATGACAGAGCACTTGAAAAAGCCCCACCAGCTTTTGGTTTTTCTTCTTCCTTCTCACTTTCAACTTCCATTTCTTCCTCACCATGCTCACTGTTTGCAGTCCCATCTTCTTGACCTATATCCTTAATCTGTCCTGTCTTTTCTAGCGGTGGTTCCACTGGTAAGACAACAAAGCCCATGTTTTACTCTTTTTATAAAGATGACTCGGAAGGTCTAACCTTAAGGTCTAACCTAAGACTTGAAGTCTAACAACCAAAACTAAAAATCAAATGAAAAAGTTAAATTATGTTCTTGTTTGAGATCTAGTAAAGTACACCTTCTGAATTGTGATTTAGTCACTGACATGCTCTCAGAATAAAATTTGAGAAAGCAGACACCCCAACAACCACTAAACATTCTACTTATTGCCAAGTATTAAAAAAGTGAGGGAACTCAATAATTACAATCATATGTGCAACCTTCACATATCCTCTTACATATGCAATTAGAAAGCATTGGCTGTGTTACAACAAATCTTTCCACAAGAACAGACTCGTTTCAAAAGAATTCTTTCATTTTCCTCTTGGGCTGGGTGCAACATTACACTACATTAGGTGGGTAACATACAGATACAGGCAGCAGGTACAAATATTTTGTAAAAAAAATGCATGTTAAATCCAGCTATCCAATCCAAGCTGCACGCATCTGAGTTTTTAGACTTTAGCATTTGTTTAGAGAATCCAGACTCCTGACTCAGCAGCAGCCATGAGGTCTTTGGAAGACCTCAAATCAGTCCCACCAAACCTACTACCAAGACTGCGAAACAGGCAAATGGAAAATAAACACACACTAGCCGTGTGCAATATGCAATTTTTTAAGGATCTTTGTGACAGAAGCAAGAATTAAGATCCAGGTTTCCACAGATCACCTGAACATTAGCCACAGAAATGACTCTAACAAAATAGAATTTGTGGGGTTTTTTTTAAACGCAGACAAAGCCTTTTTAACATCTTTAAGATTTTTAAAGGACTAATTTAATTAACTTAAAGGAGGGCAATTTTCTGCATGGGACCATGTTCAACTCTCTCATATATATATATATATATCTATATATATATATATCTCCTATACCATTGCAATCTTTAGATCATAAGCCTCTCAGCTTGTGCTCATAGCGTTGTAGGTTATTACACAAAAACCTAACTGGAAAAGGAATCATTATGCTTTGAATGAAGCGTATGAACGAAGCAATGAGCTTCCCAAAAACCAACAGCAGAAGTACAATGAAAGTGAAATCCCAGGCTCTATTCCAAGCTCTGGAGGACTGTACACTTCTGCTCCAACGTTTTCATCCTGTCATCTTAATCATCAAGTCTGCTCTAAGGTCCAAGTCCTGAAGCAGGCAGCTATTGAGTAATTTACTTAATAACAAAGAACAACAATCTGCTCACCCCAAAATCTTCCTTTTTGAGAAGATGCATTACAAGGATATATCCTGACAGATAAGCACCAGACACAGTTCTAAACTAATTTAACTCCTTCCTAATTCAATAGGAAGAAACTCATCTGACGTAAACAGAGCTAAAATATAGAAACTACTGAGGTCTACTGACAACTGTATATGTAGCTGAATAGTTTCATCCTTCTACACTAATTTCTATACAAGAATCAAAGAACTCTCTACTAGCTTCAGATCAGCATTTTTAAGGTTCAAATGAACACACTAAATGCATACTTTACTTCAGTTCTAAATGCTAAATCCTCTAAAAAGACTAACAATTAATCTTGAAAACAACTAGTTTGTATTTACAATACTTAATCTTTGCCATACAAAAGTTACTCTTAGTTTTACAGTTACCATCTGTTGGAGAATTGACCTCTGTTCTAACTTTTGATTTTTCAAGATCTTCTTTGTATTCTTTCTTCAACTGTTTTACAATCTTTTTGCTGTAACTTGACTTCTTCACTTTAAAAACTTCTTCAGTTTCTTTAAAAGAAAAGTTGGAAAACATTACATTAGAGCTGCCAAGAAGTATGCTTACCTATTACATCTCTTAATTTTGTACCTAGAATTTTAGAAGTGTCACTAACAACACAATTTAATGTGACTACATTTGCACTATTGCAACAAAACCAGTCCCATATCCTTTCAGGTGGACTCATGTCTACTTCATCTTTTTGCGTCCATTTTCAAGTGTATTCATCCCACTCACCGCATAGTCACAGAAAAGCAAGGCAGAAGTTACAAAAAAGTGTACACACATGGCATGCTTTTATATGACTGTAGTAATCTTTTTTTCATAAAAAAAAAAAAACCCAAAACCCAAACCATAAAAAAACTGGCTGATCCTTCACCGTGACCACAAATTTGGAAGAAAACAACACGAAGCCCCAACATTTTCAGTCAACAGTCTTTTCACAGCCACACATACACACAATTAATCAGTAAGGGAATGGCTGGTTTTGATTGTACTACCAATTCAAATGCAGCACTACAACCTACCAAAGGTATGCTATAAGTTAAAGAACTAAATAGTATAGAAAGAAAACCAAAATTTGATGTAGGAAATCCACAAGCATTCATTGGTGGTTTTTTTTTGGAGTCTATTGTGTAATTGCACGGTTCCAGTATTTCTGTCAAGATTTGACATCACCAGCCTTAGAATCCAAGTTCCAGTGATTACAAGAGAATTCCTTCTAAGAAGATTCAAAATACATACTAACTCTTCTGCCAACAGAAGGTATCACAAAATAAGCTCCTCATTTTATTCACCCTGAATGTCTGGGATGCAATGAACTCTAGAGTTTGAAGACTGGTTTTTGATCGTTTTTTGATTATTTTTAATACATAATAACTATTATCCATAATGAGATTATCCAGGTGTGAACAGACCAATTAATGAGTGCAGTACCTGCTGGAATCCAGCAGAATTATTATCTGAAGAGCTGCACAAACACACTACGCTATTTTTCCAAAAGCTGATGTCCAGTAACTGCTCGACCACTTTTTCCACTATTTGCGAAGGTTAATTTAATAAACCTTGTGGATGGTTGGCTGAACTAACTCTGCAACAAAACACCAGCAGCTTCACACGGGAGTTCCTTAGCACAACAGGCAGTCCGACGTGACCTGCGAACGCCAGCTACATCAGACGAAAGCGAGCTCCACGCAAAGCCGCAGAAAAGGTGCCCCTTAAAACAGCACTGCAGGTTCTGGGGGTGGCAGTGGGGGCTGCACAGGCGCTGGGTCTAACACCAGGTACCACACAGACCCGGGTCAGGCTAAAGCCTTGCGCCCTGACCAGCCACGCACCCAGCTACAGCGAGCGCAACGCGGGTGCAAGAACCAGACACCAGCCATACAGAAGCAGAGGCAATCTACTCCGCGAAACCGGAATTAA
>NW_009646936.1:708313-732475 GCF_000708025.1 Charadrius vociferus | reverse complement strand
GGTAAATAGTAGCGCCTTTCATGGGCAGGGCCCTTTGGGGGTCGGTGTCGTCTAGGCGGGGGGCACCCTCAGAAGCCGGTCGAGTCGGCCTCAGTAGCCGCTGTGCTGCCTAAAAGAAAACCGGCGAGTTTGGTGGCAGATGCCCGCAGGTCGGTGGCCTTTTTAAAGACCCTATGTCCCAAGTATGAGTGTTGGGTCTTGGAGGGACCTCTTTTCAGCCTTCCCACCGTACCAGGAGGGCCAGAGTCCCCTGCAGCCCGTCTTTTCCAGCCCCCTTGGGAGCCTGCTTAGGAGGAGATGGTGGGAGCCCTGGCAGGCCTCCTCCAGCCTGGTGCTGTGGCAGCACACTACGATCTCACATACATCTCCCACATTACTTTCATGCTGTTCTCCATCTGTATTGACTTCCCAAAGCCACACCAGAATTACCAGTAGGAACGGAAACACTAAAATTACAGCGCTTATCTCCATTTTTTTTACTGATACAGAAAAATCGCCCCAGTTTCCATTCCTTGGCGTATCCAGTAATCATGCATCCAGGTTAAAAGCTGGCAAATACAGGTTACACCTGATGATACAAGGAGAATGAAACCATTGCACATATGAATATTGATTGCTATAAATATCAAATACCATAGGGTATTGAGTGTGGTTAAGCATTAGTGTCTCACACTAGGATTTAAAACGTTCACAAGATCACGTAATTATTTCTGCAGAGGGATCCTTAATGTACTGCTGTGTGTAGTTTACATGCTGACGAAACCTCCACCAACAGAACTAATAATAAATGTGGTATATGTTTTGTATACATTGCTCTGCAGAAATTCTGCAAGCTTCTAATGCAGTACTTTCATATGGCAAAGCCATATAAAATTGAAATGGGGAAAATCAGATTTTTGGTATCCACTGGAAAAGAACAGGGGAGTTGAAAAGATTCCTGCAATATTGGTGCTGTGGCTTTCTGCTGCGCAGGTAATTGAGAGGAAGATTTTTACACGATTCCAGGAAACTCTCTGCCATGCTTACTTGGGCAGAGAAACAAATGGTCTTTTATGTCAGCCTTATTCAGAACATTACAGTGGCAAAAGTAACTGAAACTGTAGTTTGCAGTGTTAGAAAGCCTATGGATTTATTAATCTCATGGTTTCTTCAGAACAAGGCCAGAATACATACATTCTCAGTTACTGCTGCATGTGTGAATTTTGAACAGTAGCGGCAGCCAACTGCTGCTGTCATGGCAATGGGGAAGTACTGTGTTATTCAGCACATTTTTTACTAGAGGGCAGCAGAGGCTCAGCGAATTCGCTGAAGAGCATTTCGGTTTGATTTTCCCCGATTTTAAAGAGAAGGTTGGTAACATTTAGAAATCAATACATTTGTGTGCCATCTCTATTTTTTTTTTTTTTTTCACAACACTTCCCTGTGCAGGATTAGTGACTAGCCAGTTTGTGAAGGCAAGGTTAGTACTCTTTTACAGACAGTTGGAGCACGAGATTCCTGGGCAGACAGTATGAATTATTTGCCTGTGTCTGTAATACCTCCCAGGCATGTAACGTGCTCAGAGCACACACGCACACCCCGCTGCCAATCTCTGTCAGGCCGGCTCCAGCTCCTAGCCGCTTTGTAACCTGTGACACAATCATGAGAGGTGTCACTAGAAATATTTGTGATTTGAGGAGAAGGCTTATGGTTTGTTACCAAGGTGCTAACAGAGGAAACAGTGTCTTTACAACAGCTGATATAATAGTTCTCTGCTTGAGTTAAATTGAGTTCAATCCCCAGCCTTCAAACACCCATGTGCTTAAATCTGTTAATTTGCAATTGCAAATAGACTCCATTAATTCAATAGTTATCGCATTGTTGATTTCAGTGGGAAGGCTCACAGTAATGGAAGGTGTGCATGTATTTAAGTATTCTGAAAAACTAAGTTTTGCTTTCTAGCAAAACTGCTCTATCATTGATTACAGTTATAGAAAAAGTTTGTTTAAAGTTGGTGAAGCAAATTCATTTGTTCCTCAGAATCTTGATAGCTATTCCCATCAGTACACATATTTTATCCCAGTTTCATGTAATCCTTTGCTGCCAATGCAAGACTGTTAGGACTTGCTATTCCAAAGCCTTTATTGTACTATATAGATGGATCCTGGCCTTAATTGTATCTCACAGAATGCAAATCCTGCAGACATGGGCAAAGAGCAGACTTTGGGCTATAGAAGTAGTCCCAGTGTATGTTTTTCAGGGGATGGCAATCCTTCTCCTGCAACGCATCTGAAAATTGTTTGCTACATGTCTGCTAGAAGCCTCGCCTCCCTTAACAGGTGAGAGTTGTTGGATGGGGTCTTTCTCCTTTCTCATAGGGGACAACATGAGCAGAGCTTGCCATTATCACAAAAGATGAAGTCAAGTTCCCTGCATTTGGGGAAACTGCAGGCGGCAGCACACTCAACGTCAAAGAGACAGGCCTTTCCCTGGGAAAAACATCTTTGTGAGCATGGTGTCTCACCTGTCAGGTGGCCTCTTGCCCAGTGCTTTCCCATGATGCTGTGGCTTGGCAGAGAACACAGCTTCCTGGTCACCCCCCAAACACACCTTTGGTTGTGTGCTGAGGCTGGAGGCTGCCTGCATTGTCTGTCCCTGCTTTCGTAAGAGGCTGCGTCACCCAGCCTGAGCAGAGGGTTCCCAGCTCTGACCGAGTACCAGAGGGCAAGGACAGCCCAGCACTCCCAGTTTGAGTAGGCTGTAACCAGCTCGCAGCCCTTGAACCTGACAGCAGTGGGCTGTATCAACAGGGGCACGGCCAGTAGATGGAGAGAAGGGATTATTCCCTTCGTCCCAGCACTTACTAGTGTACTGCGGAGTATTGCATGCAGTTTTGCCCCCTCCGGTGCAAGAAGGATATGGATGAACTGAAGTGGTCCAGCAGAGAGCCACCAAGATGGTCAGGGGCTGGTGCATGTGACTGTGAGAAAAGTGTGAGAGAACTGGGGGTGCCCAGCCTGGAGAAGGGAAGGCTGGGGTTAATACATAAAAAAAAAGTTTCCCCATGAGGACAGGCAGGCAGTGGAGCAGGTTGCCCAAGGAGGTTGTGCAGGCTCTGTCCTTGGGGGTTTTCAGGACCCAACTGCAGAAAACCCTGAGCTGCCTGGTCTGATCCCAGAGGTGACCCTGCTTGGGGCAGGGGGTTGGACTGGAGAGCTGCAGAGCTGCCATCTAACCCAAATGATTCTCTGGGAGGCTCAGGTTCTTCTACAACTGGAGGTACATGGCTATGTCTTTTTCTTTCTGAGGCACAACCTTAAAATTTATCTGCAGATTTCAATTCTTAGCTTACAATATATAAAAATAATTTGTACCAATGCTTTCTAAAACAGTTGTTTCACATTTTCTTTGTTCTTTAAGAAAGCATGAATTAGTCCCATGAGTCTGTCTTACTTCAAGCACCTCCTTGTAGAGTGCTCTCACAGTGAGAACTGTCCATCCCAGAACAGCTCCTCCTGGCCAAACCAAACAGTCTTAAAGAAATCCCATCTCTCTCTTAGCGGTTTGCCATGTCTCTGACTACTGAATATGTTAAATAACTCAGTAAATGAATGTTACAACATAGCTCTTGTTATCTGAGGTTGAGAAAACATCAGAGTACAGCAGTCTGGGAAAGTGCTCTGTGATACTAGAGACATTTTCCACACTGTACGACTTCAGCAAAGAATATCCATTGAAAAGTGAGGTATCCAGAAAAGAAATATGTACAAGCATTTGCCTGTCTTTGTTGTGCACTGCAAACGAGTCATCTTTTTCGTTGTTGCTGCTGCTGGAGATGGTTACACTTTGCTCTGGAAATCGTCCCTTGACCTTGTTTACCCGCAGCTTTCGAAGTCCCCAGATGGCCAAGTATTCTGTTGGGAGAGGAGTGGTGCCACAGAAGGACAGCTTCAAATCCCACACCCTTGTGAAGTTGAGGAGCATCTCCAGCACAGAGGTGTCTGTGAACCAAATGGTCAGGTGGCTATTGTAGGTAGTTTTTTCCATGGTAGAAGGCAGCACCGTTTTGCAATTGCACATCAAGTTTGCCAGGCAGTAATCACAATCACGGATATCTACCAAGCAGCTGCAGTTGCGAATTGTGTTTTCCTTGGTGAAAATTAGCGTATGGTTCTTCTGACTTCTCACAAAACTGCCAGTAATGGGTATGCCAAGGAAGCCAGCCAAAATGAGAGCCAGCCAAAAGGAGAAAGCAGAGAAGGCTATTGGCTTCATTAGTACTGGTGCCAAGCTGCCAAGTGTCTCCTCCTTTTACTCAGTGAATTATATCACTTGGCTTTACCTACTGAGGAAAAACAATTTCTTTATTATACTAAAGACCACTCAATCGTTAATATTACTTTGCGTTTCCCATTCATTATCTGTCTCATATATTCAGAACCGTATTGCAGTTTTGCAGGTTGCCCTGCATTAGAGGGGAAGCACAGCTA
The DNA here is from genome assembly GCF_000708025.1 of Charadrius vociferus. Taxonomy (NCBI): domain Eukaryota; kingdom Metazoa; phylum Chordata; class Aves; order Charadriiformes; family Charadriidae; genus Charadrius; species Charadrius vociferus. Next base: position 728,006 of record NW_009646936.1, on the reverse strand, counting down.
CACTGATTCAGAAAAATGAGTTGTGACTCATCTTTGGGATTCTTCTTTCACTCCTCTTTTATTCTAAATGGTTTCATCTGCTTATGGGACAGTTTGGACACCCTCCTCAGCCTGCCCAGTGTGAAGGTAAGGGCAGGACGACTCCTGCTCGTTTCTCCTTTCTGCTTTCTCTGTCCACTTCCCAACAGATAGGGGTGAAAAATGACCCCGTTCTCCACTTTACCGAGTGAGGCAGTCTGAGAAGGGCTAAAGACAAGCGTTTTGTTTTACACCTGAATTGCTAAGTAAGGGTTGTGGTAACCTTTCCTTTAAACTGAGTGTGGGGTATACTGGGCAAAGGGAAAAAAAGAAAGGGTGGCTAAGGGCAGAAGCACTGCTGGGTTCAGCACATATCCTGAGCTATGTGGTATGCCGACAAAACCTGCTTTTGATCCATATGAAGCTACATCTACCCCAGCCTTAGCCTGTAAGTTTTGGGGAGCAAGGACTATCTCTCGCTGTGTCTCTGCACAGCAACTAGCATAGGATAGATCCTGGCTTCATGGTTGCTCTGCCCCCCTTCATTGAACCCAGCAAAGCAAAGTAGCACGCTCACGCATGCTTATGACAATGGAGCAAGCTTCCATCCCAGCCATGCTTATTCTGCCTCAAATGTTTGGGAGCATGTTTGGTGGGATTGGATTCTCAGCTACCAGCCCTTTGGCTTGCAGAGCAGGGTTGGATCTTAGTAGAAACATCTGGGTTCTCCTGGCATATTATTAGGTGATGGTACAAGCAACGATGCAGAATGTCATTTCTCAACACAAATTATAAGGTGTTGGAAAGTTTGTCTGGTTTGAATGTAGTTGTTTTGAATCACCAAGAGACATTAGAACCAAATTTTGACCAAAGATGTCAGGTCCTAGGGAATGCAGCAACACGGCATGCACTGGGCAGAATTTGGTCCTTAGCATGAGAAGAGATTGATCCATGTCTGGAAAGAATGTCTCCAGCACCTCAGAAAACCTGGCAATACACCTACAGTTTTGGAGAAACATACCAGATAAACAGGAAAATAATAGTATTTGTAATGAAAACACAAGTTGTTTTTGTCTATTATTCAATCTTCCATTATTAGATAGGGGAATCTTCTGCTATAAACTTCATGGTCATTTAACAGAAAATTAAAGAAGAGTGTATTTAAGAGCACACTTCAGTTCTCTTAGTTATTAGCACTATCATATGCATGGTAGTGTACCAGGTATGTGATTTAGATCTAGATGTTTTAGAATCATAGAATGGTTTGGGTTGGAAGGGACCTTAAAGAGCATCTAGTTCCAACCCCCCTGCCATGGGCAGGGACACCTTCCACTAGACCAGGTTGCTCAAAGTCCCATTCAGCCTGGCCTTGAACACTTCCAGGGATGGGGCCTCCACAACTTCTATGGGCAACCTGTTCCAGTGTCTCAAGCTCAGTTTAAGCTCAGTTCCTGCTGAAAATTCAAGTGAGAGTGTCCTTTGACTAATATTCAATTTAAAAACCCACAAAACTTCATCTTGACAGAATAGTTTGTGTCCTACTTTTCTGTATTTCTCACTTGTAGAGGATATAGTCCTCCAGTTCTCCTTTTTTCTTTCAAGTTTGGTCTCCTGTCAGTGAATCTGTAGAAAGTGTGATGGTGCATAAACGACCAGGACTTTGCCATCCATGGGAAAAGGAAGAAAAGGGAAAGTTATGTGTGCATGGGAGAAAAAATCTGCACGTAAGAAATGGTGGACACTGGGCCAGACATTACCACCGGATCTTTTCTAGGAATGAGATCTTTAGCTTGTGATAGACAGGTGCATGAAAACATCAGCTCATTGCTTAACAGCAGTCAAAAAATAATTAAATTGTTAAGATGTAATAGGAAAATGGTGGAAAAAAAGAGACAGGGCCGTTGAGCTACTGCATGAGTCACTTGTTTGCTGACACTTGCCTATTGTGCACAGTTCAAATCCCACCATTTCAGAAAGGATGTCACAAGACTCTAGTTCAGAGAAGAGCAACAAGTGATGAGATATGGAAGGGCTTACCTTTAAGTAGGGTGGGATTAGGTAAAGTCAGATTCTAGGTGGGAAAAGAGACGGTTGATGCAGGATATGGTGGTGAACTATAACAGCACTAAAAACATGGGGGTGGTGGGTAAAGACCAGTGTTTCACTGCTTCTTCCAAGAACAAGAGCGAGATATCTCAAATAAAACCAGTAGTGTCACAGCTGTCTCACTGATCCTTAGCAAAGGATGTTGGGGTGCAAAAAGTTTTCCTAAATTCAAGACAGGACTGGATAAGTTCAGTGAGGAGAAGTCCACTGCCATTATCGCGTACACAGGCACCACACGTGGCTACAGAAGGCCCGGTGCTGAAATAGTTGGAGGCAAAGAAAGTTACAGCAGTAGGTATCACATGTTCTTGTTCTATTCAGAATCTCTGCTATGCACCTTCTTATGGCTGCACATGGATTTGGCTACTTGACTAGAAGGATCTTTGGTCTGACAGATTATGGCCATTCTTACACAAGACCTATATAATGTAAATGTATGCAAACTGACTCAAATGTGATTTAATTCTGTATGTACTCCCTGAATTTAGTATGTTGCTTTCCTAAATGGAGGATACAGACATTGTAATGCTTAAACCAAATATTTAATCCATGTTGTCGAACATACCAGAAATACCAGTCCAGCTTTTAACTAATGTTTAACTTCAAAGGTCAGACACATCCAAGCTGTAGCTGTTCTGGTATCATTAATGCTAGATTAATTTGTTCTTCAGTATGTAAGCATCTAATCATGCATCACAATGAAAATCCTGTTACTAAACATCCACACTGTGCTTATTTTCTCAGCCATTAACTGTGGCTAGCAGTTGTGATAAATTAGAAATCTGTAATATCACCACTGTTTCCCAACTCAGTGAAATTATTTGGATTTGTCTGTTTTGGAGGTAATATTTGCAAGAAGAATTCCTAGACAAAGTTAACAATATGTGTTTGAACTAAGTAAAAGAGATTTTAATTGAAGACTCTTCACTTCTGCATTTCAGACTCCCCCCTCCATCAAAAGGGGTGATACTGCTTTTTCCATATAACATGTGAGGACTTAATAGTCATAAAACATTAGAATAAAATACTTTGATGTATCCTCATTAGTTTTAACTCTTTATTTCTTTTGATATTTTTTTTCAGTACCTGAAGAGTGGAGATTTTTTAGTTCGCTACTGTCTTGCAGCCAACGAAGGAAAATTCTCTTTCAAGTTGAGTTTAGCTGATAGCATTTGGGCTTCGTCCATCAAAATCCAAACAAAATTCTAAATCCTGGCATTCCAGGAAATGTTATCTCCAGAAATACTTGCTACCCTCTTCTGCTCTCTGCAATGCAGAAACATTCCTATCAATTCCGTTCTCAGTATTTAGTTTCTGTGTGGCTTTGGTGAGTGATGTGCAAGCAGTGAAATATATGTTTCAGGTTGTCTGTCCATGAAGTGTCAAAGTCACCTGCAATGCACCTTTACTTAAGCTACCAATTATCTAGAGAAGAATGTGCATTATGTGGCTCTTAATCAAATTACTTTGCTGTCTGCACTGGTTAAGGCTTGGGAAAAGGTTTGCTTTAATTTTTAGGGGGGAGATGTCTTGCAAGGAAGAAGCAAAGTAAAGCATAGATAAAACTTAACAGCACTAACGTGATGACTCTGAGTTGTATCTTTCTGAATTATTACTGCTGTGAAGGCTGTTAGGAGGGAGAGGGGTCACAACTCAGCAGGAGGTTCTTTTCACTAAGAGTCTGGGAAGAGGTCTTTAGCTTGTTTTCTCTTGGAGTGGCTCAGAAGAGTCTGAGTTTCAGTAAGGAAGGTAAAGAATAAAGTGAAGCAAAAGTCGCAGACATGGCAGTTGAGGGACAGGACTTTGCCAGGGTAGAAGATGTGGGGAAAAGGGAGAGGATCAAAGAAGAGCATGGGTCTGAAAAACAGGGCCAGGACCTGAATGTATACACCTGCAGGATGACCTCTTGTTATTATGAAGCAAAATGGTTGAGGTGATCTGAGTTTAGTCATTGAAAGGACTGAAACACAGAATTGTTAATGTTTGTTTTGTTTTTTTTTTTGTTTTGTTTTTTTTTTTTTTTCACTTGGTGTGTTGATGTAATGGTAAGCTACACAAAGAATAACCCTTTTGTCTCTCAGGGTGTACTTCTGAAGTTGCAAAAGCTAACAGAGCTATTTTCAAAAATCTTCCTCCTTTGCAGAAGTTCCTTATATTTTGGATTGCCTGTAATGCAAAGATGCCTTCAGTAGGGCTTTTGAAGATACACAAAAGCCCTTTGTTGTAATATTGCCATTAAGCTAAAAGAAAATATGGGGTCATTCTCATGCCTATTGTGGGTCGGTCTGTGTTCTCCATCATCTCCAAATTTATAAAGAACGATGGAGCATCTTCAGAAAAATGGAGAATTTGGGCTGTGGAATACATCTTTCCACTATGCTCTCTCTCTGAGCATTACCCACTCCCCTTAACAGAGATAAGTTATCCATTAAGCTCACTAAAATATTTTTAGATATAAACTATACAACCCAAAGAATGCATCAGATCATGCTAAATGTCACAAATTTCCATACAATTTTCTCAGGAAAATTGGTGGGTATGCTGCCTTTTCTTCCCTAGCTTTCAAATCAAGCTTAGCTAGACTTCTAATACAATCAGTACATATTCAGAAACTAAGCAACAGTTTCATCATATGCATTTAATATGCATGTGTTTGCCCAGTTCTGCAGCCTTATTCCTTGATTATGGCTAGGAGACAGCATTTCAGCAATAAACAACTAGAAGATTGCTGAACTCAAGAAATGAGAATGGTATTTCAAATGTGAAGCTGGAAAATTTTCTGAATGCTCCTCCCTCACAGATGGGTAACCAAAACCTACCTGCTTTTATCTATCTGTTCTGGTGCAAAGAATAACTCCTTTGCTGACAGAAGCTCAAGCTAAGAAGGAGCTGTTCTTCATTTTACTTCCATATAATTGTTCCATTCAGCTGTTTCAGATAGTCATTCTTGTCCAACCTTATACCCAATGTTCATCAGTCCTTGAAAGTGGCTGGAGTAATAAAAATGGTAACACATTTTTCTACCAGAAGTGATTGAACTTGTTCATTAACCAGTTGCAGTGAGCTGATTGATAAATACATTTTGATTAAAACACAGAATGGCTCTGTACCCTAAACGTGGTATGTGCTATAGGAGTTTTGTGCTGTTGCTGCAGGTTTGGTTTAAACTTTAGAGTAAAAGAATCTAGAGCTCTACCAGGCTGCAAGATGACCTCCAGCAGAAGTAATACCACCTTGGGTTTTTCTCGTGAAATGCAGCAAAGAAATAATTTGTCGAAACAGATGATGACTTATTCTAACAACATGGTTTCTTCATGGTGATGTTCTAACAACATCCCAACCATGTTTCAAATGAGGCACAGGTGGGATATAATAACATGCCCCTCACCCAACTGCACTGATAATTTTTCTAAGTTGGTGTCATACAGTGAACTAACAATTACGCAGTGTTTTGAAATTATACGCTGTGATGGCAACTTTTCCTTTTATCAGCTAGCAGTTTTTCTTACAGATGCAACCTTCAATAAATCCACCTCCTGCATAGGTAAATTGGAGGTAAAGTCTACTTTCCTTCCCTTCCCATCTTTATATAGTCCAGTTTTGGAAATACAATTAGAAGTGGAAAAAAGAAGAGGTGAGTAAAACTGGTAGATAAATAGCTGCTGACCAGAGTCACAATGTGGTAAGCATTTGGTGTTTGAGAATTAAGAGAGAAATTAAATAAGTGTATGAGAATGACTGAGTGCCTTGAACAGTAATTAGACTGTATTGCCCCAGAGGTCTTTTCTTATGCCTGTTTTTTCTTATGTCTGGGTAACCAGTCACCCAGCTTCACTGAGCAGTGGTAGAGTACCACTGCCCCATGGGAATTACTGATAGTTGATGCAGTTTTCCTCCAAGCAGCTGACAGTGTTTCCCCAGTGGTTACCTGCCAATCACAGCATTAAAACACCTCAGAAAGGTTTTGGAGTGTGGGTTTTGGTTTCTATGAATTGAAGAGATACCTCATTTCAGGTATCAGAAAGCAAAGATTGAGGGATTACTAAAAGCATTCTGATAGAAACTCTGCCGCTACAGGGGCTTTCTGGGAAATGAGGGGGTGGAAATGGGATATGTTCAAGATCAAGAGATTCTTAATTGACCTGAAGATGTTAATCATCAAGAAGACTTTGGTGATTGGTGTCATCTTCGGGAATTTCATCTGGCATTTAAGCTTCCTGAAGTCCAAAGCTACCATCCAGTTTTCCTTGTAGTCTTCTGTAGAAAAGTCTTCCCTGACACTGAGGGGAAGCTCCTGCATCATCCCAAATCAGAGGACTTCTTTTTATAACCAGATCTGTTTAGCTGGATACTTGGAGAACAGGCAAGAAAAGTCAGCTGTAAGCACCGAGACCAATTCCGTAACAACTAAATAAGTCTATAGTAAAGCATGTCTAGGAGTACCCGGACACAGTACCTAAACCCAAGAGCACAGACTCATCAGACGCAGGTGGATGAGGAGGAAACCCCAGCAGCCTGTACGGTGGAACATACTTGGAGGTAGCTGTGGGTGAAGGAGGAAGCTGTAGAGGGAAGAAGGGGGAAAGGTGGTGATAAGGGGCTGGGTGGAGGAGAGGGAAGTGCAGCCTAGAGATGGGACAGAGGAATGAAGGAAAAGGAAGGAGTAGGAAGCCTTTCTCAACAAATCAGGAAGCTTTTTAATAGGGCAGAACATACAGAAAGGGTACAAAACTGAGGTTCTGGGGCAGGTTTTTTGCTAACTTTACAAGCATGTCTTGACAGAAAGTAAGAAAAAAGGAACAACATTTCTCTAGAAGAGCCACTCATTCTGCTTCTGCTTTTGCTCCTGATTTGTGTGGTTTGTATCCAATCCAATATTAGTTGTTCAATAATGAGTTATTCCTTTGGTGCAAAAACTGGAGAAAAACAAGATCCCAGCAGCTGCCTGAGAGTGCCTCCAGCCCCCAGCGCTGGCCTGGGGAGAAGGAAGGCAGCCGCTGCTTTGGAGCTGGGATCTCTGCGATAGGGAGAAGAAGCAGCTGCATTCTCTGCTTAGCAGCAAGCAAAAATCCTAACAATTTTAGGGAAATTATACTTGCTTCTGGTAGCAATAACCTGCTTCTGAAAAAACATCTTTGAGCAGTCGAAATCTAGCAAACCATTTGTTCATTTTTGTCCTGAGTGGGGGGCATTTCAAGTGAAAATCAGACTAGACATAGATACCAGCAGAAAATGATTGCAGTTTGATTGCTTCAGCTATGCATCTTTTTAGATGTGTATCCTCTTTCCAGCATTGAAACCCCTGTTTTATTACACGTTATGCCAAAAGTTTTCTCACACAGGATTCCATCCTCACTCCTTTTCCTTCGCAGGTTTTGATAGCTAAAGGAGATTTTCAATGCTTATTTAGTAATAGTGTCATTTCAGGTTGCTGAATTTGCTTTGATCATGCCACTATTTTTATTTTTATTTTTTTGCTAATTGCAGATCTGTGTATTAAGAAAAGTGCAAAAAAGCAATAAAAAGCCTTTGACTGTTGTGTGTGAATGCTACTGTCTCAAGGAAAGTTAATCCTATTCAATGGAAGTCCCAAGCCTATACAATTAATTTCTTCACAGGGTGCTTTCTTCCATTCTCTATTCAGAAAAAAACCTAATTAAACCCCCTCATTGATCACTTGTGTTAACATGTGCCTATGTGAAAGTGCTGCATTAAGCAAAGAGGAGCTTAAATCCATATAATCTTGTGCAGCTTGAGTAATGTACACAGGATGAATACCAAAACCACCCAATTTAGATCAAAATAGCGTGAAAGGCTGGGCAACACCAAAAGCATTTAGAAGAACTGCGAAGGCTGCCTCTTTCTTTTCCTGTTTGCATGCAGGTATGGGAGGGATGTGTCAAAAAATACAGAATCACAGAATCACAGAATCACAGAATGGTCAGGGTTGGAAGGGACCTCTGGAGATCATCTAGTCCAACCCCCCTGCCAGAGCAGGGTCACCTACAACAGGTTGCTCAGGACAGCGTCCAGGCGGGTTTTGAATGTCTCCAGAGTGGGAAACTCCACCACCTCTCTCCAGAGTGAAGGTGGCAGCAAGGAGAGAGGTACAGCAGCTCAGCGGGGCTGATCTCACCGGGGCCGACGCATTACTCGCCTGCCATGCAGAAACCTCAACAGGGAGGCAGGGGGAAGAGGAGTGCAGACAAGCTCCCCTTACTCTAAGGAGCAAAGCACATCCCAGGCTTGCCTTCATCTGTGTACTCTTTCTTGACCGAAAGGGTTATCAAACATTGGAACAGGCTGCCCAAGGAAGTGGTGGAGTCACCATCCCTGGTGGTATCTAAAAGACGAGTAGACGTGGTGCTGGTAGTGGTGGTTTTGGCAGTGTTAGGTTGATGGTTGGACTCGATGATGTTAAAGGTCCCTTCCAACCTAGACAATTCTATGATTCTACACTTTTGATCACATATAATAATACCTAACCTGTAAAATGTTTGTTGAAAAAGGGGTTTTTAAAGACTGCACAGGGCTACCGTTGGGTGGCTGTGCTGTGTGCGCAGTGTGACTAACTGGAGGTTTTTGAAGTGCAATTTCTTTGGCATTTGAAAGAGTAAACTGAACTCTTCTTTTTTTCCCCTCAAAGATAATGCTAACAATTTGCTTGAAAGCCTATCAGATCTTCTGGAAAAAAACACTTTTATTGTTAAATTGTAACTGAAAAAAATGTCGTCTCTGCTTTGCAGAGAGGTACGCACATGAGAAAGGGTGTGTTTAGCTTTCAACATCTACTGAACTAGGCAGGTGTTAAAATACAAGATTACAGGGAAATGTAAAGGGTTATGTGAAATGTAAAGGGTTATATAAAATGCAAAGAGTCAGTCCTGTAATAAGTCTAGTCTGGGTCTACACTGTAGAGCAGCTACATTATCTGACCTGAAAGCCCTAGGGAGGCTCAAGCCTTGAGGGAAACAAAATGCTGGATTTGACCGTTTTACTCTGTGGGAGTTTTGGGAGTTCCCTAAGTGGGCTGATAGCAGAGAGAGAGGTATTTTGTTTTCCGTCTCTTTGTTTAAACAATTGCCATATTTATTTAATTACTCCACAGATAAACGTAGGAGAATAACTTAATGATAAAAGCTGATGTTCTACAGACTTTCAGGCTGCAGCATGAGCCATGCTTGCTGTCAATAACTTGAAAATTGTATTTGCATTTTCTTGTGTGGCAAAAGCCTGGGCTGCTGTCATTAGGCTGAGCCGCCAGTGCTGTAGCGGTGGTGCTGTCAAGTGTAGCGGAACAAATTCCTTCCCAGCAATGATAAAAATGCACGATAAAATAGGCAATTCTGTTTCATTGAACTTGAACAACACAGAGACCCTTGAAAATGTTCCCATATGGGTATTTTGGTATTCAGGTGTACACAGGTTCTGGGACAGACAATTCATCGAAAAACACCTCTGCAAAATCATCAAGCCTGTCCGTCCCATGTAAAACTTGTGCCCATACCAGAGACAAATGTTACAGCGGGGAAGGTTGTCACATGTAACTGCAGGAAGGCAGATTAATAGGAGAAAAATCAAGGGAAAGGAGGAAGAATTGGGAGTGGTGATACCTCCCTTTTTCCCCCGGATGAAGGTCACCCTCGGCAGGTCACAGCCTGATTATTCCCAACCCTGAGAGAGTAGAAAGGATGCATGTGTAAGGCCTTCATTTCCATGCCCCGCTTCACACATGCAGTCTGCACTTTTCCTAATAAAGAACGAGGGACCAAGATGAGTGGCAGGATTTGCTTTGCCAGAAACAGACCTGGAGCTATTCCAGCTTGGAGGTGTGCACAGAACATGCTGTTCGGGAAAGTTGACACACACACTGATCTGGGTATTCACCTTTGAATTGCACCAGGATAAGCATTCACATAAATGAAAAGTGGGAAGAAAGTGGTATAAAGCTTTACCAAGTCGGGAGGAGAGCAGTGTCCTGCACGGCTTTACAAAGCAGATCAAGCATACCTTACCCACTCGAGCACTGTAGGCAGGATTTGTCATTACGCCTGTGTAACCAGATTGAAATCAGTGGCATAAATCTGATCTAATGAAATGGAAAACCAGAATTTTATTTCTAGCAGTGCCATTATGGCAGCGTGTCTCCATCCCGCCTGCAGGTACAACCTATGACTACAAGTCCCAGTTTTCTATTCAGTGGTTATGAAGTGCTTTAAGAGTCTCAGAGGGAAGGCGTTATAGAAAAATAAATTTTCTTCCTGTTGCTATCTAACCAGGCAACTATTCCAGTCTGTTGACTCTTTGGTATTTCTCTTCAGTGCTTTCTGCAGCTTTCAAATAACGGAAGTGCTAGCAGCTTGAATTCTTGTCCTGATGCTCATGAGAGAGCCCTTTACCAAAAAGGTGTCAGGAATACAAAACCATTCCCTGGCTTTGTGTTAAAGAGAAACCCCGGCTGTATGTTACACTGTGAAAAGATCTTACTTCTACTCTAAATTATAGATTAGTACTTTTCAATAACTTTCTCATTCGCTTCTTGAACGATCTAGCGTTTTGCCTTCCAACAGGCTAATTTTATTTATTTTTGTGAAAGGGAAGCCTTAGCAAATACAATTTCCTTCAGTACTGGTGCTGACTCTGAATGCAGTGAATGTATGTAAGCTGCAATGTTAGGGGGGTTGTGCTTCCTGTGATTTAAAGTCTGAGTATTCAAAAAAAAAAAAAAGCATATACACATGCATAAATCATGAATTTGTACCCTCACAAGTGAACAAATGCATCACATTTTCATACAATAAGTACTTTTGTAATTGTAAGGTATGTGCAATCAAATCCCTTTTTATTCATCTGTCCTCAGGAAGGGACAACTTCTGGGAAATCAGGTGTCCCGAGGATGGGTGGTCAGCACTGCCTGAAAAACAGAGTTATCCTTGGTGGCTCAAACTCACTACTTGAACACTGAGGTACTAAAATAAATTTTAAAACCACTTTTTAAAATTCTCAAATTTTTTACATCAAACCAGCTACTCCCTGGAGCAAGGGTACTTACACTGAGTGAACTTTAGGAAAGAAAGCTTGACTGCAAGTTTTTGTTATTATTTCCCAGTGCTCTTCCTATTGTGACCTGCATAAAAGTTGAAGGTAAGCATTACACTTAATTAAAGATTTGCCAAGCCCAAAACATTATGCTTACTTCATGAATGAAAATGGCATGAAAAGTGTACTTTAACACTTTATTTTCTATTGTTCAAATGCTAAATTAAGAAAAAAAGATGTGCGAGGAGAAAGCTGCATGATAGAGAGCTGTTACGAAATGTTAATGGTGACTAAGCAGCCAGAGACTGAAACTCTGGAGTAGGGCCTCCTGGTGCCAGGTATCTCGGCTCCGGTTCACTCACTCAGACGTTGTCATTGCCATTGAGACTCCAATGCTATATAGAGATGGTGTATTTACTTTGTTTTGTCCTTACTGTATCACTGGCTTGGTTTATAAATTAAATGGCAGCATAAAACACAGGTCCTAGCTGCTTTTTCCCTGATCCTCCTCTTCCAGTGCTCCTCTCAAGGCAGTTTTAGTTGAATAAAATGACTCAACTCCTGTCAGCTGGAATAATTCCCACCAACACTTCTGTCACCTTTAAAGATTTGCCTAAAGAAGTATTTGCAACATGGAGCAAAATCATTCCACCACGCTTTGTGGTTATTATTCATAGAGCTATTAATTATTACCTAAGGCACACAGATACAGCGTATAAACAATTGCAACATAGGAAGGACAAACTTTGCAGAATCTGTTATTTCACCGTGATTAGAAAACAACAAATCTGAAATAAAATACCTGCCAGGAACAGGGTTACTGGCAAGGAAATAATTGTGCTGGAAAAGAAACGGCCTCATTTATAAAAATACAAGCTATTAAACATTCCTCAGTTATTTACACCCACCCCCCCCCCCCCTTTTAGAGCTGAAACAAAGACAGCGACTTACTTTTTCTCTGGATGCCGGTGAATGGGTTCGTCACCGCCCGGCTTCCCGCTTGGCCGAGCTTGCCGAGGCAGGGATGCTCGGCGGCGGCTGGGAGTGGGGTCAGCCCGTGGGGCAGGCGGCAGTGCCTCCTCTCCCACTCGCTGCTGCTCTTTTATGTTTTCGCAGGCCGGCAACCCATGCCGTTCCCCTGACAACCGGGAAAGCGGTCCAAGGTCTACCCCGATCATTTACGCCACCGCGGCGGGATCCCTACCTGTCTTTATTACCTCTGCTCGCACGCCGCCGGGTGCCCCGTCGTACACAAAGGGCTCTCCTGGAAATGCTCAGAGGTGATCGACAGCCCGGCTTGCTCTAGGAGGGGAGACAGGGTGTAGCTGAGCGGTGGGAGCTGGTGACCCGTGTTGGCAGGGGGATGGCCAGCCTGGTACACAGGGAGGGAGATGGGACCTCCAGCGTGCTGTGCTCCCCTCCCGGCACTGCACTGGCCCTCCATCTGAGGAGCCCTGTGACCATCCCCATGGGACGGATTGTGCTCTGACCGCTTCGCGGGGGCTTTGCATATAGGTTTAAAACAGAGAAAAAACAGGTCCTGTTTGAAAGCCTACTCACCCAACTGGAAGAAGTAACTGGAAATCTTCATTTTACAACCTAGCAGAGGCTCAGCCTTAGCAGAGGTTGAGAACAATGCGGCTCTCAGCCACAGCTCAAGTGCTGTTGATGCTTCTCCATGACCCGGTGTGGAAAACAACATCTTTGTGGCATGTTTTACAATGCTGTTACTGCAGGAGAGTACCTGCTGAAAGCTAGAATCTCTATAGCTAGCCTGGTAGTAACTAGCCTGAATAACCAGGGGGATTGTTTGTAAGGACAGGCCAGTCATAAGTGGATTCACAAGGAAATCCAGTGGCAGCATCCTAAAAAAAACATGATGCAACACGCTGTGGGGCAAAGGTACTCTGACAGGAACTCGCGGGGAATGAAGAGTAAGAATTGCTGTGATTCAAATGAAAAGATATTTGCTGCTCTTTCAAAAACAATACCTGGCCTTTACATACCCAAAAGCCCTCTGGGAATTGCTGGTGCTGTTACCTCAGCAAGGGCATTTGGCCAAAGCCAGGAATTATAGTGTCGTTTATGCCCAATTCATAGAAGCATATGGGCATTTTATCATCACTGAAACCAATGGAACTTAGACACTAAAATGCTGCTGTGATTCAAGCCTCACCTACTCATTTACGAGAGATACTAGATATGGAAATGTAAAGGAAAAGATCCATGCAATTATACTATTGACATTTCAGGCAAGTTGTGTGATTTGTGAGTTTGGGATTTATGTCTGTACTTTTTTCCCCTAGAAGAGCTGGTGCATGAGAGACTTCATTCCCCTCTCACCCTTATTCAGAATTGAAGGAGCAGTATTTCGCTCTCTGCCCATCAGAATTCCGTTCAGATGCCTGAATTCCCAAGGTGCCCATTCAGCTCCTGAAGAAGTGCTCTGGGGAACCTGTTTTGTAATAAATGCATCAGCTGGGCATTAGGCAAATATGAGGAGCACATAGAATCTGTTCACTAGAGTACTTCTCTGTTGTTAATGTTACACAATAAAAGACACTTTGCCTTACTTATATCACATGTAAGGTAGTGGCAAATTTGTTTCTGTATACAGTTATCAGAAATTCTGCTGTATTTCAGGATAAACTCCACTTTAAACCCGTTTTGCCCTTCTTGGATGCATCTAATAGGGGAAGACCTTCATTCCCTTTTTGCTTCGAACCATTGCTAGCTTTATGTTTTCCTTTAGGGCTAACACAAAGTGCCTTTATTTCTGGTAATTTCAGTCTTCCTTCGGGTCCATTGGGTGTTGTCAAGCAATTTAAGAAAGGGTCTGGCTGGCAGCCAGCTCGATAGCCCAGCTATGGAATCTGAGCGAATCTGGGTTTGACATCTGTATGCAGCTCCACTCCAAGGACCTGTTACCAACAAGTTTGGAGGAACTTTGAATGAACATCCTCAAAAGCAAGCATTATTTGCTCTTGTCATTCAACAGCACAAAACATGGGAAAAGGGTAAACCAATAAAGAGTCTTCCCTTAACCAGACTGTAATCTTTTCTTGCAAGATATTATCATCTGGCACAAGAAATATAGAAGAAAATTATAGGTTATTATGGCTAGCTCATCCTTCCTTTGTGCAGGGCTAAGCTGTCCCTGGGGCAAATGGAGAGAGAGGTTGAAGTTGAATTACTGCCAGCTTCTTGCTGTGCCACCTTGACATACCACATTGCTTATTTATGTTGCTACTGCTGTGTTGTAGCACAAGGAAAGAAAGGTCCTTCCATTGATGTGCCTCACTGTGAAGATATAAGATGCTGTCAATTGTAAAAAAAATGGTTTATTAAAGGTTATTAGATTTTCATTATGGTTATTGTTCATTGCTTTCATATATACCACAAAATGTGTGTGCCATTCATGCTCACTGTGAAATAGGTGGAGTTTTTTTTCTGGTCTAGTGATTTCTAAAGAAGTTTTGTATTGCAATGCCCAAGAGTCTGATGGTCAAGAAAAACAGGATGAAGCCCACAGTCTTACACGTTATTTCATCTTGCTGCTAAGAACTTGAGGACACTGTGTTTATTAGACTTCACTTGCATAGAGGTTGATGTTGCAACTTCACATTATAGGTGGGAGGAATGGGAAGCTCTGGTCAGGACTCATTTATCTCTCACACACTTGTGTCTGCACACATAATTTTTGACATTTTGAAAAAGCTTGCTTGTCTTCTTCACACACAAGTAGGCAGGTGATGAGGTACAGACCCAGCTTTTGCATCCCCAGCTCTTCAGCCATTGCTGCTCAGGAGGGTACTGCCAGGTAGGCAGTTTCACAGAAATTGGGAAAATCTCTTCCTTTGATCTGCTGGCTGCCCTCCTGTTCAAACAACCCAGGGTGCTGGTGGCTCTCTCTGCTGCCAGGGTAGGCTGCTGGCCCATGCTCAGCTTCCTGTCAGCCCAGACCCCCAGGGCCTTTTTTGAAGAGCTGTCCCCAACCAGTCAGTCCCCAGTCCTAGCCACTGCAAGGGGCTATTCCTCCCCAGGTGCAGGATTTGGTAATTTGTTGAATTTCTTGAGGTTCCTGTCAGCCTTTCTTGCAGCCTGTTGAGGTCCCTCTGAGTGACACCCCTGCCCTTGAGCATATCGACTCATCCCCCCACTTTGGTTTGTTTGGTGTTGAACTATTCACCCCGGTCTTTGAGCTCAGCACAGCGTTTGTTTGCCTCACGTTGCTGTATAGCTTCAGCTCTGGGAATATTAATTGTCAAACACGAGCGTTTGGATGACACGGTGAAATGATCTGCTGGTAGCTTCAGGTCTATGCTAAAAATGCTGAGAATTTCTATGAAGTGAGATTTCAGTACCCAGCTATAGTTACACAGGGGAGGCAGCTTTCAAAGTCTGTGGTTTCCCTCAAGAGACCCTGTTTACGTGCTGCTTATCTGGCAGGGAGAGAGGGAGGCGGAGAGATGGTATCTGCAGGATGGCTCAGTGCAAGGTGCACGGCTGCCATCCTGTGGCATGCAGCCCACCCGTGGGCTGCCGCAGGGTCTCCAACGTCAATTTGTACTGGTTATTAATATCTGAATTGGAGTAACATCTTTTGAGCCCAGCTAACATCATACTGCTGTTTATACAAGCTGCTGTACAATCCCTGTTGACAAGCCCTTCCTGCCCACACAGCAGAAGAGTGTCACTGCTCCAACTAAGTCTCTGAACTATGTAAAAACTTAAAAAAAACCCACAAAAAACTACTGGTCAAGAGCTTATTGGTTCAGTTGTACCTTCCTGCTCCACAGAGACTGCCCACATTGCTCTAGCTGTGGACAGGTTAGCTGACCCTCTCCTGGACACATTAAAATTTGTCACAGAAACCCAGAAAGGCACTGCTTGAAGAGGTCTGGAGACCTTGTATACTCCATTCCCTAGGCTGTAAAGCAACTTCAGATCATCTTTTTAAAATCTCCACTTAAAGACATCCCAATGCCTTCCTGTTTAACTTGTTTCAGTATTTAATCAAACTTAGCATTAGAAAGTTTTCCTGAGTATATAACCTGCAAATAAATTGGTTTTTCCCCTCATTCTCAGGGGACCACATATTTTACAAATATATTTTAAAATGGTCATTTTGAGTATTCCCTTTTCTAGACCAAACAGCTCTGTCACCTTGTGCTCCTAAGCCAAGTTTCTAGACTTGACATTGCCAAGATGATGGCTGAAATCCAGCCCAACCTTTAGCCTTCCTTAACCCTCTGACTCCCTGCATCTAATAGAGTCACTGCAGCAGGAGTGTGCCCTCTTTTCTACCTGTGGGTACCCCTCTGCTCAGACAAGGGGCTCCCATGAGTAACCACCAATCCCCATAGTACCACAGTCCATCAGACAGCAATGTCTTCTTCTCTTAATCGGTAAGTTGCTTCCCCGAGGACCAGACTCTGCAATGTGCTCAGGCACTCCCATCCTTGTCATTTCAGGTCTCACAACACTGCAGGATCAGACTCTAAACCTCTAATGGGTTCAGAGCCAGGCTGAGGGGTGGATATCAGCCTTGCCTGGGTTCAGCTCTGTTTTACGGACTTTCAAGTGAACCCAGCGGTTTTTGTCCAGCAGTACTCCTGCTTACGTCCAGCATCTCTCAGGATGCCATCACGGGAAATGGTAACATGTTCCCATCTGTGTGCAAAGTGGACTGCTACAAAAGCACTTGCATAAGCTGACTGATAGCTTTTGCCATTTGTCTTTCAAGGAAAAGAAATACACCTGTTAGCTGTTCTGCATACGTCCATATGTATGCATGTATATAGCTTCTTGAATAGGGAAATTATTCTGAGTTTCAGTGTTCCTCCAGTGAAGGCTTGAGACTGGGGTACATTTTCCCTTTATCCTGTGCTTTCTTCTCCTGTAAGCATGAAGAGAAATCCTATAATGCATCAGAAATGCTACAGCCCTAGGTCAATAAAAATAAGCAGCAATTCCACAAGAGGCTAACTAGCAAAGAGGTTTTATGGAACACAGCATACATCCCACAGTATGGAATAGTATAATATCCCATATGCTAACATGAAATAATAATAAACCCATATGTTATGTATAGACATGTGGCAGCAGTATTAAAACCATGTGAATTGAATGATGATTGGGGGTGATAAATCGATGCTTGCTTCTGAATTGACAAGGGTTGACCATTAGGGTTGGCAGTGACCGTTCAGTATCATCCATAAAGTGAACTGGATGTTTTGTCCTGTTGTCAGGAGATAAGCATTTCTAAACAAACACCAAAACCCCACTTCCACACTTGGCAGCAACCGGTGCTCATCTGAACCCACAGGCCAAGGACTGTGTACACACAAGCGAGATCTTCTCTCCCGCTAAAGCTTGAGAAACCCGATGAAAAACAAGGAAAGAAGCTAGCTGTACTGACAGCCAGATCACTTCAGAGGACTTGACTTTGGTTTCTTCTCAGGAGGAAGTAAAAATAATGTGCCTAGCCCAAAATGCGGAGCCCACTTGACATAATGTTCTTTCTCGAGCACAGCCATGCTTGCTCCTACTGCTCTACACACAGGACAAGCAATTTTACAGTACAAAAAGGTCTTAACAAAAATAAATCTACTGCTGTTAAAAACACTTGCTTTGAAGACCTTATACTGCCTTCATCCAATCCAACAGGTGATTTTGAGGAGTATAGTTCTGCAGGCCACTTAATTGTATTTTCTCATTGCATGCCATAGAAAAAATATATTGTTTTAATGTTGTTTGAAAAACCTGAGCAGCACAGGCCCCACCCACAATGAACAGTCATTATTCTGCTGGCACTAATATGGGGTGTCTAGGTCTGGGCTTATATGACACAGAGTGACTGCCATATTGTTTGTTTTAGGAGCTATATGTCATGTCTCTCTTCTTGGCTGGGAGTTGGTCACATCCAACTGTGTGGAGGAACTGTGCCATCAGTTATGCCCGTAGTTTTTGTTGTGGAGTGTTTTTGTGTCATCTGCTAACAGCTGGACAAAAACCTCTGGCTGGTTTCATGCATGGCACCATTCAGGTGCTTGGTGGTTATGCCTACATTTTGGCTGATGTGTGGCTCTACTGATCTTGGCTTTGTGAACATCATTGCAGCTCAGCAGCTGGGTACACAGTCCCAGTAAAGCTCAGCTCTCCCTAACTCCCACTGAATGCAGCAGCTTAGAGATCGTTAAGCAAATCGGACTGATGGTGTTCAGTGCTGTGCCAGGCCAACCGTGCTGTTTCTCCATGTCCTTTGACAGCAAGAAGCTCTCAATCTGCCAGCTGGAGCCACTGGTCTCTGAGGGGAGGAGAGGGACTGAGCCCCACTGTTCCTCAGAGAGATGCAACCTGTAGCAGGTCCCTAAAACTGAGCTGGTGTGCGATTGAGGTACAGGCTTCCCACCCCATCAACCTTTCCTTTTTATTCCTCTTCTTCTGAGTGCACCAGCTGCCCCCTCAGGCAATCTCTGGGTCAATTCTCCAATGATAAACGTAGCTGACAACGAACCACGGTCTAGTAATTGACAACCTGTTTGATCTTCAGGGAAGCAGATCGCCAGCTTATCATGACACTCCAAAAACACCAGAGGGGCAGGAGAAGCTCAGGTGCTGCAGGCAGGTCTCTGGGATTGCCCTGCCGCTGTGACAAGCTGTATTGGGGAGGGGTGAGGAGGGAGGGGGAAGGACAGAGGGCAGAAAGCATGCTGCCTGCCCTGGTTTGAGGTAAAACAGAGCAGAATTTCCTTTTCAGGAACTTCACTTTTTAGCTGGGCTTCTTCTAACTACTGAAATTAGCAGCATATTGTGCAGACACTGTTCACTCTCAGAGCGATAAGACCTACATTGATAGCTGATGCCCAGGCATGGTATGCAGAGAGGTTCTTGCTTATACTTACTGCTATAACAGCCAAGGGCAGATAACTTTGTTATGTGCCCCCTTGGAGGGTCGGAAGCAGAAAAGCTTAGAGGGGTCCCACCTGTGGGGAGGAGTGGCCAGGACAGGTGACCCAAAACTGACGAACAGGGTATTTCATCCCATCTGCCTCATGCTCAGTATAAAAGCTGAGGGATCAAAGGGTCAGCTCTCTTTCTTCAATGGCCGATGTCTGAGGAGGACTCTGTTCGTCCGCCTTTGATCCCAATACTGAATCCTGGGACTTCCCCAGTGCCAGCCGGTGATGTGATTGTCATCCTGGGAGCTTGATATGGTTTTAGTATATATCCTCCCTCTCTGCGGAGAGAGGTAGGGGAGAGCATCTGTCGCTCTGCCTGAGTGGCTGGTTCTGCCCAAACCACGACACGGCCAAATTTCGGTTTGCAGCTGGCTTTTAGCAGAGCTACCTCCGGGTGAGGGCAGTGGGAGCACGTACCTGGCTGCAGGCCGCTGCCTAGGCCTACCTGCGCTGGGGAAAACCTGCTGCATTGGGGCGGCAGACACTGGGGAAGACCCGAGCAGCGAATTAAGGAGTTAGCGTCAAGCGAGGGATTTCCCGTGCTGCGGGAGGGATTTAGCTTTTAT
>NW_009646936.1:707017-708007 GCF_000708025.1 Charadrius vociferus | reverse complement strand
GGGGCCGGCAGCGGGAGCGGCGCCTTCCGCGCCCCTCTCCCGGGCGGCGACGTGGGAGTGGGGCCGAGATGGAGTCGCAGTAACGACCTGCAGCCCCCCACCCCCCACACACCTCCGTCACAAACCCGACCTTCTTGGCCGGAAGGAAAGGTCAGCGCCCCGGCTGGCATGGGGCCAGTGACGTTATAGATTTCCATCTCTCCGAAATAAATGGGTGATTTGAGGGGATTCTGGTGTCCAAACACTGGACATCCGTATTCTTTTTTTTATTTTTATTTTTTAGTTTTACTTTCTCGGTTTGTCTCCTCTTCGGCTCCACTGAGATCTATTTTTTTTAAAAGACTGTCCTAGTGATGCTGATGAGTCATATATTGCGATGGATTTCGGGAGTCATGTTATGGCTTCCTTGGAGGCAGAGCAAAAACCAGTGTGCAGAAGGAAACCGTCTACTAAGACAACCTGCCTCTAAAGGCTTCTCTTTGGGATCTCACAGAAAAATCACCTTGAATCTCATCCCGTCACACGAGTGTACTTGCCCTCAAGTATCAACATTAAATGGTTTAATGAGGGGCTGCGACCCATATCAAACACTAAATGGAAGAGGTGTGTACCTCACACGCCCAGCAGCATTGCTGGGTCGTTCACCATGCAGAAACTTCTTCTTTTGCTCACATGGCAGGCAGTGGGGGACGTGGCTTCATGGCACAGCTGCCCCCTGCTGTGCTCCATGCTGGCTGAAGCAGCCCCCGTGCAGGGGGAAGACCCCCAGGAGCACGTAGCCACCATCGCTGCTCTCCTCCAGCTTGGCCCCCCTGGCCAGGAGGAGACACAGATGGCTGGCTGGGGAGAAACCGGAGATGGCTTGAGTTTTCCTCCTTCTGGCTGTGCTTGGGATTTCCCTTCAGCCCTCACTGCTGTCCCCAGGCAGCTCCTGTTCCCTGCCGCAGGCTTTTTGTCATCCCAAACAGGGAGGCACTTGGCTGGGGGGGG
>NW_009646936.1:706564-706996 GCF_000708025.1 Charadrius vociferus | reverse complement strand
AGAAGGGATGCTCGGGGAGCCCAGGGCGACTGATGGCCTTCCTGGGGGCAGATCCTCTCCGGAGTCTCCCTGGCCATGGAGGGAGCGGGGCATCAGCATGGGGGGAACAAGACAGGGGCACTGGGTGTAAGCACTGCTGATGCATTCCTGGGAGATTCGGGCCCAGGCTACTGAGCCACTGGTGTCTGTGGCTGTCCCCGCTCTGGCAGGGATGCCTTGCCTGGGATTAGATGTGCTTTTTTTGAGCTAAATGCTGCGAGTGATTCCTGAGCAATACCCCTCTCCAGGTGCCCAGCTGCCATTCCCACAGCCAAGGGAAAAGCAGCTGGTGGGACCTCAGTACTCGGAGTGACTCCCTGTCTCAATCTGCCCAGGGTGTGCCTCTTGTTGGCCATTAGGCTGCACTGCTGATCATATATCTTTTCCTTCCCT
>NW_009646936.1:648439-706543 GCF_000708025.1 Charadrius vociferus | reverse complement strand
AGGGAGGTTTGTGAAGCTGGGGAGAGCTTACATATTAAGTCTGGGCAAGGGTAATTTCAGGGTGGGGGGAATCCTGTTACCTGTTTACCTGCCTGAGCCTTTGGAATTACTCTTCTAAGAGCCTGGTTCAGGGAAGATGCTGATTTGGTTTGTATGCTTGAAAGTAACAGGGAATGAAAATAAAAGCAGTATTTATATTAAAGATGCAGTGGAAGGGTGTTAAGTCTTGGTCAGGAAAAGAAAGCAGAAGGTACTTAAGACTCTTCGATTTCATTGGAATTAAGAAGTTGGTTTAAGAAAGAGCAAGATATTCCTGACTGCATTTTGACCATATGCTCATGGGAAAATTCATGGCCCCTCAGAGGCAGTGATGCTAGCAGAAAGCAAATAGTTTTCATTGCCATTAAAATTCCTTACAAAAACACCTGATCAAAAACAGTCTTAAAGACCAAAACTGTGTCACTCTTACATACACTTATCTGCCAGTTTTTTGAGGCCATGTCTGTTCATCCTTTCTCAGTTTTCCTAAAGTGCCCCAAGTTCACCTCTAGAGTAATAAATCTCATTACTGATGCTCTGAGTTTCCTTTTAGTATGTTTCTGTGTTTGAAGTGGAACACTGGAAACAATCGTATCTTTACTGATGATCAGCGTCTAATCATTTTTAAATGTTGATGTGGTATACTTGCACCAAGTATCATGCAGGATTTCTATAATGTGTCCTTCCCTTTGTGTCACACCTTTATCTCATTACCCAAGGTAGCAATGGCATTTAAATAGAGCACATTTATTTCTTGCTGTGGAGAAGTGCCTCTTGTTTCTTATGTAAAATATCCCTATTTAGGATCCTCCAGATTAATTGCTTTTCCCATATTCACTGACCATCACAAAACAAGGCACCATCCAGTGAAAAGGATAGCTCCTTATGCAAAATGAAGGAAAGAAGCCTTACAGTAGAGCTTTTAATATACCGGTCCTACCAAACAATTTGTTCAGACATCATTCAGGGCTCTGTATCAGATGAGGTGAGTGTGGCTGAATGAACTTGGTACCAGCAAACTTCTACTTAATCTTTACCCTTTTACAGAAGGCAAAAGGGCTTTCCTTAACTTTGTGTAATCAGGCTTTGAACGAGCAGGCAGAGGAAAGAGGTGCAAAACACTCAGTGAAGCCGAGCCTCTGGCAAGCTTCATCTCCTCTGGTCTCTGTCTGCTCCTATGACATATCCAGCAGCAAACACTGGAGGCAAAGGCTTGAAGCTTGTTCTAAGTTTAAGTGTCATTTTTTTCTGGATGTGACCATTTTTACACACTTAGAGTAGCAGACTCAGGTCTGTTACTGTTCATTGGATTCCAAATGTGCTTCCAGCATTGATACCCAACTAAATAACAGATCCGATCAGCAGGCTAGCTTTCCCCTCAGCACTTCTAATAACCCTCCTGCCTACCCGGCTTCTGGTACAAATCTACCTAGAACAAAAAATGAGGTGCTCAAATAAAGATGGAGCATGTGAAAATCAACATGTTTCATGGAGCAGGTCGATCTTCAGCGAGCAGGAAGCTTTCTACTTCACCTCTGTGCTTTACTTCTGGAAGTCAGAGGGCAACGGCTGGCCAGTTCTGCAGAACAATTCATTTTACAGAATTAAGAAGCCACACTAAATGAATAAAAACATTTTACAAACATTAAATTTTATTCATGCAGTCTGTTGAGAGCAAAATAACTAAAAAGCCCTGAAAAAAAAATCGCAAGACTAAACATGATATGGACCTTAATACAATTACTGGAGTCAGGTGTGGAGACATGCATGACTCCTAATGCTGTTGCTACTCTAATGTCATATCAGTGCTTTGAAATTCATACAGCCTTCATCAGCTCAGTTATTGGTATGAAAACAATTGTTCCATTTCATTCCTTGAGATTAATTTCATGGGGTTTTGAAGACTTCTGCTTTCTAGGATGAAATCTCATCTTTTGCCTATTTACTTGGCAGGGATAGATCCCAACACAGTAATAGGGATTGTATCTAAAACAGTAATAGGGATTGTATCTAAAACAGTGAATTGTGAGAATTTGGGAAGAAATGTGAGAAATTCCAGTTAGGAAGGTGTTCAAATTTGTTAATTCTTTCAAATTATTTCCTAGGAAGTATATACATAGCTGTATTCATATAAATCTCTTTAGGTTGGTTTATATTATTGTCATCTTTTGAGAGGCAACAGCTCCTTACATTTTTACTTGGCAAGCTGGCACATATGAAGTGATTTCTCTGAAATCTCGAGAAATCTAGTCAACTTCATATTTTGATGCCAGCAGACTTTTGGGATCCTTATGGTTTGAGACCATCGCTGACCACATATTTCATTGCCTTATCCTTTTCGGCGTGAACCTTCCTGAGCACCTGCCGTGGCTAAGCTCCCTTGGGGGCTCTGCACTTTGATTTCCCCTCACCAGCACCTCTGGCCTCTCCAGCAAAACAATGCCTGGGAAATGGGCCACGGGCCACCAACCAGGAGATTTCACAGGGATTTCAGGGGCATTACAGAGGGTGAGAGAAGAACTTAGGGAGTGGGATCCATCATCGCAAGGAAAACAGCTACTCTTGGATGAAGTATATCTTATGGCTTAGTCTTAAGGGTAGTGAGGTATCCTAGGCATTGCAGGAGCTGAAGGACAGCAAAGGAAAAGAGAGAGAAAGGGGAGACAAATAAGTATTTGAGGGGCCTGCAGACAATATTTGACCCTCTGCAGACAACAGGTACAAATGACCACGAAGTGAGCCCCTTCTTTGGCAACAAGGGCACTGTCTGCCTGACAGCAGCTGTGTCCTTGGTCAGTCAGGTCAGGAGGGAGCTGAAGGAGTCGATGTCATCGAGTTGCCTTATATTGACAACACTGAAGGAAGAAGAACAGGAGTAGTGCAGTCCAGGGTTATGTGATACAATTAAGTTGGCCAACATGCAAGTGCCAGGACAGCCTGTTTTGGCATGGTGTAAATGCATACGGGATTGCTTGAGTCAAGTGCATGAAGCGTGTGTTTCAGACATACCTTTTCAGCACAGGTTACTGGCTGACTTGGGCAGGCTGGCTGCAGTGAATCGCATTGCATCCCTGACCCAAACCTCTTTCAGCATGTAGGAAGCTTGGGTGCCTCGCTGAGCAGTGGGGATTTTATGTCAGGACCTAAGGGTTAGGTGTTGAGTTAATGGATGTCATAGCCCTGAAAGATTTGTCCTCTGGCACCTAGATGGGTGATGCTTCTGCATTTGCTTGTGCTGGAAATAGTTACTAAAGTAAACGCTGCTTAGCTTGAGAACTGAGACCACAATCCATACTTGTGTGGCTGGAAGTATGTACCATACGGTATTTCTATATGCCATTGGAATAAGGCTTAATAGCTCTTGATGATGTATAACAATTGATGTGGCTTTTAATAATACCACTTTCAAGAGAACTTGCTTTACCACTGGATATTCTTACAGATGTTAAAGTCACAGGATGAAATCCTGCTTTACTTGAGTTGGTGAGGACTAAAACCACAAAGAGATTTAACGCCAGTCCAATAATAGACCATAAGGTATATGAGGACACAGAAAAGTGTGCTAGTGCTTCCAGTGAGTCATATAATTGATAGTTACCATGAAGCTCAACAATTACCTAAAATGCTACCCTGAAAAATGAACATTTGGAAAGATGCCAGATTACAAACTCCAATGTTTATGATCAGACAACGCAGGCAATGCTTTCTTTTAGAAAGTGAGTACAATGAGAAACAAATGACAAAAGCATTTGATTTTATGTGTGTGGTCTTCATCAAATTAGCAAAAAATCCTAGGAGGGCAGGATGAGGGTTTGCAGGCATCATTAAAGAAATTTATTTTTAAAGGGATCTTGAAAGAGGGCTGTATGAATAGCTGGGGAAAAAAATCTGATTGTATGGTAGACAAATTAGAGGAGTTATTACTAATTTTTGTTTTCATCTTTGGTAACCAGTCCTAAGACATTGTGATTTCCTAGAAAGACTTGTTACTGTGAAAACAAGATCTGTTTAAGAGAGTCTTGGGCACACTGTCCAAAAGTGGAGTCCCCACACATTGCTGTTTACATGTGGAAATTCGGGCCAGCACTAGGCCATTGCTTTTATAGTGTTTTGGTTTTTGTTTTTTTTCTTTTAAGTGAAAAGTAGATTGGATTAGTATATGCTATAATTCAGACTTTTATTCTTTTCCTGAGGTAGGAGTAATGTGACGCTGAGGCTGGTCATTGCTTGGTTTTGTGTTACCCTTAAGGTTTTTCTGCCTAAGTGAAGAAGATAAATACTGACAGACAAGTGAAAAAAAGATGCCAACAGGTGTTCTCTCTACAATGTGCTGCTCAGTGTCCTACACTTAGCCAACTATACATATGCTAGGACTTTTCTTTTTCATAACTAAACCTAATTAGTCCACTTATTCTACATGCAGCAGGCATTTGAAGAAATATCTAATGAACATGTGATCAGCTCTGGTGCTGTAAATACAAATGAAAGGTCACAGGCAGAACGGCTTCTGCTTGTGAAGTCTCCTGATTTAAAATGTGGCTCCCAGGCTGATGATCACACTGATCTTTTACTCATCCTTTTGGATAGCAAATGTCTGCTCAAAACAGCGGCAGCCACTGTTCCGGTGAAGTGTCAATCTCGCCACTCAAATAAAATAAAATGAAATAAAAGAATTTTCTTTGTTCCACAAAAGCTCTTTTTGAAGAAAAATAGCTCTTCAGAAAAATTGATGACAGAGGAGAGGATGATTTTTCCGGTTACAAAGTATGTGGAAAATTGCAATGTTATACCCTTTTGTCATCTAATTATGAGAAATAAAGGCTTCCCCCTTTTCCAGTGTTACATTTGCATTTATAATAGCATGTTGCCATGGCAAAATCTTATAATCCTTGAATTCTTTGATGGAAACACATCCTTATAGGAATATAAGAAAAAAAAAACACACAAAGACCAACCAAAACTGGTGGCATCCAGGCTTTTTTGCTCTGCTGGCCAGAGCCCTCCCTGTCGGTAGGCAGTTTTGTGGGCAGCGATGGAGCCGGCAGCACGGGACTGGAGGCAGAGGCTGCCCTGGGCCGTTTCATCTCGGTGACACTCAGGGAGGGCGTCCCGTGCGGAGCACGCGGAGGTGACGTGTCCTCTCCGAGGGGACAAAAGAGGGCTGGATATGTCAAACGGAATCAAGCTGCAAAAAGCTGGAGAAGCTGCCTATTGTCCCCAGCTCGTGCTATTAAATGTGGGATTAAGGAGGAAACAGCCCCCCGGCTCATTGGGCCCTTTCAAGAGGAGCTTGTTCCAAAATTTTTTGACAGGGGTGGCTTCTATTCAGGGCCCCAGCTGATATCACCAGCCGCACAAAGGGACTTTAGGGGGTTAATTAAAACCAGGTAATGGAAAGAATCGAGTACTGACACTTCACAAATGCCACCATGGATCCAAAGCAAGAGAAAAGACATATGGTAGGAAGAGCAACCTCCCTGCTGCCACCAGCTCTCTTATATTCAGCCGCTGATTGACACTTGATTATTTTTCGGGCGAAACTGAACATTAGCAGTTAGTTCCCATTCTTCTGCTGTGAAACGTGAGCAGGATTGGTTCACAGCCAGCATCACAGGGATCAGCAGCCCCTACCAGCCTCGGAGAATCCCAGATGGTTCCCCCAAATAGTCCCATACGAATCTCACTGCACCTCCCTCGCGCTCATCGTCAGGTTATGAAACGCTGCGGTCAGTGTTTCTCCCCTTGTCACTGCGGCGTGAAAGTATGCAAGATGCCATAAAACTAATGACGTGCTGTTTTCTGAACGCTGTGCTTGAAGCACAGCCGGGACCCCGGGGTGTTCGCCACAGACCTGCCCAGCAGCCAGGGCACTGGGGCACAGCAGCGATTCCACATGGTGCTTGCAGGCACTGCTTTTGGAGTATATAAATGCGACAAATAATTATCTAGTTCTAGAAGTTCCTGAAATGGAGTGAATGAAAAGAAAAAAATGCACGCTTAGGACATGCACTAAATGTCATAAGCTTATGCCAGGCTTACCCAGTTGTGAACTCTCTGGGAAAACGAGCCAGAAGTGTTTATCGTTTATAATGGGAGATTGCAGATGTGTATTACTTGGGCATTTCTCTTATTAAATTTCCTTATGTTTTACTTTATAAAACCAAAGTACCTAAAACCAGAACAAAACACTCCTATCTAGAGTATAGCACAAGGTTTGGCTTTGAGGTTTGGTTTCTTTTTTTCTACCAATTTTTTTTTAAATTATTTTTGTGGCAATCCCCTTTTGTGATCCTCTACAGGGAACTGAGCTCTAGCTAGCACTAAATCAGCAGCCCCAAACTTTTCTGATAATGCCACTATTTACAGAGCAAGTGCTTTTTGTGATTTAACCGCTGAACGACATTGTATTTCAAGTGTGGTCTCAGCTCCTAAATTCAGAAGTGCTGCGCTAACTAGACATGAATATTACAGCCTGGAGAGAGGGGTCTATTCTAGAGATATTGACAGATGGACAATTTGCTGTAAATCAACCTGCGCCACTAACATGCAGTACAACAGCTACTTCATGGCAATTTGTTTGCAAGTGGGCTATTACCCAGCAGTAAATGCGAAACAAATGTCCCTTCTCTGAGGGAGCAGAAAGCTTCCTTCCTTCTCCCATGGGTTACCAGGGTAAGAGCATGGCTGCAAGCAGTTAGTACAAAAAATGTGGAGATACAAACTGTCTTACCTCAGTGGACCCCAGTCCGCAGGGGGTGCAGTGGTACCACCGCTGGGATGAAGTTGACTTTGGTGGATTGGGGCGGACAAAGCGTACTGCACACATCGAGGATGCTGCACGGTAAAACTAACCTTTGCACATCTCGCTGTCTTCCCTGCCCTTCAGAATGGGTTTGACAGCATTTCCTGGTTTCATAGGTATGTTGTAAGGATAAATCACTTCATGCCCGGAAACCATTCAAATATTACGGCTGGGAGTGCTGCTGGAGAAGAAGACAGAGATGGGCATATTGTTCCCATAGATCTTTCCACAAAAATATTTTATGATGTGCTTTATTTCTTAAATTTTGAGGAATTTTAGTTGCATCTTAAATGTAAATTGTAACAAATAGTGTCCTTTGCAAAATGGTAGGGAGCAAATGTTGAACAGTCCTGAAGGCAGAAACCCATCATGAAAGCCTGCCTGCTTCTGCCCACACACACCAAGCAGAAACTGAAGTGCCTTGGCAGTCTGGGCAGCAAACTGCTCTTAACTTGGGCTTGAGGCTTCCTTTCTTCCCTGGAGGAAACACGCCAGTCTATCCCTGGGGCTTTTCCCTGCCTTAGACCCCTCCTGCTGGCCCTCCTCAGAGGCTGTACTGCAGAGACCCAAACAAACACTACAAGTGTCGCATTTGTCTCCTCTCCCGCCCTTGTTTTCTCCCATCTATTTAGAAAAGCAGCAGGAAAAGAAATGCTTCAAACCCGAACAGGGTGAAGATGAGTCAGGTGGAGATCCTGGTCAGGTCTTATGTTGTCCCCAAAACTGCTCACCTCTAGGAGCAAGCCAATTTGTAATGAATCTTTGCATAAGAAGACAAAATATTCTGATTATTATAATCTCTGATTGTTTAGTGCATGCCTTCACAGCACCGAGCATTGGGAGTAGAGTCTGGTTTTGCCCTGCGTCAGACTGCCAGGAAACGGCTGATGTGGGATTACTGGCCTCACACGGGGATTTTTATTCCCAGGTGTGTAAATCTGGCACATCCAGCAAGGCATGTTTGTCAGAGGTGCTGCAAAACAAGGCCTGTGCTGTGGGCACACCAGCTCTGGAGCCGTCACCTTGAGATTTTTATGGTTGAGCCACAACCAATTCCTGACCTCTTATTAATACTCTGGCCTCATAATAATAATAATAATAATAACAACAACAACAACAACAACAACAATAATAATAATAAAAATAATAAATGAAAGCTAACTAGGAAACCCAAAAAATAGTTATATACATAAGGCTTTTATGTTGTATTAGAGCTACAGTTGGATCCTGCCTGATACGCATTGTGGTTGTTTACTTATACAGACTGGATAAGGCAGAACCGAAAGGACAGCCGAGAGACATCCATCTCTAGAAACACAGCTGTGTAGTAGTTGCAACGATATCAAAGTCTTAAAGAAAAAAAGATCTTTCCTCTGTTGTAGGCTTTCTTATTTTTCTTATCAGTTCACCAAGTATGTAGCAAGGTGTTACCAGGGCTGGAGTTTCACTGGTGGAAAGTACAATTTCGTGGGGAAGTAGACTATGTGCTACTCTAGTTTTGTGTAGTTTTCTGGTGTAAGGAGAGATTGTATCTCAGTGAAGTTTGTAGTGAACACTATTGCCAGGCTGAGAACTAGAGGTTGAAAATCATACTGAAACACAGAGATCCAGAACGAATGTTGCCTTGGGCCAGCATGTATAACTGCCATGGGTGTCCTATGAGAGTTGAGCGTGATTGCTCATGAGGAACTCTAATCCTTGACTTTTATAAGAATAACCTCTAAACAGGTGCCTCTGTGTCGCAGAATTCGGTCCCAGCACAGTGGCATTTTTCAATCTCTCAGTACATAAATGCATATAAATTGGCATGCAGCACTTCTGTGGAATGCATGAGTTGCTGTACGTTCTCTCCTGGAATCAGCGTTGCGGGGGCTGCTGACGTGGGAGAGAGGAGTCTGGAGGGTTTGACCTGCTGCTTTTGCCCTCCCACCTTGCCACCACCCTCCCCCTGCTCCCTCCCAGATGAGACAGCGGCGAGAGGTCAGCCTCGGTAACTCGGACGTGCTCAGCCTGGGCGTTTGCCCGCTGGGGAGCAGCGCCCTGTGGCCGGGAGGGGGGAAACCTGAGGGCTGACCCAAAGCACCAGATCAGACACTTGCCGATAACATCTTTTCTTGCCGCTTTTGCCAGCAGGTAACCAGAGGCAAAGAGGCAGCTGTGGTATGCTTGCAAGGGGTATCTAATCAAAGACTTTGAAGTTGTTCGGCTAAAGGGGATTAGTCGTGGTCCAGCAGAGACAGGGTAAAGACTAACTAAATGAAACACAGTTCATATGGTTTCACGGGTCTGTTAACAGAAACATTGCCTTCTGGTAAAATGGGCATTTCGTGCGTTGTTTTTCTCCGCATCAGTCCTTTCCAGCCTTGGTCTTTTGTCTCTAAGAAAGATGTTTCCCTATTACCCTGGTAGCACCTCCAAGGTAGGGAGACCTGCTGCCCCGATGGGCAAAAGGGCACGTCGCTTCCAAAAAGCCCCCATTACAGGTGGGGCTTGGGTGGATGGGCAGGGGCACAGGTGTGGAGAAAGGCTGATGCTCAATCTGCCTGGGCAGAGAAGCTGCCCTTGGGAGGGAGAGAGGGAGGGGACAGGACAAAATGGGTCAGTGAGCCTTGAAGAGTGGGATTTGCTGAGCAAAAAAGATGGGGAATGTGATGAGAAGCTTGAGGACAGGTGCCCACTCAGTGAAGAAAAATGGGACTGTATAAATGGCTGTATAAATAATACCCAAAGGAAATGTCCATTTCCATATTGACTGTGGGGTTTTTTGTGTTGATATTACTCAGATTAGTTTTGCATTATTTTCATGGCTTGGCACCAGTAATGTTTAGTGTGATTTGTGTGCATTCATAATACAGTGAGGCCTGAAATCATTTCATGGTGTGATACAACTGGCAAAATACTTTGCTTTTAAATTAAAATATTCAAGTACAGTTTCTACTAACATTCATGATCGCAGCAAGTCAAGGAGAGATGTGCTTTGAATATAAAATGAAAGGTGAGATGCTCCAAGGAATATGGTACAAGTGGTTCAAATCTGTACCCAAATTAGCAAAATAGCTCAACACAGAGCAAGTTCTGGCCCAAAAGGACTAATTAGCTGAGACTCCTTGGTAGCCCTGATGCCACCAGAGCTGGCCGTGTGGTGCTAATTCAGGTGTCTCTCCATGGTGCTCCCCTCTTTGCCTGGCTGCAGGAATACAATGCCAACACCCAAGTTATCTGGAAAGCAGTAGCCCCTGTTGCACCCTGATTAACTCAGCATGAGCACTAACTAGCTCAGGTGTCTCTTCATCAGTGGTACAGTTTATCCCCAAACTGGCGGTAAATCTGTTATTATACCAGAGGAATTTTTGCATCATCACTCAAAATATTAAAAAAGTATGTTTCATAATTTTCCAAACTGCTGCCATTTGATTTCAAAAGTAGTCAAGCAAACAATGTATTCCTTACAAGTACCATCAGCAGGGGCAGTGTTTTACCAAAAGCATCAACTTTATGTGTAAGCTTTGGAGCGATGTTTGTCAAAGCCTAATAACCTGGATTTTTGATGTTGCAAACCTTTCATTCAAGTGCAGCCAGAGTAGCCTTCAAAGTTTGTCATGAATTCAGTGAACATAGTAGCTGTTCAATACACTAATTCTACACAAAAAATAGTTACCTCGTTTGAAAACAAATTTCAATAGCCGACATACATATCCTAAATTGTGACATGTTTCTCTTAGCTTCACAAATACTAAATATCAGCATATTTTGTGCTAAATCTTTCGACAAGCATACAAGGTCTTGTATGTCCCAAGCATCACACAGCTGTGCAGGACTCGGGAGCCAGAGGAATAAATCAGCAGAATGTCTCGAAAGCCCAAGCCTGACCCAGCAGTGGTTGTCCCCGTGCCTTCAGCAGCTGGTCTATGTTGACCAGATGACTGCACATATTTCCCACCACACTGTTTCCAACAGTCCTGGTAACTTTGGCTTTTGAAGCAATGTCTGCTTTTGCATCAATGTACTTCTAATACATAGGGTAATCTTGTAATATTAGCTGATGCAGCTGATCACAGAATTCACAGAATTGTTAGGGTTGGAAGGGACCTCTGGAGATCATCTAGTCCAACCCTCCTGCCAGAGCAGGGTCACCTACAGCACGTTACACAGGACAGCGTCCAGGCGGGTTTTGAATGTCTCCAGAGGGGGAGACTCCACCACCTCTCTGGGCAGCCTGTTCCAGTGCTCCACTACCCTCAAAGTAAAGAAGTTCCTTCTCACGTTAAGATGGAACTTCCTATGTTCAAGTTTATGCCCATTACCCCTCGTCCTATCACTGGGCGCCACTGAAAAAAGACTGCTCCCATCCCCCTGGCATCCTCCCTTTAAGTATTTGTATGTATTAATAAGATCCCCCCTCAATCTTCTTTTCTCCAGACTAAAGAGACCCAAGTCCTTCAGCCTTTCCTCATAAGAAAGGTGCTTCAGTCCCCTAATCATCTTTGTTGCCCTTTGCTGGACCCTCTCCAGCAGTTCCCTGTCTTTCTTGAACTGGGGAGCCCAGAACCGGACACAGTACTCCAGACGCGGTCTCACCAGGGCAGAGGAGAGGGGGAGGATGACCTCCCTCGACCTGCTCGCCACACTCTTCTTGATGCGCCCCAGGATGCCATTCGCCTTCTTGGCCGCCAGGGCATATTGCTGGCTCATGGTCATCCTGTTGTCCACCAGGACTCCCAGGTCCCTCTCCACAGAGCTGCTCTTCAGGAGGTCAGCCCCCAACCTGTACTGGTGCATGGGGTTATTCCTCCCCAGGTGCAGTACCCTACAGTGTGCATGATCAGTCTCATGCACACTCCTGAAGGGAAGGCTGGATACGCACATTCTGCAAAGACCACAGATACTTCTGACCTGGCCTAACATTTTCCTTTCTTCAAGCATTGACATGTTCTTCCCATCTCCCACAGATCTGCAGACTGACTGGTGGCCTGAGTACTCTTCTCCTTGGGCAACATGCTTCCCCACCACGGTGGCTCATCATGCCTTTGTTTACCCATGTGGAGGTCCCACGCTGCCTCAGTGGCTGCATCGGCTGCAGACATTTCATAGGAGTAAACTACATTTCCGTCGGTAGTTAAACACAGATCCTGAAAAAAAGTCTAGTCTCGGCACAAAGCGTGACTTAAAACCGCAGCAAACCACAATGGTAAAGAACATTTGTGTTTAAATAACAAGCTTTTCAGTTCATTACAGCTGTTGGAGGATGACCACCAGATCATCTATTCTCCCCCATCCCCACCCCAAATGAATCAATCAAAAAGGGAGAGTGAGCCAGATTGCTCCCTTTGGAGGAGGAAGAGAGAAAGGATCAGGTAAATTTACTCCATTTTAGATTTTTTTTCTGCATTTTTGCCTTGACTTCTTTAACTATGCTCTATCCCAACATCACCCTCCTGACCAGCTCATCGTGGTGCTCCCTCTCCAGTGGCCAGCCTCAAGAAGATTAAAGCTTCCTGCCCTATCTTGTGAGTTTTATTCAAGAAGCTTTGGAGTGTTTAAACACTCATAAAAGGAACTGAACTCCAGAAACCAAACCCTTTCTAATCATGTATTTTAAGAAGAAGGAAAATGCAGATGTTTTCTGTCTTTCTGTTTGTTACAGGCACCAGCACAGACTGGAGGTTATGGAGTGATTCCTGCAAAAAAAAAAAAAAAAGGTGAATCCTGTATTTTTATTATCCAGTTTCTGGTAGGAAACACAGTAATAACTAATGAATGTAGTTTCCACTCTGATCCCCCTTTCCTGTTGAGTAGCTTTTCAGAGAAATTCCTTTGTGCTAAAGCTTCCTGTTTGATCTCAGCTGGAAGAGGCCATTTTGGGAAACCTTAAAGAAAGCCTGCTCAAAACTTCTTTGAGGGGAGAGTTTTCCTTTACATTCAGATGGCAATGCTGCATGCAGAATCATGGTTATGATCAGCCTTGCTTATTTTTATTTCCCTTACCCGTGAAGCAATACAAGATTGAAAAATTATTTCATACTTACAAAGCTCCAGATCGTTTAAACCAGAATGGAGAGAGATGCACTGTTCACAGTGGTGTGTGTGTGTTGGCAGTTAGCTTAAAAATTCTCGTAACAGTTTAATGGTGTAAAGACTGAAAGGTATACCAAAGAAAGATGTGCTATGGAAGCGGTTGAGTATCTTCTCCTCCCCAGCCTTTCTCCTATTTCTCTTCATCAGTAAAATGAAAACAAGGGAATGAGACAATATCACCACTGTTAGTGACAAGGTTGCAAAATCAAGCCGTAAAAGTGGGGAAATTCAAATGCTTAGGGATTCTTATATTGGAACAAGTTGGCCATTTTGTGTTTAAAATTCATTGTATTGTTGCTGTCCTAAATTTGTACATATTTTGATGCTGTCTTAAACTTACTGTTTTCTTTCTTCATTTAATATCTTTGTCTTCCCAAATGGAGCACTGAATGAAAAAACCAGCCCCTGATACTATGAATTCCATATATTACCCTCCCCACAGCTGCTCTTAGCAATACAAAGCCGCAGAGGGACCCAGCTGATTTTGGAAGAGCTTGGAGTGCCGAAGCTGCTGGTGTCTGGAGCCAACATCTGGCGGGACCAGCTGAGCAAAATCCTTCCTCACCGAGCCGTTTCCCGGGCAGAGCTTGATGGGGTGAGGAGGAGATCTGACTGTCTGTGAAAGGGGGACCCGGCGTGACAGTGAAAGCTGCGCTCCTTTTTCACATCATTCTGTCTGGTAGGGGCAGTGAGCGGGCTCCAAAATTGGTAGTCTGGAGAAAACGAGTTTGGTGGCTAAACACTAATTCCCAGAGGCCAAGAAGCCATTTTACAAAACCAATGGTGGAGCATCATTGGCGATCCCAGGGAAGGGACAAGGATGCCAAGACAGGGGGCTTTTTACCTTTTGGGGGGCTTCCCGCTGAGCTTCCATGCTGCTACCTGCACTGTGCCCACGGCATAGGACGGTCAGAAAGACCAGGCCGGGGAGCTGTCAGCAAGACCCTCTCCTCAAACTCTGCTTTCACATAAAATGCTTGAAGTAAGTTTTACACACGGCAATTTCCACAGTGCTTGTGTACAAGGGAAAAATATTAATGCCTTTCCTTGTACCAACCGGAGTAGTCTCACTAATCGACAGTTTAGAAACTGCTCTCAATTAGCAGGTGCCCCTTTACCAGGCCAGCTGCATGAGAAATTAATTAAATTTAATGGATGACATTTTTTATTTGAACCCACGTTTTATTTAAAGCTTCAGGAGGAAGCAATTAATTGCAGTGTATACCGTGGATTCAAAAAGAAATGAAAATCACATAGGAAAATGTAATCCACGGTGATTTGCAAAACCAACATAAGTCTGCATTTCATGTAGATAGGAGGAAAATATTTGCCTACTGTTTAAGGATTCTGGTTCCTATTCTACTCATGGGGATCCCATAAAGAAACATTTTTAACACAGATAAACTCCTGGCTGCTGGACATGCCTTGATTTAAAAAGAAAAAAAAAAAAGAGAGAGAAAACAATCAGAGAATCCGCACTACTTTCTCTTTTGTAATTAAACAACCAGGGCACAAAGCCACTGAATTGAAGTAGACCTGGATGTACTGCAGTTCACCCAAACCTCAAGAATTGCCACCATTTTAAATAATTTTCCAGTTCTGAACAAGAAGTTGAAATGTTGACAACTTTCAGAAAGCAAAATCCAAACAAATATCAGCTTAAACAAATATACAATATCATGTCACTACAGTTTGTTTCAAAAAATACAAAAGGCTTTATTTCAAGGGTAAGGTGTTTTACCTTTTTCCTATATGTTTGACTATACGTTAACTTGACATAGAGTGTCATTTTCTGTCCACACTGCATTTACATGGCCCTGGGTTCCAGGTGGGCGACTGCAGCCCCAGACCAGCCTGGTGATGCACACTAAATCATCAAAACAAGAGGCGGAAATGCCTGCAGAGTTCCTGCCGTTTTCTGTAGCTGAGTACAAACAAATAAGAAATGAAGTGTCTGTCCTAAAGACTGACAGTCAGAATGACTCTCCTCCTTTATTTATATTGTTCCTTAGGAAGAACAACAGGTTATAATTTTACTGAAAATAGCAAACTACCTCAAAAAGAAGAAAAGTATTGGTATTTATAATTTGAAAACTACATCTGACCCTAATAGTCTGACATTAGAAAGCTGGGTAGGAGCCTCATCTCATATATTTTGGCACTCACCCTCGGCTATATGGGTGATTAAGGGCCTGATCCAGCACCTGGTGAAGTCAGCAGGTTTTTCAGGAATATCCCTTTGACCTGAGCTGGCTGTGGGTGGTGTCCCCCAAATTACAAATATGTTTGTGCGGACCTGCAAGGGGGAAACTCTGGGCTCTTCTGAGCCAGCACAATTATCTCTCGTGACATAGCGGCCTTTCAGTACTTAAAGGGGACCTACAGGAGAGCTGGGGAAGGACTTTTACAAGGGCTTGTAGTGATAGGATGAGGGGGAATATAGCCATCCCAACCACAGCCAAAAATTCCATCTCTCTCCTTGACGCATGTGTAAAGCTTCACTCCTGCTTGGCTGCAGCGCGATGGTTAAATTCAACCTTGCACCACCGACTAAAGAAAAAGGAATACCGACATTTTGCCTTCAGTTCAGGGGGGAAAAATCATCTGCCCTGGCCTTTTTTTCCAGCAAGTGATGCAGGGAGGGAGGAGGAAAAGGGTCTTTTGGAGGCTCTCTTTTTCATCTGAGAGCAAGACAGCAATTAAAGCTGACTCTGCTTATTCATTAGATCACATTAAAAAAACCACAGCAAAAGTGGAGGGGGAACTCTCTAAATAAATATGGTGCACTCTTCCTTCATCCATCAATAGTTATGACTAGTCAATGCGCTCAATTTGTAAGCTAACTGCTTCTGAAGTAGAACCATATGGTTGCTTTAAAACATCTTTTTCGTGCTTAATTTGAGGCAATGATGCACCCTAATCAGCCGTGTGCGGATGAGACCCCTAATTGATGAATAATGAATCACGTGCTCTCACTCTGATTGCAGCATCACCAAATTAATCCCTTTAATCACTTGAAGTTGAATTGTTTTGCAGGCCGAGGTTTGTTTTAATGGCCAAATCGCGGCACTGCAGGTGGAGGGGATGCCTTGTGAGGCGTCATCCTCCACTGCCTCTGGCAACAAGGCTGCTCCTCTCCCACTTCTCCAGGGCACAGAAGGCACATGGAGGAGGTCACAGCAAGACCTGTGGCATTGGGCTTTAACTGTGAGGACAGAAAGGGCTTTGTTTTTTCCCTGGTGTCACCACGTCACTGTGGTCACTGTCCCCACTTGCCCCATGGCTTGGGTGTTGGCAAGTGCCAGGGCAGCCAAGCCCACACCGCTTCGGTGTGTGTGTGTGGGCCCACGGCACAGGCGCGGACAGCAATGTTGTTCCTCGTCATTCATTAGCATCCTCCCAGGAGGCCTTTGGGACACGGTTTAGGCTGT
The DNA here is from genome assembly GCF_000708025.1 of Charadrius vociferus. Taxonomy (NCBI): domain Eukaryota; kingdom Metazoa; phylum Chordata; class Aves; order Charadriiformes; family Charadriidae; genus Charadrius; species Charadrius vociferus. The sequence continues at coordinate 690,196 of NW_009646936.1, read as the reverse complement.
GAAAGGATCCCCCTGCTGTGACAACAGCTTAACGGGGTGAGTACAAGCAAGTCACAACATTGAATGGTAAAGACCAATCCTGGGTGAAGGCTGACAGTGCTTCCAGTCCACGTTTCTGCCTTTAGGTAAGAGGCTGTAAGGCCCTCTGCCTGGAACTCTGCCATGAGGCTCAGCCTGATTACACAGGGAAACCTAAGCAGGAAAGAGATGTCACTGTCCATAGCCAAAACCTCGTGGCTCCGCGTTTCTTTCCGCCTGAATCTGTGATCGCCAATCCCTGCTCTGGAGCTCGTTCTGCCTCCAGTCCTGTGCACACACAGCACCTGATTTTTAAATGACTTCTGATGGACCCAAGTCTGGATGCCTACCAACATGAGGAGAGCTCAGATGGTTCCCTTCCCCTCTGCAACAAACCAGGATGGGACATCATTGCTGGCAATTTTCTTGGTGGTTACCTGTGCAGACACTGAAATGACAATGAGAAGACTTTGCTACATTGCTAAATTAATGTCCTCGCTCAGATCAGGACAGACACTGAACTTAAAGCAAAATTCTAAGTTACATTTAATCAAAGAAGATACTTGTGTGCTAGCACTTAAAATAAGTGAAAAAAAAAAGTCAATAATGATTTGTCTGGTGTTCATTATAACACTGAAACATTTGTGCTATTTTATTTTTCCATTGCTACCTCCAAGCCTTTCATACAGAGGCTGAATTGATTATCCCTATCTGTCAGAAGCATCCAGCTCTGGCATTATTGACCTCATACAGTTAATTGCACAATTATCTTTCAACTCTGCAATGAAGTGCCGCTTATTCTTATGTTTTGAATTTTAAAAATCGTACTGTTGAACTCCTGTGCATGGACCTTTAGCTGCAGCTGAATAGAAATTCCTATTTTCCCTTCTTCCTCACACTAATAAACATAACATAGCTACACTGGGTCGTATCATCTTTCCATTTTTAATGGCAACACAGTTCACAACTGTTTTAGTAGTACTGTGCATAAAGAGTACATATGCTGGTGGTGATGCCTCGTGATCTCAGGGAGCCTACAAATAAGAAGGTAATTTACATCAAGAGGATGTGAACACTTTAAATTAAAAAATGAAAGGCTCAACAACACCGACATGGAAAATTGTTCCAAAACGTTGCTGTGACTCTGTGTTACCAGGCTGCTTGTGTGCCCCATTCCTTCTCCTACATGAAACGAACTTGGCCTTGGCTCGTTGATGTGATACTAGGCAAAACAAAACCGCCTGCGCAATGCTATTTGCCCTTCAGTGTCTCTACAGAAGCCGGGACACGCGTAACTTCTACCCTCCACAGTATGTGAAAGGATGACCAGGTGTCCGAAGGCTGAGCTGTGCTCTTTCAGCTGGCAAGCCTCTCAGCCCTGTGTTTTCTGAAGGGCCCACAAACTGGGGAAGGGAGGGCTCATTGCCAAGGAGGGTCATTTTAGATGCTGTGCTCTGATTCTCAGAAATTCTGTGTAACTGCAACTGCCACTGAAGATTTCAAAAAAGGGGGGAGGGGGGCAGAACTTGTTTGCAATACTTTAGCAAAGTGCATTCGTCTTTATTTTTCAATAGATTGCTAGTTGTCAGCAACACTATCATTTTATTAAAATACTTTCATCCAGAACAGTACTACAACTCCACTAAATCTGTAGTTCCCCTATCAGACATCCATGCAGATGCTGCCTTCTGTCCTTTCCAAAATGGAAAAGCTCCTTTCCTAACACACTGCAAACTCCAGCAATCGCACACACCTCCAGTTTTTCACTAAAGGGCACCAGTAAACTTTTTCCCAGTCTTTTATTTTTTTGCTATATTCATTTTGGACATTCTCATCTCCATCTCCGCTGCCCTTCCATCTTGGTCCCCATGTCTCACCACATGGCTGGTCTGCGTTGGGGTGCCTCTAGCCTGCAGTCACAGATGTGCAGTCTGGATACACCCCATGTCAGCTTTTGAGTAAGTGATGTCTGGTGGTGGGCTGGCTCCACGCTCAGGGACGTGGCCAGGTGGACAAGAGCCAGGAGAGCAGGACTGCAGATGCTACCAAAGGTGTCAGTGTCCTTCTTCTTCCTGGTGCGGTGCTGGCTGGGAGCTGGGGAACTACCAGTTGCTTTCTCCATTTCAGGGGATTCAGGCACAGACCTCCATGTCTCTGTCCTCTCATGGAGCTGCAGCAGCAGCAGCTGTAACCCAGATCTTTGTAGTCATCTCAGGATATGTCAGGGCATGAGATTTATCTCACCTGCTTTCATCCATCTGAGCTAGGCATGCAGCCCGAAGGCATTTTCCAGGCTCCCTCTATAGTCAGGGAAGAGGGAGACCAACTTTCCCAGCAAGGGAAGATTTTGCCCTGTAACAGACTCCAGAGATGCCCTGTTAGGAGCCGTGTGGCTGAGCACGGCTTGTGAGCTCAGGCTTCAGCTGCAACACCATGGCAGCCCCATGGCTTCAGGTTGGCCAGGATACCTTGGCAGAGCAGACCTGGCAGAGCAAGCTGGCAGCTCCCCAGCGGATGCAGTGGGAGATAAACCACATGAATCCAGACCCAGGCTAAAGGGTGTCTACTGTTATCTGCACCACTAGCGTAGCATCCTCAAACTGACTTGAAAAAGCAAACCAAAAATTCCTTGTCACCTGAAAAAAGGTTCTAGCCGACCCAGAGGCACATGGGCTTGCAGAGTACACCAAGCATCCCCCTGCCTTATCACTCTCCTGTAAAAGCAGAGGCCTTTGTCTCAGCTGAAGAGATGCTGGAGAGAACCCTTTGCCATCTTTGGTGCCCTGCAGAGTGGTGCAGTGGCTGCCCAGCAGGATGAACGGCCCTGCGAGCAGGAGAGGGGAGAACCCCATCCCTCCTGACCCTGTTTCTAACGAAGGAAATCACATCCACTGCAAATAAAGCCCTTGTCAAAGGGGTTAATCTTGCCAATAGTCCTGAAATCCCACACCAGTACAGGTCTTGTGAGAGGGGGGCTGAGCACCACAGCCTCCAGCCTCAGCTATTGGAGTAACAGGGATATGGCAGAGGTCTTGTACTGATGCCTTTATGTCTTTCACAGCAATTTCCCAGGGCTGTTGGAAAAAAACCCGTCCCCATTGTCCCATGTAGTCACAGTAACACCCCCACAACGTGATGTGAGGGGACTGCACTACATCTGTGGGGTCATCCCTCAGGGACATCGCTGGGGATGCGGCTTTCAGTTCCTCCAAATTTCAAGGGAGTAAGGAGCCATGGTGGCGGATCCAAGCCTAACCCCCAGCCCTGCCGCTGCATTTCTGCAGGGAAGGAGTTTTTTAAACCAACGTCCTTGCAAGCGAAACCCGTGTCGGATGAGGCCAACGCTCACAAGTTATTTCAAACACGTCTTGAGATTATCCTTGTTTGTTACTTGAAAATCATATTCGGCTGGCTATTTTGGGGCTTTGCAGAATGATGGTCATTATGTGATATTGCAGACGGCTATTATTCCTGCTCCAGCTTTAATAAACGCCTGGCAGATTTAATAAAACTGATCCAGATTTAAAGTGTCCCTCTGGTGATAAATCACCTGGTAAAAATTTTCCACAGTCTACTTTTGCTCTGGGATTTCTGCTTAGTTTAATTCATTAGGCAAAATAAGTCACCCTACCTTATGAAAATCAAGCTGTTTTCATCTAGTTCACGCATAGCTGCTGAACAAAAGAGTTCATAAATCTAAATAATTATAGTTAATGATTAATGCAATTAACAATGTAAAAAATACTGCAAACAGTTTTAATCAGCAGGTATTAAAAATCATTGAAATGAATGCTGCAAATCCCCAAGATTTGAGAATTAATTTGATCAGGCTTTCGTATTACTTTGGCAAGAAAAAGGGGAGAAGTGGCTCAGGGGCTTCTGGCAAAACCAGGTTGCCCGAGGAGGTTGCCTCTCGCCAAGTGTAGGAGTAGGTGCTTCCCTGATCCACCTTTTCTTTTTCTTTTTTTTTAATGGTGGCGAGGGGAGGAAACAACTCCTAAAACAAACTAATTTTTGGTCATTTTCTTCCCTTTGCAAACAGTTTGAAGACTGAGCGATTTGTACTTACAAATCTGTGCCATTAAGGGAGCGGGGACCCTAAATCCACATGCACACAAGCAGTAACTGTTTGTATGCCAAGCTGTTTGTAAGCCTGATTTGACAGCGTTGGGCTATTCATTCCTTTGTCAACCGTCCGTCGCAAAACGTTAACCTGCATGGGTCTTGGGGTATGGGAGAGCTAAATCTTCCTTCGACAACTGTATAATGACCAGACTGTTTCATTAGGAGGACAATTCACTCGACAAATCCAGCCCAAACAACTTATTTCACAATTTGTGAGTAGAATAAAATTTGGGGGGAGCGGGGTGGGGGGAGGCGGGAGGCGGGAGAAGGTGAGTGGCACACAATGTGCCGCGGGATCAGCGCATTAGGACAAGTGCTCCAGCCCATTGCAGCGGCGGCCGTGGGCCTGAATCCTGCAAGGCTCGCCGCATGCAGATCAGCGGATTAGGGGGTCCCCGGCATCAGGTCAAGTGTCTAGAGGGTAGCTGATAAACACCCCAAACCTGACAACAGATTTTTCTTTCTTCCTGCTCCACTTGTTAAGTGCCGGAGCAAATCTTCTGAATGGCGGTGGAGTTTACTTAGGGGCCTTTTCTTCCAGAAGACACTCTATCCATTTTCTGAAGCCTATTTCAGGCAGTCTCTAGAATAAATTTGCTACGCATCCCGCACAAAAAAAACCCTCTTCCCTCCCCCTTCGCCTTCTTAACTATAGCCTTTGTCTCAAGGTGTGTGAACAAGGGGGGAAGAACTCTGCACTGAGAAAAAGGAAAATCGAGTCCCCCGCGGATTAAGTCGAGCACTTTGAAGATTGTCTGAACAACTGACTTTTCATCTTTTAAAAAAGTTTTTTTTTTTTTCTTGGAGATGGCTCTATTTTTGAATAAACATAACAAATATTTTTTTTCCAGTGCTTGCACAAAAAGTGCCAGTTGTTGGGCTGAGAATCTGGCAGAGGTATTCTCTGAAGAAGGGATTGTCTGACAGAAAGTAGCTTTATTTGTCATGCTCACCTGCTGATCACAGGTCTCGCTAAGGAGAAATGAAAGGGAGCTCCGCCAAAAGGGCATGAAATATATATGAAATGTTAAAAATGAAAGCCATCTCATATTATAGAAGTGGGATGCCTCTTCAGCCTGACCTGTGGATTCAGAGGTGGTTGTATAGGCAGCAGGCAATCTGCACGTTTCATGCTCTGTTAGGCACTGGAGGATCTTAGCACTTCACGGGCACCTCCAGAGTCAGGACTGAAATGCAGCCTGCTAATGAGGTGAGTAATTGTAAAGAGAGTACTGCTGGTTTTATTTACCTTGGGTCCAGGGCCAAGAAGGATGGAGACAGCAGATGACAGCAGCCTTTACCCTGTGTCGCTGCTCCCAACAGTGCAGTTGTTTGTCCTTCAGCCTCTCTACTGCTGCTTTTGCCCTCCTGGTGGCTCAGGCATGGGATGATCCCAGCTTCTGGCAGCAAGCAACAGATTATTCTCAATTTTAGATGGTAGTCACGCCGCAGACCCGTTTGCAAAGAAAAAGAAAAGGTTGGCTGGGGGGAAAACTCCCAACTCAAGAGCATGTGTCCTGGGCCGCCCGTGTGGTTTCCACCTATGCTTCAGAGGGCTCTGGCCTGAAGTCCTGAGGTTTTTCTTATATTCACCCACCTTATTCCTATGTATGGCAACTCTCTGTTATGTCATGCCATTCGCAGCTGGCTTGTGTGCCCTCAGCATCCACAGCTTCAGCAAAGCAGCATCTGCTCTACTGGTACCTGTCATAGCACTTCCCACCAAGCTGTCCTGCAGCTCCTGAGAAGCTGCTGTGCCTCAGGGACACAAGCTTGGTCCATTGCACATGCCACCCAATCCAACTCCATGCGTGCTATTGTCATGCTCAGCATCTTCCTTTTAAGACGCTTCCTTTTCTTCTAGCTGAGATGCATTTCAGGTAGCAGAGAGGTAGGACACAGGCTATATGTCTGGCAATTAAACCTCCTGTGCTGTCTGCAATGTCCTGCCATCCTTATGTGTGTTTTGCTACAAACAGTGCCGGCCATCCCCAAAACTGCAAGCATGCATCCTCCCTTGACTTCAAAAGCACTTCTGTTTCAGGCAATGGTCTATGGGAATTTCACCCATTGCCCTCTTCTCAGGGGCAGAGGATTCAGGATGGCTTTGAGGTGGAGGATCAGTAGTGGCAGATAGCACCTGTGACTCCAGGGTGTCAGGGCAAGACTAATGCTGCTGCTGTGATGATTCATTCGGTGATCAAAATTAATGGCAAGGCTGGGACTTGCTGTTCTCCGTTTACCCAGGGACAAAGGGAAGCAGGAGCATCCAGTGTACAATTGCTGCGTAGGACCTGGTAAGTAAGCTACAGCTTTATTGAAACAGGGTTTCTAGAGTGAGATGCAATTCCTTCTCCTCATTAATTTAATACAACTTGTTTTCCCAAAAAGAGGATTACGAGCAGGTTGGTCTCACCCCGCTTCCCATTTTGGTGTGATACGAGCATGGGTGTGTTTGGACAGCTGGACCCACCAAAATCCCTTGGCCAGGAAATAAGGGTGGCCTTGACCTCCACATTCCACATGAAAAGGCAGTGGTTTACACAGAGGAGAGCCTGCCTGCTTTCCACACGGTGGAAGGTGGGACCTCCTCTGAACTCACTCCCAGCAAGGACCAGGGGAAGAGTTTCTGCATCAGAGGCAGATTTTGTGCAGCTAAGTGGCCTAACCCTGCCGACTGCATTGAAGAAAAACCATTAGAAGAAATCAGCTTTTGATGGGAAGAGTGAGATGCATACAGGTCAGAGCACATAATGAGATAAACTTTAACTTGAAACTAATTCTTGAGCTTATTATGCTGTAACAGCTTTGGGAAAATCACTTCACATGGATATATTGCATTCTCTAAGATAGAGCTTCTACTAGCGCTAAACCAAAGAGGTTATTTTCCTCTTTATTTCTAAATGCACCGGCTTTAAAGGACGCTTTCACGGATTAGAAAAACATGTTTTGGTTAAACTGTGCTACCCATGTAGAGGTTGCATGTAATTAAATTCTATCCTTGAGATTACCAGTTATTAGATTATATATGTATTTTTTAAAAAGCAAGCATGTTTTTGCTTGTGTGACAAGGGGTGGCATGAAGAGAAGCAGTAGTATGTGCAAAGAATTGCTAAATAACTGATAAATAGGCTTAAGTTATTTAAACTGGCATCACAAGTAGCTTAAGCAGTATGTTTTGTATCATCTAAATTTCTAAATACCTGTAGTATATTTGTAAACATGGCAATCTAACATTTTGCTGAGCAGCACATTCACATTCAAATTAACATAAATGAGGATTTAACAGCTGATTGCACAGTGTGAATGATAGTAACTAATTGTCAGAGAGGGAGAGCTGTAAGATGATGGTCCTAATGCGATCAGCAAGGAACATGGTGCCTTGTGGGACGAACGGGAGCATTTTCTGAGGCGGTTGCCTGCGCCTGGGGAGGCGACCGCGGCCGAGGGGCGACATGGGCAAAGCGGGCAGTCGGAGGAGGGAGGCTTGGGGAGCTGGTGCGGGGGGCGGCGTGAAACCTTGTTCCTGCAGGCCCCCACCTCCTTTATGGCGGGGATCAATGGGCTCCCTGGCTATTGAATGCTGGTCCTCCTGGAGGAAGCAATTGTTCAGAGGTGTGGCTCATTTCAGGCATTTAATCTCTGCTGAATGGGGGCTGTGTTACCCGTTTTGCTTTCGGTCGGGGGATCGCAGGCAGCTGGTCAGTGGGAAGCAACAATGACCGCCGGCGCCGAATGGGGGGCAAGTGCCGGGGCTGCGGGCGCCTGTGTCCCCACCGCTGACCCTGGTCGTCCCCCTCCCCGGGGGGCCGTGTCGTGCCCAGCGGGAGCCCAGTTTGTCTCCACGCTGCCATTGTAGCCTGGGCAGACGCTTACCTGCGGGTTTTGTCCTCGCCTAATAACATTTAGACCTGATAGACAACGCACAACAGGGCCTGGAGCTGGGGGCCAACACACATGGGGCTGTTGGAAGCAAAACAGGAAAACAAACCCCCTCGTTCTCCTAACAGGGGGGCAGCTGGCAGCCTCTCCGCACGCCCAGGGCAGGGCTGCTGCTGCTGCTCAGATCTGGGGGTTTCAGCATGTGTTTTCTTGAGCCCACCCTCCCCGCTGCCCCGCAGCAGCTGGGCGAGAGCAGTCGCAAAGGAACTTTCTTTGGGCAGTGAGGCGGGTCAGCAGCCATGCGGTGGGCTGGCTGGCTGGTGGGGTCTCGCTTTGGATGGGCTGGACCCTCTTGCACTGGTGGAGAGGGCGATGCTGCTGGGAAAACATCACTGGGAGCTTGCAGTTGCCATGCCAGGGTGGTCGCCGGGCACCTGCAGCTGCCCTGCCCACGCAGCATGAGCTGCTGCTGCTTCACTCTCCTCCGCTGGTATCTGCCATAACCCAGTTTTCCATCTGCAGGGGTTGAACGCTTGTTCCCCGAGGGAGCCTTGCTGCATCCGGGCACTAATTTAAGTGGAAAGAAGCAAGGCCTTAAAGATGGTGGCGGTGGCTCTGAGGCAGTACCATGACCTCCGTCTCCAGCATGAACAGCCTGGAGGAAGCCTGGCAGAAGGCACCTGGGTTACCTGCAACATGTGCCCCTCAGTGGGGGGGAATGGTTTGCCCTGAGGAGTTCTGAGTAACTCCCCATAGGACCCCCTCTATCCACAGGCTGTGCAGGGAGATGAGGTTAGTTGTCCTGCGTTCAACAGCAAGAATGCCCCACATCCCAGTGAGAATGCCTCACATCCTGTTGTATTTTAACATCATCTTTCCATTTGATGTGTTGGTGTGTTCACCTTTCAGTTCAAGGTGTCTGAGGAGCTATTCCCATCACTAAAGTCAGTGATAGCCCCCTCTCCCATCTCCACCTCTTTCTTACCCCCCACCCAGGGGCAAGAGGAGCTCTGAGGAAACCCCTTTCCTGTCCTGATTTGCACCAAGTCACTATCTCTGCCCCTCCAACCCCCAGGGAAAGGGAGGGGAAACATTTCTTCTTGTGAAGTTGACCATGCTGCTCAGACTGCCTGCTCATGGGACAGGGGCTCTGTCCTCCTCGGTACCATCCCCGGAGGTGAACGAGTAGCAATGAGGTAATGCCAGTGTTCCTGTTTGGGAGAAAATTTCTCAGTTAGACCTGGGTTAAATTTTGCCAAATAGCAATGACACCAGGAAGTACAAGTGGCTGGGGTAAGGTAAGCTGCTTATCTGACCTGGCTTCACCTGTTTGCCCAAGTTTAGAAACAAGTACAAGTCCAGAAAGTTCAGATTCATTGCAGGAGGAAGAGCTGCTCCCAGGTTTACTCAGGAGCCGCAGTGGCTGCAGCACTCACCTGAGCCAGACCCCCCTACACACACCCAAAGGGACGTTGAGATCACATTTTCCTGCCTGAGGAGAGGACTGTAGCCAGCAGGTTTCCCACACTTAGCTTGTTGGGTACATTTTGTTGTTGGTAGTTTTGTTTGAACAAGAAAATAATTGCCTATCAATTGTGTTAAACAGAGGTTATTTTTCCCTTCAGCTTCTGAATGGAAGACCCATTTACTAGCAGAGACTCAAATCTCTGCTTCAGCTCTTTCTTTCAAACAGTCAGGTGCTCAAGCCCAAGCTCCCTGCTTCACCTTCTCAGTGGACGATCTGGCAGAGACTGCAGCCCTCTCACCTCCTGCCATCCTGATCATGCCTGGTTTATCCCACGTGGGGAGTTTGCTGCTCACTTCTGCAGCCCCTCTCCTTGCCAGGGTGAGTTGCCCATCTTGTTGATTTGGCTTAAGCTCTTTGAAATGGGGACACTGCAGCTGTGTGTCCGTACGTGGCATGGTATAACTGTGTCCTATCTTAGTGCTACCATGCTCTAAGAATTATAACCAGGAAGGGAAATCTTGACAACTGACTTCACCATCATTTCTTGGTTACTTGACTTATTATCTCAAATACCCCTGTTGGATTCCAACTTTTCCCCATTCCCCCTGCATTTGCCGTCCAGTTGATTGGGGTTTTTTTGCTACTGAAAGTAATATTAAATTAAAATATTAAAATTTTTAGAGGTCGTCTCCCCTATGATGTATCTGGACAGTCTCATGGAAAGACCAGACAGCATCCATAAACACTTCCTACCTCTAAGCACAGAGACCTGCCTGCAGGAGGGTAGAGGAAAGGGAAGGAAGAAGATCGCCAGAGAGAAATACTTGCACAGAGGTATTGACCGAAGGCTGGCTGTAGGGAGGGAAGAACTGGGTTGCAAAACCAAACTGTGAGGATGATAACTCACTCAGATGTGGGCACCGAGTGGCAGCCACAGAGAAACTCAGGTTCACTTTCTGTCCCACCAGCATCAAGGCAAGCAGTCTGACAATGATCCTGAGCTGAGGTGAAGTTTCAGCTGCTGGGAACACCGTCTGCGCTCCCACTCCCTTGAGCAGCTCCTAATAACTTGGCAGCTCTGCAAAGGATCTGTTGGAGGCAATCACTTGCCTTAACTGAGAAGCCGGGATGGCTGGAAATTGGAGAGTTGATTGTGTCTGTGCTCCCCTTGGCGTCTCTGCCTTTGATGGTTTTATGCTCCGTTATAGCTCAGCATCCCAGCATAAGAGCCACTTGCCAGGCCGTCTCAGCAAGGGATGAAATTGCTGAACATATTGGAAGTTCCTTTTTTTTTTTTCTATCAAGAATTCCTTATAGCATAACCCTATAATTAGCAGTATTAACCAGCCTGGCCACTGTGCGGGTGACTTTTATTGGAAACTATGACTTTGGAAGATCTCCTTGACAAAAGTAAAATAATTACCAAGGTCAAAAGTCTTAAGGAGATGTCCAGTTTCTGATGAAGGCATTTCAACACATCAAAGATTTGAGCAAATGGGCAAAATACTTTCCACAAAATCAAATGTTTAATTCAAAGAAACATCATAGTTAGTAAAAAAGAAATTACAGGAGAAGGGAACTTTAAAGCAGCCCTAGCTTCCAGTGAACCAAACACCGGTAATGCCAACCTAGCTATCTGAAAACAAAGCACATGGGAATTTGACTTCTTTTGGATCCTGAATCATCAAATTAAAAATATGTACTCAGAGTCTGTCCAGAGGCATATTCAGGTGTTAGTTGCAGCAGCAAAGTACTGATCTGGTAGATAGAGACTATAAAAGCCAGAACTGAGTTCTGCCATCACATCTAGGTTTTTCTTGGCAATGCCCCAACACAGCATGACAGAAATTAATTGTTCTTGCAAATAGCAGGGACTGAATCAGTGGTATTAAAACAAATTTTTCTTCCAAATGGAAGAAAAATTTTCTTTCTTCTTTTCTTTGAGGATAACTAGTGTGCGCCACACACTAGCAGCTATGGATAAATAGTTCTGATATCAAAACCGTAGTATTGTATAATTGAATTCCACTTTTTTCCTTGGCATTTTATCTTCTCTGAAAGGACCTGTCAAAATAATTCAGAAATCATAGTTGTCAGATCCAATTGAGATACAGAAGAGGAAGCAGCAGTCAGCCAGGACCCCGGGGCATCGCTAGCTGGAGCTGCACCAGAACTTAGCCCTGCAGTCAGGAGCCACCGCACCTCCAATGCCAGCACAGAGTAGATGAGGTCTTCCCTTTAAGATGTCATTGGAGACACAAACAAGCAGCCTGATCCCTGGTCAAGCTCTGTAACACAGTCTGCTTTTCAGCCTCTCTTGTTTGCTCTTCTTGATGCCCTTGCACCAAACACTGGCCTGTTGTAGCCACTTGGGACTCTCCACTGGCTCTCTCCCATGCTAGTCTTGCCAACACCACCCAGCAGAGGCCAGGAGGAGGAGACAGCATTGTCCTGCCAGCACAGCTGGGTGTTACTTCTGCTTCTGAGGATCAGGACAGCATTTCTGCAGCTGCTTCACAGCATCACACACCCCTTCCAGCCAGCGGACCTGGAACAAGCGTGAGCATCCCCAGCACATCACTGTGTTGTGCACGCAGGTAAACCTAATCTTTTTTTTTTTTCTCCTTCAAGTACTTCTAACATGCTTTCTGTGTTTCTTTGGATGAGGATCATGAGGAGCCTTCACATAGCGTAGGTGTGGGTCCCCTTGGGGACCTTTAGGAGGACATGGGGCTCTTGTTGCTAACAGAACCGATGAGGGATTGAGGCTTCAGAACACTCTGGCCACTTGTGTAAACCCTGCAGACAGGACTTCTAAAGAGCTGCTGTCCTCCATGAAGAGCAGGTGAGGATTAAATCAGCACCATTCTTGGCTGCACTGAAAAAATCCCTTTTCTACTGACACAGACAGCAGTGAGGCACCAATTACAGCAGTCCTGGGAGATGCTGCCCTCAGCAGCTACTGCAAGGCTTGTAAGGACATCTCCATGAGGGTGATCAGAGCAGGCATGGCCTCACAGGGCAAGGTGAGGTCCGGAAAGGTCAACTTACTCATCCCATGTCCCTCCCTCCATCCGTTGGTCTCCAAAATCCATCATATCCAAAGGTTTGTGTAACCTGTCCTTGAAGCCTCTCAAAGGGGAAGGCTCCACTGTTTCTTCAAGTGACCTGCTCAAGTACCTCATGGTAGGAAACAGGAGGCAGGACCTGACCCCAAACTAGGGAAAGGCAAGACCAAGAAGCAAGGATGGAGGAGCACAGCTTCTCCACGCAGCATGATGCGCAGCCAGAAACAGGCAGTAAGATTGTGTTGTCTACCTACGAGTGGAGGGAGAGCATTAATCAACTTAAGTGGCCACACCACAACTCTCCCAGCCCTTTGTTGCTCACGGGACAGGGCGCTGCTGGTTGCCATCTGCAGCCAGCGCGGCCTCCACGTGGAGGGCCGAAGCCACGGGGGTGAGGCTGACACTGCTCCGGTGGCTTTCAATAGCAACAATGGCAGGCACTCAAAAGTGAGGAAGATGCCCTTGATGTATTTAGCACCATAACCCTCCCTTGAATATAATGAGAGCTGTCTCCTTTGTGGGTCCGGGGCTGAATGGGTGTAGTAAATCTTGTTGCCTTTAACTTCTGTGTCCGGGGAGCTTGGTGCTCCTCATTCATTTGTTAGACCCTAAGCCACCTCGTAGAGGGAAGGGCATGGTAGTACCTTATAATGTGCCCATGATAAATCACTTTATGCAGAGTGGGTTTTGGTATGCTTATAATCTCGTCCCTCCATGTTTATAATGTCTAGCCTTATTAAGGGCTTACGGCCTTATCTTAATTTTCCCACAAACCAGATGCAGGTAATGATATTCATTTCTATTATTTTCCCAGCTGTACATTATTTTGCTGGTTAATCTTTGTTTCCATGTAGTTTAACAAGGGCTATGTGGATGTGCGTAGACTTCTCACTGACTCTTGAAAGCGGAAAAATAATGTTTCATATTTCCAGACTTTTGTAAAATCACCACAGCTAGCTGGCATCTGTACTAGCTAGACACTGCCACTGTGAGAGACCCAGGTCAGCCATCAGGACAAGTCCACCACTAGCCAGGGCAGGCTGTAGGGGCACACTGGTGGAGAGGAGCAGGCTCCAGTTTACACATCCCTTGTTATCTGGACAGCAAAGGCATTTAGATGAGCAAAGCTTAACTCAGAGCTTCAGTGATAATGGAGCAAATAACGGCAGGTGAAATGGCCTCCTGGCAAACGAGAAACAGAGCTTTCTGAGGTTTTCATCCTGAGGCTACGTGAGCTCTCAGTGGGGAGGTCCTCAGGAGAGAGACATGCCCTCCACTGTCCTGCTGCTGCCCAGAGTTAGTTTCAGGACTCAGGCTCGATCTGGTGTTGAAGCCTGCCCTCATCTTCTTCAGGGATGTCACTGGCTGAAATCTAACAAGTCCAGTTAAGCATATGCAAGCTATTCTTTTCTGAAAGGCTGTGATTTGACCGATAGGGTGTATTTTCCCATTAATGAAAAGGCTAACCAGCTGCTAGGTTTAAGATATGCTGCCTCCAAAAAAAGGGAATCTGCCGGCTTCTTAGAGAAAAGGTTCACAGATTTGGGTTTTAGACAGGAGCAAAGCATCATGCTTGCTTCTGTCCTCATATTCAGGAACCGTTCTGATGGAGAAAAAATTGTGAAGGAAAAATAGCCCCCAGGGTTTTCATGATCTTTAAAATTTGCAACTGAAAATGAGACTGAAGAAGGAAATACCTTGGGGAACATTACTAATTGGAGATGCTTCCTTTTGCTTCCCTTCTTCCAGTAGAATGAGGCAAGAATGTCAGTTCACTTCTCTCCTGTTGCATTTAATATGTTTGGGAAACTTTTTTGTCTTCTGTATGTTATGATGTTATCATGACCCATTTTTCAGTTCCTGGACTTCACAGAATGCTGCTACTGCATCCCTTCTTCCAAATCAGATCCAAATATAATGGAGTTTGTCTATTCCTTCTCCCTAGGTACAGGAATTGGAAGAATAATTATCATCTTGATAATTTTATTTTATGAAAAAAAAAAGAGAAACTGAAAGCTCATTTGAACAAGAGTCCTTATACTTCGTGTAGTCCAACTGGTGAGCAGGACAAGGCTCAAGGCCATCTGCCCTAGCTGCTCCTGACATCTGCTATCTTAACTGGCCAGCCTGAGGATCAGAATGAGTTACTATTAATTATTGAAAGCAGCATTTTCAATACTGGCTTCTTTAGCAGGGGTCAGTGTAATGTCCATTCAGTTGCAGACACACTGAAAACTAAATGCATGACCCCAGTCAAAGTTCATTGTAGAGACACAGATCTGGGCCGTGACCTTAGAAATAGCTCAGCCTGTTTTGCAGGAACAGGAAGGCGTAGAATTACCTATTAGAATAAAGTTACCGTCTTCAAAATGGGCGTCCATATAGATCAGCAACTGCTACCATAAATAAGTGGAAAGATTTCTGAGGATGAGTGACAGCAGCACCTAATCATATAGATTTTTTTCTGAATGATCTTTTCACCTGCAGTAAGCATCAGGTCAGAGGCTGGAGGCAGTGTCATCTCATCTGGCGTGCCGACTGTGAGACTGCAACATCCAACGTCCCCAGAAAGGCAGAAAGGAGGAGGGACTGCGGAAAGCGATGCAGAGAATATAACTGCCCCTGAGGTGGGACTAAGAATTTTTACATTTTTTGTTAAAACGTTTCTCAGTTCATGTAAGTGGAGATGAGGGGAGTGATGCAGCCCGTACCTGGACCTGGAGGTGTCGGAGAGGCACACGGGGTGGGCAGCGAGGGAACAGGGATCTCCACATGCTCTCTGCCTGTCAGGTGCAATACGCTGCTGTGAACAGAACAAGTCAGTGAAGCAAACGTAGAAACTGGCTGATTTAAACTGACATTTCCAGATGCTTGCTGTGGTGGTGGTGTTGAAAAAACCTGAAGGAGCGGGAAACCTGGAAATGTCCCTTTGAGACTGCAGCACTTTGGGACAGGTTTTGCCATCCTACCCAGAGGTTTCAGAGAGGATGGTGGCCAAAAAGCGTTCCCTTGCCCTGGCTGTTGTCTTGACAGGGCAGAAAGGGCCCTAGGTTACAAAGCTGTTGCCCCCCAGCATTGCCTGTCTTAACTCTGCCCAAAATGTGCCAACACTTGCACCACTGACTGCATCCCAGGAGCTGCTGGCAAGCAATGATGGTCTGCTCCGGTGTCGCAGCGAAGTCCTTGGTGCCAATTCTCCTCTGGTTTTCCTCCACTTGGAGGTAAGAAAAGGCCCAGGGAGAATTTCCTCAGTCTTTCAGGTGCCCCTTGCAGATGCTTCCAGCTGTTATCCACAGGCCACCATTATTAACTAAGCTTGTCATGGTGATTAGCATCCACCCACATGTACACCCATCCAAGAAGCCCACATCTCCTCTCCAGCGGCAACATCTGAATGTCCAGATCATGTCTCCAGTCCCAAACCAGTGCTGGACTGCGCAACATGCGTTACTTGTGCATGGCTTCTAGTCAAAACCGTTTCTGAGGAAAACTAGTTTGCCAGAGCTGAACAGGAAAGAGATGTGGTATTCCAGTGGACTTGAGCACAAGTTTGCAAATCCCCATGTAGTGTTATCTGGCTGGTGTGAGCAGAGCCACAGCTCCCATAAAAAGTGCCAGGAGGATATGTCTGCATTTCTTGGGGTTAGTGGGATCATCCTCCTCTTCTGGAAATTAGAAATACAGCAGAAAAACTGGGGGTGAGTAGTTCAGATGGAAGAAAATATTTCTGGGTTTATCTAAACATATCACAAACTGTGTGTTTCTAATAGAGCTTAAATCTCCTTTTTGTGTGTGTGTGTGTGTTGGTGGATGTTACAGAAGAGGTGTGCAGGCTCTCCAGAAGTGCCTGACACAGGTCAAGCATTATTGAGACCTTAAAGATCACCTGGAAAAAAGCCTTCCCTTGGACTCTGCAGAAATTCTTCACATGGAGCACAAACCAACATGAAGTGCCTTACCTGGAGAAAAGAACAGTGATCCTTCAGGACACTGCAGGAAATGCCTCATAAACATGGTGATAAACATAAAGAATAAATCAGAGGGCACGTGCTCTACTTGCAATCCTTTGGATATTATTCCTGTTCCTGTAGGTGGGTGGGTGTGGCTCTTCAAAACCAGAAAAGCCTTTTAAAAGAGGGATGTGCTAAATTCTCTTTTTAGGGGAATTTTCAGATATTCCGGTCTAGGAGATTGCTGTCTAGCATATTGTTTCAATAAGCAGGTGAAAACCATCAAGCATTTCACAATGCAAGGAACAGATGAAAAATTACCCAAGAGCTATGTATGGGAGGACCTTATGGAGGTACCCAGTGGAGTGTCCTGTGGAAATGATCAAGGTGAGCACTAGATCAATGGCAGAAGAAACACTTAGTTAATGAAAAGACAAGACAAAAGACTGGCTGTGTGACAAACCCTTGAGACAAAAAGGGATAACAGATAACAGTTTGACTTGGAGAGTCCCGACCACGACCACGTTGTCCGCCCAGAGAAGGCAAGAGGGGCTGTGCAGGGGAGAGAGGGGGCCGAGGTGGTCCCAACCACAGGGCGACATCTGAGCCCCATACAGACTTGAGAAGATAGCAAGGCTGATCCTGTGTTGTCAACAAAAAGGGAAACGAAGCAAGAAGCCATTATACTAAAATTATGCAGGGGAAAATCCTACCTCCAGTGAAAACTTTCACTGTCTTTTCTGAGGGGAGAATTTTACCCTCGGTTCTGGATCATGAAAATAATCAGACACTCTCTGAAACACACCGTTTCCTGACTGCCCGTAAGCACACGTTTCTGAAGAATGTGCTGCTCTCTGTGGGGGGCATGTGTGGACCAACTTTCACTCAATATTTCTCAGGGATTTTCTTGCTGATGTTGCTTCTTATCTTGTGAATATAGCCTGTTAACCAATGCCTGGGCTTTTTAAAAAGTATTATTATTTCGGAAATAACAGACAAGTTTCTGCTTTAGCATAATCATCACTTTCTAGCTTCTAACTTTTGTCCCTGAGAAAACCACACAGACATTTCTTTCATTGCTCTTAATTTTATCAACTGTGACCCAAACTGACAGGATAACATCTCCAATTGTCATAGGTTCCTGCTTGGTAAACATGAAGAATAAAAATAATGTATCGCTTAGGAAAGAAACAAAAGCTAGCAGACACATTTACACTGTTGGCATGCCCCCGGCAATGATATATCCTGCTACAAAACACAGAAATGCAGCTATCCTGTAGACTGCAAGACCACCCATAGGGTGACCGTGAAGCTCCTGCTACAAGGCTGGCTGCACAGCCTGTGTTGGGATGAACCTGTCAACGCCTCTCAAATGTGGATCTGCTTCAGACCAATGTAACAAGTGTTTGCAGTGCACAATGTGCATATACCAGTAAGCTATGGACCCTTATAAAACACATTATGTCCTTTGGTCTCACAGGAGGTTGTGAATTTGTACTTTGCGACCTGAAGTTCTTATTAACATGCTGAATCATGCACCTGATATGATAAAATGGTTGAACTGACAAATACCACTCTAGTGACAAAAATAAATCATGATAATTTTACTGCAGCTTTGCTTCAGGACGGAAAATTCCAGTAGTGCCGGATGAACATTTTGTTCCTTTTGAAACTAAACATTCTCATTTCTAGTTGTGTTCTCAACTGCTCAGAATAGCTTTTTGTATCAAATTACTTTGATTTTGTGTTATAGTAAGCATTATAATACAAATGGAGATAAATAAAGAGGAATCTTGATCAACCCAACACAACTTCAGAATTTTCATTATATTATATTATATTATATTATATTATATTATATTATATTATATTATATTATCATTTCTAGTTGTGTTCTCAACTGCTCAGAATAGCTTTTTGTATCAAATTACTTTGATTTTGTGTTATAGTAAGCATTATAATACAAATGGAGATAAATAAAGAGGAATCTTGATCAACCCAACACAACTTCAGAATTTTCATTACATTATATTATATTATATTATATTATATTATATTATATTATTTATTGCTAAGTAGCATAAAAATAAATGTGTTTTTGATCCTTCCTTTTAAGAGAATTGCCGTTGTCTACACAACGACAATAATACAACCTCTGAATGGCCTATGGAGCTCCTCTGAGACATCCTGGGTAGAGGAAGTATGGTACCAGACACAATCATGCCCAAAGCAAAGGCTGGGGTGTAAATCCTTCTCCCCAGGTCTCTATACTGTTTTGTAGCAGTATATGGCAGTTGTAGCATCTCTGAGCAGTTGTTCAGACAGCCCATGTCATCATAATTCGAAGAAATATGGGCTGTGCATGAAAGTTGCACAGGACAGTGTCCTTTGGATGGTGATCCAAAAGCAGATGTAAGTATGGTATACATCAACTCTATTCCCATGCTTTATCATACACTGGTTTTGTTTGTTTGTTTGTTTGTTTGTTTTCTAAAATATGGAATGGACTTACCTTTATTGGTTCTCAGATATCTATGACTTCCTTAAAAAATCTATTTTAAGTTTATTTACTTTTTAAAAATTTGCAAATAGTTTCATCCAATGCAACTCTACTTCTTGGAACATAAAATACTTGACAAAAACTCATCATCCAGATTTAATGGTGGGGAACTCTGTTTCTCCTTCCACCAGCACCATAACTTCCCTCTTTTATTAAATTTACCATCTGTTATACCTGCAACAAACCTGTGACCCTGTCTCCTGCTTTCCTCCTCCATAGGTAAGAAAGAAGAGGTGCCACATCACTGTTTCCTTGAAGTCCTGCAGGATTTGATTTTTAAAAGCAAGAACAATTTTTATTTTGCTGACCATGAGCCAGATGAATTCAGTTATGTGACCTGCCTCCTGTCTTGCAAAGGCTGCACAGGCACTTACTGTCTTTGTTAGACCAGGATCTGGGAGGTGTGCAGGATCCTGCCCAGCATGTTGTATACTTTTGGCCACCAACGTTGGGAAGGAAAAGGCAGATCCTGGTGGAAAACAGAGCGTGGGAGACAAAGTGAGTGTCGAGCTTAGCTCAGGTTTGCAAGCTGCTAAAACAGCTTTCCTGTAGTTCCTGTGTCTGCTCCTGGCCAGGAATAGTATGGCTTTATTAGGAGGGAGGTTGTGAGGAAGTCCTTCTCCCTCTGCCATTTGTAGCTGGCAACTCCATCTTTTGCCAAGCTGCAGGTATTTGGCAGTTTATAAGTGTAGCTGACTTTCTTCTGGTAAACCAGGCCTGGGACTGTTTTCTTTCCTAAGGCATAGGTCCATTTATTCCTCTCATCCCTCTTACATTCTCTCTTATCACCTTTCATTTATGGTCTTCCTGGGAGCGTGGGTCTCTGTTTTCACACACCAGCGCATCCTGCTAAGGTGATGCCCCAGGACTGTGCTTGGGCTTTCAAACTAGTCTTGCAGTAAGTGGCCATGATTTTAGGGGCACGGGCTTTGGGGTCCTTTTAATTCAAGTGCAAATTCAAGAGGGTGGTAGTGAATTCATAAACACACTTTTTTCCCCTCTTCATAAAAATATTTTTATATGTGTATTTTCAATGGCAGCAGAGCTAAACAGCTTTTTTTTTTGTGTCCAATTAAGCACTGAAAAAGGACAAATTCACAATATTCTGTACCTTATCCTTTGCTTCAGTGCTTTCCCCTTTATTTTCAAGAGCAAAAAGACACAGCTCTGCAGCCTTGCCTTATGCTTACCTGAGCCAATTTGCTGTCATTCATTACCTGCACTGCCACAAAGTTTCAGCTCCTTGCTTTCTCTATTTCTTTTAATAAGGAATGTACGCTTTGGCAAGCAAGTGACCTTCAACAAAAATGTTGTCTGTTTTAAAATGACATGTTTAATTTTCTCGTCAGCTGTGAGATTAAGGAATGTATCTCTTGTGTTTTCAAATTTAAAAGTTCAGGGGGAAAAAGAATCAAATCCATTAGCAATATTGGGAAGGGATGGAATGGGACCAGTCACTAAAGGAAAAGTTCAATGGTTTATACAACTAAACTTGCAACTCTAAGAGATGACTACAGAGGTGGTGAGAAGACCTCCAGCTCAACTGCTTTGGCTTCTGGCCTCAGGCTGGGTGCTGCTGACATCTTGGTCACAAAAGTGTCCTGTTGCTTTCCCAAGAGGGCCATGAGCTTGGCCTTTAATCCCCTTAAAGAGGCTGAACAAGCCCTAACAGAGTTGGTGAAACCCATGTTGAAGGAGTGAGTACTTGTATAACCCAACCCTGCATTTTCAGAACTAAGTCTTTTTCACAGTCAGGAAACTTATTCTTCCGAACACACACAGAATTTTAAAGGTAAATTTGGATCCTATTAGTATTCATCAAAAAGAGAAGCACATTTGTTAATAACAGCCTCAAAACCCTTCACACAAGACCCAGTCATCAGGGCAGTGCATATGCCTGCGCAGCCCTGCTCGTGCAGTCTATGGCTGGTCCTCTCCCAAAGGCATGAGACAGTCAGCTGAGCAATGCTGAAAACTGATAAAGCAGGAAGAGGACTTTCTTTTTCTGTGTACATTTGAAGGAGCTGGATGTACATGTCACTTTGGAGAGGGATTGGGAACCCCTTTGGAGAGAGAAGGTGTGATTTTATGAAAGAATTAAGGCATGCATGAGATTTGTCTTTAACTTCTTATTTCCAGGCTTTTATTGTTTTCAGCTAATGAAGTACATCTGGATACATCCCAAAGTGTCAGGAAATCAAGGCTTCTACCTATTCCGTTGTTTGTGTGAGAAGGTGTTCTGGGGTGTTTGTCATTGTAACACTAGAAGAACTTTTGTGTGTGTTTCCTAGTTGGTTGTCTCTAACATATGGAGTACAATGGCTCAGTTCAAGGAAAATCCTTGCTTACTCTTTCAGTGAAAAGGATAATAGAACATTGCCTCTGTAGTTGCTGGAGTAGGACCCACCATTTCCTAAAAGAAAACACACTGTGAAAAAAAGAAACATACTCAGGCAGTGATTTAACTTGAGGGAGGAGAGGGTGTCTCCCTGGATTCCCTCGGTTTTGGATCCAAGGGAAACAGATATTTATATTCTATAAGAAATTCTGGGAGCTGTGAAATCATTCAAATGTTTTGTTATGAATATTTCCCATCAGCATGGGACCTGTGAGCCCTGGGTGCTAGTTTCTTGAGGCCCAGTCATGGCTGCCAGGGTTTGTAGGCTCCCCGCTCCATGGCATGGGGCAAGGAAACCTTAAGGATCTCCAAGGTTTTAGGCATCTTGTTCACCTGCTGATCTGTCAGGAGCCAAGACCCTATGAGTTATGGACACCTTGATGGGGAGGGAGAGGCGTCATAAAACTTTGAGGGCTGCCAAATCCCTAATCCCATGTCAGGGAGCCTGGGAGCTGGTGGGTGCTTCATCTTGCAACACAGCCCATAGGCCATGCCCAGAGATGTGAGTGGTGGGGAGTACTGGATATCTTTGACTTCTTAGAAGTCTTCTTGTAATAGCTTTATTATCATAGACAGAAATAGAAGAAACCAAGCTATTATAAAAGGATGGGGCATGTTCTGTCTGATGAAACTGGATGAATCTCACCATATTTGTGCAATGGTCTTCCAGATCAAGCTGGCAGCACATTTCTGTCATGTCATTATAACTAGGATGAGTTAACTCCTCAGTATTTCATATATGACCTTCTGTATGTATTTACACCACAATATTTCTAGCATACATTTATTTTATTAATAAATGATGCCCAGAAAGCGGTTCCCAAGCCAAGGCTTGAATCTGTAGTTAGGATCCTAGACAAGCACTGCAAAAGGCTGGATTCATGTCCATCTTCTACCCCTTGGTGACCTTCTTCAGTCCAGCTGTGACCTGCAAACATGCTGGTTGAGCTCTCACAGCAGTTCTCAGTGAAGAAGAAAGGAATATTTGATCAGGCTACTCACCTGAGTGGTATTAAGCATTATTTTCTGCAGCTTTAAATCTAAACCTTAGTCTTCCAACAGTGCAGACTAGTTTTTGTTGTTAATGCACCCCCTAATGTAGCAACTAGAACCACTTTGGCAGTGTCTACTACACACAAAGAAGGTAAGTGCAGCCACAAACTTCTGTTGTCATTGATTCTATAAATGTAGTCCTCAATGCAGTTTTAAAAGTATTGTTTTAAACACCATCCTTAATATTCAACCTATAATTCTTTCTGGGGTTTTCCATGGACCCCCATATATTCCATATATTCCCCCATGCCTACCAGCACACAGGAGATCCTGGAAGAGAGGAGAAGGCAGAAGGGAACTTGCACCCTGACGGAAATTAAAGACAGACACTTTATGCAAAAGTGCCTTGTTCAGACAATAAGCAGCTTTGAAAAAAATAGAGCATTTGGAGCTTCAGAGGTGAGGCCTGAAGTTCTTTGCTAACTAATTGGAAACAAATAAGGAAATTATTTGCCATCGTCTTTAAACTTGTGCATTGCTGACACATGCTGACTTTTGCTGCTTCTTCAGCGGACACTGAAATAATTCATGATGTGAGTTTTTTCACTATCACTCATGCCAGCCTGAGCAGATTCGTGTTCAGCTGAATTTTGCTCTTTGGCAGTGCAAAACCAAAGTCACGGGGACATAGTCCAACAGGTATATTATTTTACCTCCTGTTTCAGGGCATCTCTGATGAGCTTACCTGATTCACACTAACTTCAGAATGTGTGATTTAGATCTATGAAAGGAAGGATACAAATATGAGCACATACTAAGGGCTGGTCATGAGGCGTTAAATTGCCTGTAGATCTATCACAGCATAATCCAGACACCTACCAGGCACTACCAGTGATAAATAAAATAAACCTACAGATTTAGACTGCTAGGAGTGTTGTGACAGAATTGTACGGTGGGGAATGTACTGTCAGCCACCTGACTAGACCACTTTAGGGTAGTTTCATTGAAGCTGAGCGCTAGCCAGCTCCCTCTTGCACATGCTCTCCGTGTCTCACTCAGATGATCAGAAAGTCTGAGAAAGACACACCTTGGCTCAGCCAGAAGTTACCGGTTCACAGCAGAGATCGGTGGATGCTTTTACAGGGGATCGTGCCATATAATCACTAGGATACCTTGATCTTAAAATCTGTGACCGTCCATAGCCCGGGAAATTCGAAAACTAGCCATGTGCTGGCCCATTAAGGCTGGAGAGATCTGTGTTGGTGTTATTCAATCATCAGATGCAGCAAAATAAGTCCATTACCTCCGGGTGGTATTTCGTAAGACTTCTCCTGCCTAGCTCTGCTTGTGTTGCTGGAAGCATGGCTATTTCGTCCTATTACACTTAAACATGACTAGCTGCTAGTCATCAAACTGCTCGGGGGCGGGCTGAGGTGGTTCACAGCGAATGGGCAAGCCCTTCTGCAGTGGCGGTGTGGACCCCTCTTGCCCCATGTGGTCTGTTTCTCCCTGCCCCACGTCCTGACCCATTTTTGGGAGCCCACGAGGACGGCGCTGGGCAGCTGTGGGACCAAAACCCCATGTGTCTTTTCTCTGTGGCTGTGTCCCGACGGCTGCCCGGGCTCATGGCTGAGTCCCGTGCGAGGTTGTGTCGCCCACCACCAAACAGCTGGCAGCCGAAACCACCCTCCTCGGGGTTTGTCTTCACACTGCATTTGCTCATAGTGGGATTTCTTTTCCTTCTGAACGCTGGCAAGTAGTAGTTGGACCTGCGCAAAGGTCTGGTGAGACCCACCCAGCCCTAGTCTTTCCCACAGGGAAGAAAAAACTCCACCACCCAAAAATATGGCCCCATGCCTGGGTGTGCAGTATGCATATGAGGTGGATTTACTGCAGTGCTGGACTTAAAGCCACCCCATCTGGATCTGTTATCTGCTCGGTAACCCGAGTTTTCTTGTGACAGAAGGTCTGCTTCTCCTCTGCTGGAGAAAAACACAACCATCAACAACAACAAAAAACAACCAAATCAAAACAAGTGTTTTTATTAAACTTGCATGCACTTAAGCCATTTCTTTGAACCTTTACAATTCAGCACAGTGTTCACTGGCGATGAATGTCTTCATCTGGCTTTAAAAGGTGGGAACAATGTCGTGCACTTAAATCCCTTAACTGGAAATTTCTTGCCTTTCATTTGTTTAGCCACAGTAGAGAAAAGACTAGTCACAAAACTTTCCTCTGTGCTTAAGAAGATTTCTCCTTTGAAGCAGCAACAACAATAATACTGTAATAGAAGTAAAGCCTGCTCTTCTTACACCAAGCATATTTTCTTCTGAAGAAACGTGCTGCAATTGCAATGACAAAGTCGGGCTTGCTAAGCAGGGCCGTTTCCCCCTGCTACTTTGTGTTGAACTTTTACAAGCAAGCCATAAATACATAGATACCAAAGAGTTAATTTGCGTTTTTAAACCTCCTTCCCAATATCCTCTCTCATTCCTGCATAAAATCCCCATGTCCAGACATCAAATCAGTAAACCCTGTTGCCTGTCAGAGAATACAATGTCAGGCCATTAGTATGTTAATAAGTCCGGAGGGTGACAGGTGGCCTAGTAGACAGCTCAATTAAGCTGCTCATTAAACACACGCTAACGAACAGCCAAGGCAGGGCCTGAACAGCACCATTCTGTAATGACATGATGTCAGAGCGAACAAATGAGGAAAAATAACAAAAACATTACAGCAGTGACAGACGCCACTAATAGGGACCCCTTGCACTACATCAGCCCTCAAATCAATGAGCAACAGGGATCAAAAAACTCGACCCAACATTCTCAGGGGACTGAATACAGCACCCCCCCCCCCCCCCGCCCTAACTAAAATTATCACGGAATATCACAAATTAATAACTGGGGGGGGAGAGGAGGAAATAAAAGGGCAAAATTTGTTTCCTGTAAAACAGAACCATGAAATGTGAAAACTGTGAAAGGTAAGGTCTGAATGAAAATCATTATTTAATGGGATCATCATTTAAATTTGATTGGCATTTTTTCCTTTATCTTGCCTTTTCTCCCCTTTTTCTGAAGCCGGCAGGTTCGAATGATTTGCTGTACCTGCTCTGCCTACTCATTCGCCATAGGTCACCCTACCATTTAAGGAGAACGGAGATAACTTTTAAAGTGCAGATTTGTAGCTATTATTTTTAAAAAGAGGACTTCTAGCAGCTGGTAGAAAAAAATCCTATCATTTTCAAGTAAGGAGCTTTCTGGGTAATAAATTCAAGCATCCGACCAGTGCTGAAATGACATTTGAGTCCCGCATTGCTAAACTAATAGGCTGGTTGACCATTATAAGGTCACGACCTTAGCTCTCATCCTAGCTGCAGAGCTGTGTTAAGTTAACAACTGATACCTCGCTGTGTTTCCTTAAAGGTCTAACTCAAGATTCACGCTAATAACTAGGATAATCAAGTCGCGCTGCGAAGTGAATTTGCAGCAGCAACTTTCAGGGGGGAGAAAAAAAAAAAGATCATTTGGAGGCTATTAATAGACAGGTGTGGAAGCAGCTGCAGCAGCAAGCAGGCTTGGAGATGCGAGTCTGCCATGATATTTAGGAAGCCCCCTAACCGACTACTGCAGTTTAACCACAGGAGCAGGCCAAATTCAGTTGCAGGCGAGCCCACGGGCAGCAGCGGGATTTCCTACCGCTTGCACCTCGTACAGCATCTTGCACCTGCCAGTGCAAAGTGGGTGCAAAGGGCTGTCGTATCAAATGATTGATTCTTCACAGCTCTTTTGGCCTCCTGCAAATAAGGTACCGAGTGCTGGAAAAGGAGTACTAAAGGGTGCAAGGCCGGTGGGTGTTTCTGGGCTGAATCCAGCTGTGCCAGAGGCAATGATGTGAGGCAGACATCAAATGTCAGATTAGCGCTGACTCACAAAACAGCACGGCTTGCCTCAATATGGTTACAAAAAACGAACACAGCTGAGGGCTAGCTCAAACGCTGTGTTGGCACTGCTCACGCAAGATTTACACATCTCTTCCTATCGGTCTGGCTTCTGAGGTTGGATCATTTTAACTACTCTAATTCTAACCTGACAGTGTTAAATTAGTATGAAAACTTGAGTACAGATCGGTTCTCACAGGCCAGCAGTTGGATTAAAAGCGCACAGCTCCAGCTCCACAGCAGAGTTGAGTCAAAGAAGTAGGGAATGGGAAATGCAAGATGAACAGCCCTCTTCTACACTTAACAAAATGTAAAGCTCCAACAAAGTCAAGGGAGCTGCAGCAGTGGAGAATGTAGCACTTCAGCACTTGTTACCTTCTTCCAGGAAAAAATCATCCATCTCCCAGTGTCTTTCACACTTATTTTGCATACACAAAACATTGGCTAAATCGGTGCACGTTATCTTACTTCACCACTGAAGTGCGGAGGTACCTTTTGTTTGCCATCCACTCCTGTCACTGACTCTATTGTACTGGTTTGGGTCCCCTACCTCTTTTCTGCAGCTACGTCTAGATTCAGGACTGGAGAAAAAGCGGTTTTACCCAGGAGAAGGCAACTGAAGTTTCTGTGGCCGCTCCAGCCTCAAATGTCTTCCTGGTGTCAGTGAGGAGTAACACTTAGCAATCTGGGAGTGCAAGACAAACATGACAAAAAATGTGTATTGAGTGCCAGTCAAAGCATGAGCATTTTTTGTGTCTATAAGGCTTTGGAAAGTGAGATGCATTAAACCACATGAACTTGATCGACAGGGACGGAGCATCATATTGACAGACTGTGAGATATGATGAAAACCAAACCTATTTGTATTTCCAGCAGCGATCTTCCACATCAGCGGCTGAATTACAACTGCTGCTTTAGAAGCAAATACAGCACTGAAAAAGAAACCACTTTAAAATGATGAGGAACAGCACTGAACTGAATGCGCCACCAAACTCTCCAGTGTCAGCCCTCCTCTTCCTCCCAGTACCCTCCCAGCATCAGGAGGGACAGGAGGTGACACCAAGTGTCACCACATCTGATTGAGATTCAGCACATTTGCCTTGTGGAAAACTGCAGATACTTCAAGATGCACCCTGTTTAGTGAGGACATACTTACATATTTCAGAAAATCTGGGCTCTGTGCCCTATGTACGTTTCTCCCAGCTTTACACAGGCTCCATCATTTTGGATACTCTCCCTGTACTGGTCCTACAACAGTCCATTTAAGACAGAGAACAACTGAATGGCAACTGAAAGAAGGAAATGCCCTCTGTGTTTGTACCATACATCTTACTATATGCTGTGGGGTAGACAATATGCTAAATGACTATTTTTAGAGAAATTTGTAGCAGGGCTCATAAAAGCCAAGGGCAGAATGGGGTCTGAAAGGTGCTCCCGGAGCTGGCCATGCACAAAGGGAGAGATGGGCAATGGAAAGCCCCCCAGAACAGTACTGCAAAGGGCCAAGTAGTGTAAAAGAGGAGAGAGGTATCTGAGGATGGGCTCACATTGTTCCCTGGCACACTTACCTCATCAAACAGCTCTGTAGCCCCATTCCACCCAAAAAAAAAAAAAATGCCACACACAGATTTTACAAACTGTTCGTGAGAGGCAGGGTAGTGCCAACATGACCTGGAAATAAAGCTGAAGCTGAGAAATCAATGCTTACAAGGGAAAAGCTAAAAGATAATGTGAGGAAGGGCACTTTCAGAAAGAAAATTGTATGAGTCACTTACTGAAGTTGCAGGCAAGTCCTCTCCATGGTGACTTCAGCTTCAATGAAGGACAATTTCCCCTGTGTCTGGCAAGAGCTCACAAGAGCTGCCTGCTGGCATCAAAGTTTTCCACACTGTAATTCCTTCCAGAAGTTTCCTTTCACAACCCCTATCCCAGGGTTTGAAGGTGAAGGCTGTCATTGCTTCCCTGCCCTGACCTAGGTGGGCACTGGTGCGTACTTTCCTGCCCATGGAGGTAGAGGACTGGGACCCCCGCCATGGCCCCTCAGGGAATCTCCTCATCCACCAGACATGGCATGACATGAGGGAAAGCGCTCAGGCACCCCTGTTTTCTTTGGGGTGCGTGAGTTTCACACATCCTCAATGACCTTCTTCTTACTTGACATTGATTACACCAATTTAGAGAGCAGTTTTCAGTATTTAGCTTCTCATCACTGTTTGGTGTGTAGCTGTACATCGTATTTACTAGACATTGTTCCAGCTCTGCTCTGTGGAGAAATATCCGTGTCCTCATGGGCTTTTCCACGAGCACAGCAGTGTCAGAGTGCCCCACAAGTGTTTACCTCCACTACTCCTGTGTAAATTATGGCAGACAATGGGAGAGAGAAAGTATTTCTGGAGTGGGCTGAGGCACAGTCTAGCAGTCAAAAGTAGTAACTAACTGGGGGGGCTTTGTTGTTTTATAGTGTTATGGCATTACCTGTATTTCATTAGCCCAAAGCATTTCCCCCTCCCCTACCGATACCAACTGCGGCTGAGATGCTCTGCATCTCGGAGCATCATCACATTTCTTCTTGAGGCAAAATCTTCACCCTCTCCATCCTCAGGCAGGACTTGCCCTGGCCTGTCCCTCCCACCTACCTTCTCCCCAAACCCAGTCTCTTCCAAACCTCTGGCTTCATGTCCCTGTTTTGGCCCCACCTACTTCCACCTATGTTCTTCATCCCAGCCCTGATCATTTCTGTTTGCGCCACACAGGGGTCCCTAGCCCAGACTCCATGTCTCTCTGCTCTGGCTCCCAAACCCAGTTTTTCTCTCCTCTTTGCCCTTTTCCAAGTCTCCATCCCAGTTTCCTTGTCTTGTTACACTCCTTCCTCACCTCTGAGTGGGCTAATTCTCGTTCACTTGACATTTGGCCAGGCAGGGTCCCTCCCATGGTTCACTGGTAGCAGAGGAGACAGTGTTGTCCTGCAGGTGTTGAATCCAAGTCAAAAACTCCCCCCTCAAACAAAACACAATTGTAACAGCAGAGATTTTTCTCTGCAAGTGTATCAAAGGTCATAGTTGGCTTTAGAGCATACCCAAAGCCAACGGAGTTTTTAGGGAATGAAGATGCTAAAATTGACAAAGGCATGTGCAAAACTCTCATTATTATAATTTTTGTTATAATTTCTCCAGATTTGGCTGCCTTTTTGAAAAGGCAGTAATATACAATTCCCCAACAAACAGCCATTTTTCCAGATTCAGATCATTCAGATTTTCTGTGAAAAGCCCTACCCCTTTGTGTTTAGGAAATGTCAAAATATAATATTTGCACAAAAAAAAATTTCTTTTGTTGTGCTTCTCCATTAATTTTATATCTGTAAATGTCCTAACCACCTGGTTTGGTGTTTTCCAAGCATTCAGCTTGAGCAGACATCTATGCAAAATGTACCTGTTCAAACAGTAACGTTTGTGAAAGTAGGAACAAAAATAAATAGGACCTTATAACATAAGAAAGAGAAGGCAGCTGGTGAAATGGGTGCGAGTTGAGGGGGCTGGATGGAGAACACAGGTGAAAAGGCAGAGTAGATCTCTTGAAGTCAAGATGACACTTCAGACGGTTTAATCTGTGTTAGGCCCCAAAGGTATCAAGACACAATTTCTACTGAAAGGACAATTCTTGCAGCTATGTGTGTGCCTGTGTGCGGGGGCAGAATTCAAAACAACTGAATACTACATCTTTTCGCAAGTCTTGCTTTTGGGGTAAGGGTGTATTTGTCGTGTCAGTGTAGGAGTCCATCTTTTTTAGCCCAGACCTACCGGAATGGAAGACTTTCTGGAGGACTCGGGGGACTTGCTTCCATGGAGGACCATCCCTTCAGGGTACAAGGTGAGACCCAGTCACACCACCTCAGTCATGACTGTCAGTGCACTTCACTTGTTTCTTGGACTCATCATCTGTGTTAGCTCCCAAAGGATATATCAGCAGCGGTGCAGAAGACAGCCAGAGCCCAGGTAGCAGAGGCCCTGGTGTGTATTCTGCCAGCTGATGTAGGGCTGGTGTTTGCAAACCACACACTGTACCTATGTTGCCAGCAAAGGAGAGCTGGTGTGGTGCTCTGGCCTGGTGCCTGCTGCAGACGTGTCCTGGAAAAAGGAGTGGTTAGTCTGAAATGCCTCCTGTGGGAAAGCGCATGGCTTTAGGGGTCAACCTGATTTGTGTCCTGTGCCACAGTGTGTCTGCAGTCCTCGCCCTACTGTTGATGTTGCCCTCAGTTTATGGGCTACTACCGTAAGAGGGGGGTGGCCTCTTCCCTCTGCTTCGGCTGGTGACTCCGGCTGGGAGAAATGGTGAACCCCTTACTCCGTCGTGCACCCCCTGGTCCCTGTACCTCCAGCTTGTAAGGACCAGGAGAGAAGAGCCAGGGCTTTTGTGAGTTGAGGAGATATGCTACCTTCTCTCACAGACAGCAGCTTGACAAAACACAGGCAGGCTCTAAAAAGAAGGAGTGTATCACTGGCTCGGAATTGGGACAGAAAGTCTACAGCTCCTTCCTTTTAGGATACACTGTTGAGGTTGGCTCTTGGCATAAGAGTATTTAAGATAAGTGGGGCTAGTTTGGTCATGAAGGCATCAGTGCTCCCCCGATGTGGCACTGGGACAGGGAGAGGAGGTAACTTGGAGGAAAGGCTGATGGGACCCATCAGCCACACTTCTGCTGCTTCATCCTGTTTGGTGGCACTTCATTAACACCTCCCGCACCAAAGCAGCTTCTCTGGTACATAAATCCAGTCTGTATGGATCATGCTCACTCTCTTTCTGAGATTTAATACTGCAAAACAGACCAGGAGAAAGACTGTATCAATTCTGCCCAAACCTTTCCTTTTAGGTGTGTGGGTGCTTGGTCCATACCAAAGGGCTCAGCCGCTGCCTCAGGGCTCAGAACAACCCGGCACCAGCGCTGGGTTCCCCCTCTCCCGGCTGGAGGTGCTCAGAGATACTGCAGTCTCCCCCATACCCTTCTGCAGTGTGTGCTCTGCCCATCTTCTCCCAGCCAGCTAGAAGCATTATTCTTAACATATCTGCTTTCCTGTTTTCGTTTTGTGTTTTAGGTAAATGCTACTGGGTCATATATACAATAAAAAGGGCTTTAAACAGAGTACTGGGACTTTTGGCTACCTTGACTTGTTCCGTAAGCTGATCTTTGCTTGTCCCAGTGAGTGTCAGTCTGTGAGACACAGGAATTAATGCAGAGGTGAAACCACTCCATTTTGGGGTATTTTGTGTCAGCTCAAAGAATGACACATGTCAAGTTTTCCAGATCTGCTGGGAATTGTCTGCCTGCTGAAATTAACTAAGCAAACCAAGGCTCTGCTCCATAATGGATAAAATATTCCTTGTGATTAAAGCCTGGAAAATCAATGTAAGCTTTGTAGCGTTATTAAAAGGTGATCATCTAGTCAGTGCCAGGTGAGGTTCCTGGACACCAACGACACGGGGTCATTTCTCCTATGTGAGATGGTCCCTGGAAGAACAGCCAGTGTGGCCCTGGGACATGCCTGCTGTCTCCCAGAGGGGTGGCCTGCCAGTAGCCCACGAGCTCGCTGCTGCCAGGGGGCTCTCCATTTGCAGCATGGGTGCCCCCAGGGTGGCCTCCAAGCTTGTGGGGAGACTTCCCCTTCCTTCTGGCCAGTGGTAACCTTACCTCCTCTCACCTCCAACTCTTCCCTCCTGCTGCTGCCTATGCCCTGCAGCCAGAGCAATTGCTGGATACTCAACCCGACCCAACCACCCATCACTCGACAACAGGTTTCCCTGATACAATGTTCCAGCTGTTTCCCCTCTGTTTAGTTAAACCAGCAACCATCTGGGACCTAGAGCATGTGGACACATGAACGGGCACCCAGCCTCTATTTCTTATGCCAGCAAGATCCTAATTGAGGCAGGACACAGCTCACCCACTTCTCGTTTACACCAAACTGGTGAACATCCCCATGTGTCGTTTATCACTATGAGGAGGGAAAAAGAAGCTTCTGCAGTGGGTTTGCAGTTCCCAGGCAAAACCAAGCTGCCAACACGCCAACAGCATCTGCTTTGAAATATTTCACCTGAACTGCCAACAATGCTTTCTCTCAGCTACTTTTGTGTTTGTCCTCTACTAGCCACATCTTTGAAACCTGGCTGTGTGATGAACACCCCTCTTCGGGGTAGCCAAGCCCTGAGCTTTTGGGACAGGCTTTATACTTTTGGCAAAGAATGCTCTGAAAACCCTTTGCAACCTTTGTAAGGTCTCCCTGCTTGACAACTTGGTCTCGATAAATAAAGGAGAATGAGGAATACATTGACTTGTAGAACAAGCTTGATTCCTGGAAAAGGCAATTTAGAGTTTTTGCCTGTTTCTCCTCCTACACGGGAAGCCCATCGGCTGTCCCAACCAGACACCAAATTCAGAATTTGATTCCTAAGGTTCAGGAATTGAGGTTTTGGCGGTTTTAGATCAATTCAACTTTTAGAGTGTGGCTGTGAACACAGGCTTGTACAGCTCTAAGGATCCAGCAATTCAGTGACATTTCAGGGTACCAGCAGCAGCATGAGGGGAGAGGCTAAGTCTCCACGAATTCTCTTGCCTTGGGTAGTCAGCACAAGGTGCCAAAACAGCGCATTTCTCTCACCATTGACTTAGTAAATCTGCCTTGTCCATGTCAAGGAACATAGACACCCCTCCTGCCTTTTAGGATCAAGAGGTAAGGCAGTCCTCTTGGTGTCTATAATGTTGAGGTAGAGGACACAACTTCTGGAATATCAGAGCAGACTTCCAAAAGCTTAATGTCAAGGACATGTTTTCCAGAGGAAATAAGGCATCTCCCATTTAAGCTTTGTGACCATAATATTTCTTCTAGTACATGTTGCATTCCTGGGGCCAGGCTTCCTTGCTTTCTACTGGGAAGACATGACTTGTCAGATGCACCTGCCTGGGGTGCAGGAAATGGCGCAGAGAGTGGAAGTGTTGACATTTCCCATGGCAATGGCTGATGAAGAACCAGAGTCATTGTAAGGGGCTTTGGTGAGACTG
Source organism: Charadrius vociferus (assembly GCF_000708025.1). Classification (NCBI taxonomy): domain Eukaryota; kingdom Metazoa; phylum Chordata; class Aves; order Charadriiformes; family Charadriidae; genus Charadrius; species Charadrius vociferus. The sequence goes on along the minus strand of NW_009646936.1, from coordinate 656,743 downwards.
AGGGCATATGATGGCCTTTTGTCTGATGAAAACTGTTGAACCAGGTCTCCAGCTCTCACTCTAGGAAATCTCTCTTGAAGTGATGGTTTTCCTCTGTTTTTAAGACACATGCACAGCTATGATCTGGACAGATACAACTTAAAGGTCTCCACCTCACCAAGAATAACTCTAAGTTTGGGGCCTTAGGAAAGTTGAGAATGCTTTGATAGAAGTGAAATACACACTTCGCACTTGAAGCAGGGCTTCGATATTAGTGTCACTACTCTAAATAAAACGCACAGGTTTTTGGAGGAACCACAAACTTGCAGAACCCCTGGACTTCATAAGTATTTGTGGATGGGCACCATTTCTGAAAAAGTCAGCTGCAAGTCAAACTCCTTTTGATTGCCTATATAATAAGATTTAAGAGCCCACGTTGAGCACTCTTCTCACAGGCAGCATTTTAGCCTTAGACTGATCTGCAAAGTCTTCTCAGGAGGTGGGAGGTATGTATATGAATATGAGTGCAGAACACATCTCCCTGTGCTTGAACACGTATGGCAGTATTATGAGGAAAATTGCATGGTCCAGTAGAGTGGGTGTCAGACCATGTTTTGTTCACTGTTTTCTGAGCCTGCTACACTGTGACGAGCCATGGGGAGACCACTGTCTGTGAGATAATCCCACCCTGTCTTCCCCACTGCTGGAACTGAGGAAGCCGTGAGTAGATGAAGACTGAAAGCTGGTGACTGGGAGGATACTGAGATAACTCCAGTCTCTTCTGTTGGACTCCAGGTCTTCCTGGACTGAAGCCAATAAACATTTTGTGATATCAAGACCCACCACATGTGTGGCAGATGTGTGGCAGGAACAGTGGCTCGTTCCTGCCACTGTTACTGCCTTCCCAGCCTTCTGTGCCCTCCTCAGTTTTTGTTGCGCACATTTGCAGTTTTTACTTGGGACCTGGTTAAAGACAGCCTGGAGGCTCTTCTCAATAGGTTCAGTGGACTCAGGATCAAGCCCAGGAGGAGCAAGCTGAGGACAAGACCGCGGCTTTGTGGGTGGTACATGTAGTGTGTAAGTTGTACCTTGGCTTTAATGAAGAATCGTGTAATGATCATTCAAACCCTGGTAGCAACTGCAACGGTGACAAAATCCCATAAATAATTCAAGATGCAGATGTAGAAGAAACCCAAATAAACCTGTGAAACTTTGAAAATTAACTCCAGAATCAAGATAATATAAACAAAGTATTAGAAGCAGCCTGGACCGGATAGCCTGGAAATCGGCTAGAGGAACAGGGAGCTGCAGAAGCAACCCGGACGCCTTTTTTTACCCCTTGGGGCGTCCCCTCAGGGCTGCCGGGTGCTGCCGTCCGGAAGGCACCCGCCCTACGGGCACTGCTGCTTCCCTCGTTCCCTTGGAAGAGGAAGAGGAGCAGAAGTAAGTGTGGGATAATAGGCCACAGGCACGCAGCCCTCCCCTCTTAGGGAGAAGTTATTGCGCCTCCGCATGTGAGTTTGTTTTTTGATTTTCCACGGTCCGGCCCTGTATTTAGCACAGAAAGACGCTGCCGAAGCTCTGACACCGGTAATAACCCTCAATGCCCACGTGCACAAAGCCCAGGGCATGGCTGGTTTGTCCCTGCAGACAAATTATCACTGATGCATTGTGCGTGCACCGGGATTTTGTTTGGATTGCGGCAAAGCTGTAATTTCTTCTTAGGTTCTAACATGCCGTTAAAGCCGATCTCCACAATAAAAAAAAAAAAAGTGAGCCTGATTTAAATGAGGTTTAAAACGGTTGCAAAACACAATGCGGCTCTTCGTACAAGGAAGAGCAAAGGGCTGTAAAATTAACTGGTTAATCTGATTTAAGTCACACCATGAAACTTGCTCTGCATCAAGGAGGGAAATTTTAACAGAATAGTGAAATTTAGATGTAAACATAAAATGTAATAACTTTTCCCCAAGTACTGCAAGTCACCACACAAGGAGAATTCCCCCTGGCAGCGGTAGGAGTTTTGGGTCGTTAAATATTTCAAGATAAAGTTGACATGCATTAAGCTGTGCATTCTGACCCTCTAGTACAATTACAATGAAAAACTAAATTTGTTTTTGTTTTAACAGGAGAGAATTTCTTCAAAGCACCATATATTAATTTTATACTCTGTAACTAAAAAGGTTCCCTTCTTAGAGGGATTAATCCTTAAAATCCTGGGGGTGTGTGTGTATTTTTAAAAACACTACTGGGATTTTTAAAACACTTTTTTTTTTTCTTTTCATTTAAAAGGTACTGAATGGATACTTGAGGAGCTCTTGTTTCCTTATTTTTTAGGATGCCAATGTTTAATACCAGAGAAGCTGGACAGATGAGAGCCACCAGGGCCCCATGCGCACAAAATGTGTCAGAATGTGTTCAGTGCCGGCCAGAAGGAATTTTTATTTACTTGGCTGCTTTCCTGGTCAGATTTATTTATTTTTATTTTTCAAATGGAGAAAGCTTCTTATTAAAAAAGAAAACCATATAAAATTCAAATGGTGCCTTTCAAATTTTAAGTGTTTGCTTTGGATTTCTCGTGATGCTGGGAACGAGTGAACAGAAGTCACCAAAAGAAAAAACGGCATATATTTTTGCCCTGAGCAGCTCACAGAATTATCCACTGATGTTCTGAATTAGTAAATATCTCTTTCCTGGGGCTGTTATGAGAGGATGTACTAGAAACCAAGTAACACAGCTGACCAAGAAGTCTCTGAAGTTGCAGCCTTTTGTGTTTATACTTTTGAAATATCTCCATTGTGATGCAAATGCTGATTTTCAATCAAAAAAAAAAAAATATCTCTTTCTCCCTGTGAAAACTGTTGTAGGAAGTAAGCTTAACTCCAAATGTTCCTATTGAAGGTTTGGATTTCTCTCCCTCCTTGTTTTCTGTAAAACACTGAAAACGGCTGATATCGAATGAGCTGTTTTTCTATTTATTCAAGTCTTGACAGTTCCCAGCTTCTGTCCTTTCCACTCCAAATGCCCGAATTCTTAAAAATCATCATCAGGAGCATTTTAGGGAGAGTATTTGTGGGCCGAAGGTATAACAAAACTTTAGTGTACATTTGTTTTATTCTCTTTTTAAAAGTGAAATCCCCCCCTTATAGTTTTATCGAAAGGCTTCCTTATTAGTGGATATCCATGTAAATTATATCTCGAGAGGGAGAATAACTGAATGAAATGCATAAACGCAAGGCTGATGTTCCATGCTTTCAATAAACTGTTGGGTTTTTTTTAGTATTGTCTGAATATTGCGGGGTCTTCAACAGCGACGACCAAAAATTTTTAAAGAGTTTTAGACAAGGCAGGAGATACCTTGCCTGACAATTTTGATGCCTTTCATCTGTATCAGGTTAAAAGTGTTTTTACTGTATCCCTCTAGATGTAGTTCTGAAGAAACATTTCTCCTGCCAAAATACACACACAGTCTAGGATTAAAAGGGCTGAAACCTACCACCAAGTTCTTAACGCCCTCCCACCATCATTAGACTAAATCCGCCGTCATTCCAGATTCATTTTTCCCTTATTCATCTGTCCAACTAACTCCTGCTGCATTCACTAGGCTTACATCTTAATCTTTTCTGTTACATAGAGAATACATAATGAAAAGCTGCATTTTCTGGGTACATGCACACATTTGGAGCGGATGAACCATATGTGAAGTGACATACAATACTGAATGGAGGCTGAATGGTGTCCAGTGCTAAAAACAGTGCAAGTCCAGGAACAAAAAGCAGGAGAACAAGAGCCCTGTGCTGGGCTTGCCTCGCTCGAACACCAGGGGATTCGCCGCTAAAACATGGGTATAATTTCACTGTTTTCACTCACACAAGCTGTGGGAAAGGAGTCACCATCTGATGTTTGATTGTGCTGGATATGTTTTTGGCAGTGGCCTTGTAGTCCGCATTGAAAAAAAAAAAAAAAGGCCGGGGGGGGGGGAGGGCGGGGAAGAATAGAGCCGCATTTGCTGTGTTGAATTTGGCGTCTGGCGGGGAGGCAGGACTGGAGGAGTCCCTGACTGCTTGCCACCTGAAAGCACGGACACGGCCCGTCTCTTCTGCCCTTTCCCCCTCTCCCGTAGGTCTGCCTCACCTCGGGGGGATTTTCGCCCTCCTGTCAGTCACTCCAGGTCAATAACGTGCGGCAAGAGGTGGCCTCGACGTTCGTCCCATGCCATTGACATCTTCTTCTTCAGCAGGGGTCGGCTGCAGAGGGAGAGAGGGGGCAGCTTTCTGGGGGTCTTCTCAGACCGCAGGAGAACTCGTTACCCAGGATAGGGGCGCTGCTGGTGATGGAACTGAAACCCCATTTTTCCATAGTAACTAGGCTGGACCTGTCCTTTAAAACTACCAGAGTTTGTTCCCATGGGATGGGAGATCCCAGCCTGACAGGGCCAGCTCTGACGAGCTTTGGGTGAAATCAGGATGGCTAACAAAATGAAACGGAACTCCTGGACTGGGGAAAGAAGCAGGTCCTACAGCCTCCATCTCTGCCCGCCCCGCACGGCAGGTCCCCGAGCCCTTGGCAGGGGCTGCTCGGAGCCAGCAAAGCCCTTAAGCATGGGCTTAGAGATGGGCATCTGTTTAAATCCTCTCGACTTCAGACGGGCTTAACTCTGTGCTCAAAAGTTAGGTATGCACTTAAATGCTCTGCCTAACGAAGAGAGAATTAAGCAGATGCTTAACTGCTTGGCCGAGTTAGGATCTAAGGCTGCTTCTCCCCTTCCTGAAGTTGGTAACAGTTACCATTTACAATCTTTCTTTAATTTCTGTGGGGTCAAAAAGAATAAGCCCACACTAGTGTACAAGGGGCAGGATTACCCTGAGCATCCCAGACTTCTCTGCCAGCTCAGCTTCAGCTTTGCTTCAGGCCAGCGTCAGCTCCCGGCCCAGCAGCGCCAGCTGTCTTCTGCTGCCAACCACCCAGCCCTCCTGAGGGATGTTTGGGTAGAGGTGTCCAGTACTCAGGGTTTTCCTCCTGTTAAAGTTGTCATCATTTAAAAAGATTGGGCTAGTTTCCAAGAAGTTGCCGGAACAGAAATGTATCACCAAATTCTCCAGTTTGACTTGCGGATAGCCTGAACGTCTCCCGCTGCATATAGTAGAGTATCCAAAAGTGACACGATAAACGACACTCACCCTAATCTGGGAAGATGAAAAAGCCTGCAAATTTTACTGTTGGGCAATACCGCTTTCTTTCCGACCCAGGAGTCAGCTCTGCTGAGGAGGAGGAGGAAGAGGAGGAAAAGCGAGTTTTGCTGCTCTGGCTGGGTGTTTTTCCGAAGCCGGAGGCAGACTTCTTTGTGTGTGCTGGGATTTCTCCAGCAGGTGGAGATCTCAAAACAGTATTGTGCGCTGAACGAGCATACTTTCCAAAACAAAGCAAAACTGAAAAATTCTGACAATTCTGGCAATAAAAAGTTTAAAGAAGATGGCTAGGAAAAAAAGCACCTGCAGGAGCTGTCATTTTTCCAACAGCTACCTAAGCATTCCCTTCCTCAGCAAGGGGTGGCACACCTTTTGCTAGTAGAGAGATACATTGTGTGGAGGAATGAATCTTTTTTTTTTCCTTTTTTTTTTTTTTTTTTTTTTTTTTTACATAGGGTGTAGTGGGCTAATGGAAGCATATAATTACTGTGTTAGTATTAGGGAGCAATATAGCTGCAATAAATTAAGACTGCTTTGCAATTAGAATGATGAACACAGCTGTGGAGACAAATGGCATATGTGCTAATTAAATAATTTGTCACTTGACTGTTAAGCAAACAATACAGCCTCTTTACATTACAAACTACCATCTCTAGGATGGCGTGATGGCCTATTAACGAAATGGAATGAACAGATTGCATTGCCATGTTTGGCTGATAGCGACTGCAAAAGCGGGGTAAAGGTGGCATATTAAAGAAACTAACATTAGTTTTTAAAATATCGCAGACTTTTATGTTAGAGAGCGGCAGAGTTCCTGGAAATAATCCTGTTAATGCACATATAGCTACAGTACCTAATGATTCATTATCAGCAAGCACTGGCCTTTTGTTTCACATTAAATGAACTGGGCATTCGCCATCCAGCGAATGTCAGCTAATAGTAGAAAGTAATGACAGGATGTGGTTGTATGAGCCCCTTTCATCCTGGGAGCTCTCAAAAGCCATTTGCAAATGTTTATAGGGGCAGGTTTTCAAAAGGGGTTCTGCAAATACCAGCCCTCCAAGTGGGTGAGCAAACCTGCACCAAGCACGTCCAGGAGGAATGACTCTGTCCTCTGGGACACCAGCTCTCACTCCCACAAAGAGAGAGAGAGACTCTTTAATTTGCCTTTCCACCTGTCCCGACATCCTTGCGGCCTGATGCCACCGCACCATTTCTCCCCATGCTCCTGGGAGAAAATTGCTTTACGTTCTTTTCCCCTTCTGTAAAAACCTGGCGTTCTGGATGGGGAGATTTTTCAGCCAGCAGCTGCTGCCCACCTCCCCTGCCACACAGGCCAGCGAGCTCACAGCAAACCAGGTTCTTGGCAGTTTATGCTGGCTTTATAGAAAACTGCGAGTTGGGGGTGAAGAGCCTGGCCCCATTTCCAAGGGCGCAGCGACTCGGCCGCGCAGCTGGGTTTGGGCGGGCAGGGGCATCTGGCAGCCCCTCCTGCAGGTGGGAGATGTGACTCCCTCCGTGGCTCCTGCCTCATACGATGCAGAGTAAAATAAAATAAAAATATTTTTTAAAAAATAAAAATAAATAAATAAATAAAGTAAATCAATCAATCCATCAATAAATACATGATGACCAAAGTGACAAAACTGCAGCCACCGCCTCTCTGGCATGCTCTCCTCCTCGGAGGAGGAGAAGTGAATGGCCCACACGTAACAGATGTTTCCCATGTCCCTGAAAGCTGTACTCGAAAGTGCTTAGTTACTATGGTGCTAGAGGTGGTATTACAATTTACACAGGCTAAAAACAGCGATCTGTGAAAGTGGGCAACTTCATTTGTCTTTGAAAGACCCCGAGTAGCTCGGTATCTGCACGTTCCTCCTTTCAACCAGAAATGCTTCTGCCGTGGAGATTTTGGGTTCATGCAGTCGGGGATCATTTTACGGACACACTGTAAAATGACCCGGGCTCACACAATGTCCGCTGTGAAAACTGACCCAAAATCAAGATCAAGAGAAAAAAAAAAAAAAGGAAGACACCAAGGTCCCAGGAGAGTTCAATGCCCAAAGAGGGGAAAACAGTCCTATTCAAAAGACCGCTACAAGAGAAAAATTATATAGAATTATTAAATAATGATAATTATTAATAACAATATCAGAAATAATATTATAAATATTATTAAATATATTACTAAATAAATTATATTTGTTATTAAAATAACTCTAGAATACAATATGTCATTAAATAATCAATGTTCAGAGACAAAATACCCCAAGGGGAGTTTTTACACAGGGAGTATTTTTCTGTGACATGAATTATTTACTAGGGCAGTCTCATGTGGAAGTCTTTGGTGTGCAAGCTCCCGCTTGCTCGCACTGTCCTGCAGCGCTGGCCAAGCCCCAGGGCCACCTGCCTCACCATGCCAGGAGACACTGGCTGCTTAACCAGCTTTGGGCTTGGTGCTCATCACTTGCTTAGCATCCTGGTGCTTATAAGCCACGGAAACTGGGAAGCAGAGAGACAAAGTCGGAAGCCGAACTGACCCCTTGGACCACCTCTTCTTCTGAGGGGGAAACGCGGCAAATTTGGGAACTGTTCTGTAAAGACAGACACACGAAGACAGGACATGGCTTTTTTAAATGGCGACAAATAGATGCAATATTTTCACCTGATCATCCTGTGATGGGATTTGGTGCTACCAGTATTTTAGGAATAGACAAAAAAAGTCAGCAAGGTTTGTTTGTTTATTCTGTAGTTCTGTAGTACAGTGTATAACCAACTACATCTAATTTTACAAGCTACCTGCAGAGATTTCGTTACGTCGGCAAAAGTTCAATGCTCAGATTTCTGGGCATACCCCCCCCCAAGTTCACTATGTTTCTCCTGTGTGGTTTGTTCATTTGTTCGTTCTTCAGCTAATTGCAACAGGTGAGGGCACCCTTGTAGTGCCTTCTTGCATATGGGAAAATTTTAAATAATAAAATAATGTGAGTGCTGATGGAAGCATAATTAGCAACACCACCAAGGTTTACATAGAAGTGCCCCACGGCATTTATCATAGAATCATAGAATGGTTTAGGTTGGAAGGGACCTCAAAGATCATCTAGTTCCACCCCCCCTGCCATGGGCAGGGACACCT